>NC_141229.1:20805955-20825955 GCF_054856515.1 Filicampus tigris | reverse complement strand
TGGGGGCTGCTGCCTTTAAGTAAGAAAAAAAAAGTGCTGGTGCACGCTGTAATCTCAGTGCAAAGTGATTATTTGAATAATTTTGAATTTAATGTATTCTCTGAAGAATGAATGTGTGATGCCTAATTTGCATGTTTTACTAAATCCTATCTTTTTACATACTCGTTCACATTACAATAACAAATGTGCACGATGTCGAGTGATGTGCCCTAAAAAAATTATGTCACATATGGCACAGTGTTTACAAAAATAAATATGGTCCCGTGTGTATGGGCTCATTTTATCCTCTCATATTGCCGGAGTAGCAAGGCAGGAGGAGACAAAAATGTTTTGGGGATATGGGGCAATGTTCCTCGATCTCCTCATTTATTGGAGGCATCTACTAGAGAGGATGTCACGTCATTGCCGCACGTAATAAATAGTCTTGTGTGGCTGAATTACAACTTTCACCACAAATGTCCACAGTATGCTTCATGTTTCAAGTGGGATTAAATTAAAGTCTAACGTAAAGACAACAACTGTTACTCAAAACAACAAAGCGGATTCACGGACGATGTCGGTAGTTTCCCGGGGCACTCTCTCCCAGCCTCGCGGAGCGCAGACTGGGCCTTCGATGAGGTCAGGTGTGTGCGGATGAGCGTTCATACTGCAGAGGCATCGCATACATATCCGATTTATATCCACATACAAAAGAGGCTCAGGTCTGATTTGGGAAAAAAATAAATAATCCGATTTGAGCAGTATCAACATAGCCTAAGTCAGGCAAACAAATTCAATTGAGCTGCTGTGGATACGCACAAACATGCATAGAGTGGGACATTTGCTGATAATACTTACACGGCCGGTCTAAACATTAACTTTGCATTTTTAATATTTTAGCTGTGTAACTTAGGGTTTCTACTGTATCAATAATTGCACAATAAAATTTGAATTAAAAACACTGTCGTTTCTGCAAGTATTTATCAGTAATATAATGAAAATGGAGGGAAATATGTGACTAAATTTTCTTCCAGCGCTCCGAAATGTTTTAGTTAGGGGCTACTGTGCTTCTATCAAAAAAATGTTAGTCTGGAGCCCTGCATATACAGTATGTCATAAACCTAGGACGCACTGGAATAAGTAACTATCAGTGTCTGCCAGCATGTACCTGTCCGCTTCAGCTTTAAGTTGTAGGTTCTCTTGCTGCAGTAGTCGATTTTTCTGGTGCTCTTGGTTTAGCTCCTCCCTCTCCTTCTGAACCCGCCCTTCTACTTCCTCCCATTTCTCTTTCTGCTGTAACAAAGCACAATACCTGCAAGGAGGCACAGGGAAATTATACAAAGCACAGTTTGTTTTGAGACAAAAAAAATAAATCACTGCCATTAACTATGAATGAGGTTAAAAAAAGGTGTTTGTGTCCGATATTGTCTTTGGTACACATATGACAAACTTACTTGCTGTGCATTGTTCTGTGTTCGCCCTCTAGTGTTCTCTGCTTGACTTTCAAGGCGGTGTGTTGACTGATCAACTGCTCGTACTCATGCGCTTGCCTCTCATGAACACTGAGCAAGCGCTCGTGGTCATTGAGGACGCTTTCTCTGCCTCGCCATGCCTCCTCGCGTTGTCTTTGCCATGACTCTACCTCATTCTCCAAGGCGGTGACCTGCCCTTGCAACACGGCATTCTGAGCCATGAGAGATGCACTCTGGGACGACAGTGTGGAGTTTTCCACCTAGAAGACAGTAACATCCATGATATCAGGGGTCTGTAACCTGAGACTACAGGGCTGCATGTGTCTTTTTCATCCTTCTCTGTGACTTTGGAAAATAAATCATTAGTATTACTATTTTGAAATTGATTTTATTTTAGTGACTAAATTTGAAGACTATGGTGCTCTTGTAACATTAAAATAAATATTTTGTTTTTTTTGGTTGCTTTTTTTGCTCAAAATATGCATCACAACTGCCTTCACCTGTCGGGCTGGGCATTCCGCCTAGCTGACTTTTTTTTTTCCACTCAGAAAACAGCCAAGGGGTGACAAACATAGAGGCAAAGAAATATGTTCCATAAATATATTATCAAGCGTGACGTCATCAGCAGGTGCGCAGGCCGCCGAAGGCCGGTACGCCTGCGACATGTCTGCTACACATGCCGCGGACACATCCAAAATTGTTACTGCGCAAAGGCTGCCGTGCGCATTCTCTCTCGTGATTGGTTCCTAATGTCACATGCGGCGATGACGTAGATATTTAACCGGCTCGGTTCTTTAGGAGAGGGTCCGCACCACGCAGCTTGTTACTGTGAAGCAAACTAGTTTGGCTGCAGCGTGGGTGTTTTGCCACTTATGTGAGTGTAAAGAAGTCTACACACACGTGTCACCTTCCTGATCGATTTCGCAATACAATTAAATGCATCATCTAGTCATCTAGGTCCCTTTGTTCTAGCAGGCACAATATCCACTGTTGTCGCTGTTGCTTTGTTCGTTGCTCGGCAGTAAAAACGTCGGTCGGAATTGGCCAGAAAAGGCAGAAGAAATTCCACCCTGCGGAGTCCTAGCTAATACAGTATCAGCCGTAGCGACACCCTCTGACTTGGAGTGAAATTGCAACACATTTTCAAAACAACGTGTGTGGGTTGCGCACGATTTAAGCGAAAGTCAACCCAAACATATTTTTTTCAAGATTATGTTCCCAGCAGGCCCACGAGTTGAAACACGGCATTCTGATTAATTTTGTGTTTGTGGAATATAAATTAAGCAGCAAAAGGCATGTGTTTTTAGCCATGGGTGGGGGCGGCCATTTTGTCTTGTGTCGAATGAAAATGACATCACAACTGCTCACACGGCTGACCTGTTTTCTGAATCTGAGCTGTGATTGGTCGTTGTGAGCAGTTGTGATGTCATTTTCAGTCGACACAAGACAAAATGGCCGCCCCCAGAGATGGCTAAAAACGAGTGGATTAACACTTATTCCATAAACGCAATATTAATCAGAATGCCCTGTTTCAACTAGTGGGCTTGCATAGAACATATTCTTGAAAAAAATATGTTTGGGTTGACTTCCGCTTTAAAAAGGCAAACTGTGTGTGGCATTGCTACAGTGACATGCGCGCGCGAGCACAAAGAAGCCTTAAGTCGAGATAATGATCTAAATTCTCACTGTTTCCAGAGAGGAAAATAGTGGGCGCCTATGCACAGTTTAAAAATATAAAATGTTGATTGATCAAAAAAAATGAAAACCAGTTGGTATCCAAATACCCGATTCTTTGACAGAATTTTCAGCAGTTTATCCGAATGCCAAAATATTTGATAGCCGCAACTCTATACCAAATGGATCTTGACATTTCTAACAACTAATTCTCTTAATGGATGTGAAAACATTTCAGACCGTTATGTTGTGACCGACATAACTAAAGAAAGTTGTTAAAAGATTTGTATGATAGAATGACATGTTGAAAACATGACTTGGAACAAAATGATTACCTAAAGTATTTCCGAATGTTGTGTGTACCTGAAGTTGTGCTGTCTGAGTATGCAGCGCTGAATTCTGCTCCTGCAGCATTGTGGTGTGCCGCTGCAGTGTCGCCATCTGGTTGTTAAGTGAACTGTTCTGGTTGTCCAGTTGTTTAAGCTGGTCCTTCAACAAACTGCTCTGAGTCTGTAGTGAGGCATTCTAGGCAAAATACTGACACTGTTAAAAATGCCAAGAGGCAAAAACACTCTGAAAATATGCATATGGTGAACCTGACTGAATTAGAAAACAGGCATGTGTTTACAGGAAAGTGGATAACATGAATTCATATATCTGAATATAAAAGTCAACTTAATTTCCGAGCAATGGGGTGAATGTTAAGCATCAACAACAGTATAGCAATTCAACAAACTAGTAGTGATACAAAAAAAATGTAGAAACGTACATTCTTCTCGACCTCAATGAGATGATCTTTGATACGGAGAAGCTCAGCAGTGGCTGAGCCCCTCCGTCCTTCTCCTCCTGAGCACCCAAGGGAGTTGTGGTTTTCTTCTCTCTCCTGTTGCTGACGCAAGGTAGACACTTTCTCAAGAGCCTGAACCAAAATGAAAAGAAAACACATTCCTCTAGGTCTAGCTGTATTGATAGTTTTACATGCATCCTTCTTAAAAGAGAAGTCAACGCAAACATTTTTTTTTCTCAAGAATATGCTCTATGCAAGCCCACTAGTTGAAACAGGGCATTCTGAAAAATATTGTGTTTGTGGAATAAATGTTAATCTACTTGTTTTTAGCCATCTCTGGGGGCGTCCATTTTGTCTTCTGTCGACTGAAAATGACATCACAACTGCTCACAACGACCAATCACGGCTCAGATTCAGCAAACAGTCAGCTGTGATTGGTCGTTGTGAGCAGTTGTGATGTCATTTTCAGTCGACAGAAGATAAAATAGCCGCCTACACTGATGGCTAAAAACAAGTGCAAACAAATGCATAACTTATATTTAACAAATGCAAAATTAATCAGAATCCCGTGTTTCAACTAGTGGGCCTGCTGGGAACATGTCATGTCATGTCATCTTCCAAACCGCTTATCCTATACAGGGTCGCGGGGAGGTGCTAGAGCCTACCCACGCCGTCAACGGGCGAAGGCAGACTACACCCCGAACTGGTCGCCAGCCAGTCGCAGGGCACACGCAGACACCGTCACTGAGCGGGAATCGATCCCACGCTGCCCGCACACAAGTCAGGCGCGTGTACCACTACACTATCAGTGACTGCTGGGAACATATTCTTGAAAAAAAATATGTTTGGCAAACATATCAGCCGTGATTGGTCGTTGTGAGTACTTCCGCTTTAAGTAATCAAATTGGACTCAAGTCTTAATAATTGGAAGTTAACTACTAAGTGCAGTATTTGCTGATATGCTGAGCTGGGCACTTGACCCTTTTTTGCCCATCCTGCCACGACCCTCCGCCCTTGACCTGGGTACCCTTCCGGCCGCGCCCCCCCGGCTGAATTCATAAACATTGCCGGCCCCCCCCAAAAGAAAAACGTGCACAATACCCCCGCGGGAGAGATGCTAACAGAAGAGGTTTATTTAAAGACAATTAGCTGGCTAACTTACTACTCAAACACGCTGCGAATACGCTTCAAACGCGCCACTTACTCACATACTTACCCATGTAGTGTATAGACCTACTTTTCCAGGCGTAGTTATTCGCCCTGTGATTTCCTCAGTGCACCGCGACATGCGCGGGGTGATACAATTTCAAGTGTTATCAGTGATTCAACTTGTCTGTGAATGAATGCCGTTTACGCAATAAAAAGAAGCTGCGCTCCGAGACTTCTCCAAGTTATTAAGCTGTGAAAGACACAACAACCCAACTGCGTGTACTTACTTCCATTGCGAGCCATGGGGTTGGTTTTGTCGTACTGTATAATTTATTTGTCCAACAGACGACAAGTCTGCAAGCAACAAGTTACCTATTTTCCACACTCCCCTCCTTCACACTTCCCTGCCTTCAAAATAAAAGCATGCCAGCAAACCACTACACAGCAGTTTTGCTACGGTGTATTTCCTGAAGTAGGAAAGTGCATGATGTGCCAGTGTCACACTTGAGTGCTGCGCGCAGCTTGATTTTCTTCCCGGAAACAATTTGCTTTGAAAGAAGCCTAAAAAAAAAGCCTTTCACCGAGTAGGCTGAGATTAAATTTGGCCGCCTCGCGAGCACGTCACACACATGAGGGCCGATTAGTTGGCCAGACTAAAATCCGCTTCCGGCCATGCTTAGTCCAGCCATTTTTTAAAAATTTGTCACCCAATCAAGGCTCACCTGTTTTCTGAAGCTGAGCCATGACTGGTCATTACCTGAGCAACTGTGAAAGCAATGTTAATCAGAATGTTTAGACTAATGGGCCTACATAGAACAAATTTCTTGTAAATAAAATGTTGGGGTTGACTTCCACTTTAAGATATAAGGCTAAACAAACACTTAAAAAAATCAAATTCAGCGACCCAATAATTCAAAATTAGCAACTGGCAAGAAGTGAATGTTTCGGTGGGAGTTTTATTTTCACTCACAGTAGCAAGCTCAGTCCGTAGTGCGGCATTGTGTGTGTTGCTCTCTTGGAGTTTCTTCTCCAGATTGGAGATTTTTCCCTCTTTAATCTTCATGGCATGTTGGACCGTTTCTTCCAATCGGGATTCAAGCAGCTTGTACTTGCTAACACACACAAGCACAAGTCAACTCCGACATTGTATATTAAGGCTGATTAGTACTCCAAAAGAGTGACACTGTATGTTGTGTGATTTAAAGTTACCTGTCTTCCAGCATGTGCTCCTGCTGTAGTAGTCTTTCTCGGTTCAGTCCCACCTTCTCCAGTTCTTCATTGAGTCTTTCCAACTCCACGCTGTGCTGCTGGACTCGCAACTTCTCGGACACCAACTCCTACACACAATGCTCTCTGTTACACTCACGCTGGTTAAGTACAAACCTATTCACAGCCACACATGTGCAGTTGCACTAATGCAGTATATAATGTGAGTAGAAGATCACACATGACAGAAAGTCCTCCATATCCACTTCATAAAGATGCTACCCCCAAAAAGGATGTCGCTCTTACCTCTCTTAGTGTAACCAAAGTTCTCTTGTCAATGGTGGCCCGTTTGTTCAGCTCCTTGTTCTCCCTCTCCAGCTCTTTGGCCTTGACTGCCACCTCCTTGAGCAAACTAACTTCTTTTCTCATATCTACACCGTCCTTCTCCGCGAGAGCCAACTGACGAGCCTTCTCTTCCAGCTCTGCCCCCTTAGCCTCCAGTAGCATTTTGTTTCTCCAACTCTCCTTCTCCAGGTGCTTCCTTCCCTTCTCAGATTGTTCCAGGTCCAATAGGATTTTCCTTCTCTCCTTGTCACCTTCCTCTCTCCTCCTCTGCTCATGACTCAGATCTTCGACTTCCTTTCTCAGCTCTTCCTGCCTACTCCGTGTGTCGTGCCGCTCTCTCTCCATTTCTTCCCTTTCCTCTTTAAACGTATCCATGTGGCCCTCCAAGCGATGCTTCTCTTGATTTAGTGTGGCGACGTTCATTTCCAGCCTCTCTGCTCTCTTCCTCTCTGCTTGTAGCTCCACTCCAACCTCCTCCAATCTCCTCTGCAGCTCTCGCAACTCTTTCTGGCCCTCCTTATATTCTTCCTGTTGTTTCGCGAGGAGAGAGGACGAGGAGCGCAGATTTTCCACGGAGCAGCGGAGGTCCAAGTTTTCCTTTGTCAGGAGGCTATTTTCTGCTTCCTGTCTCTTCAGTTGCTGAAGCCCTTGTTGAGCCTCCTCTGCCTCCCGTTTCAATCTGTGCACCTCCTGCTCCAGGGAGGACACCTGCTTCTCAAGAAACCCGGACCTCTCACTGCAAGCACGCAGAGATGTCACCTGGAGACCGAAACGTCCAAGTCAATCACTTTCCCCTGCCCTGCATGAATCGTATCATTAGTTAAAGGTCATCTCTTACCTCTCTGTTGAGAGCGTCTCTGTTTCTCTCCATCTTGGCCATCTCCCTCTCAACTTCACCGCATCTTTCTGCCCTCTCCCTCAGCCTGTCTGCCTCTTCTTTGGAGAGCACGAGTTGAGTTTCCACACTCGCTAACCGGGCACTGGTGTCAGTAATGCCTTGGTGTAGGAGGCGATTCTCTGCTTCCACCTCGCGGACCCTTGTTTCACTGTGAGACTGAGCACGCTCACGAAGCGACACCATGGCATCAAAAAGATGCTGCTTCTCACTCTCCAGTTCTGAAATCTTATCACACAGTAGAAATAAAGCAGAAAGGTCTTTAGCAAGGTACGGGACTGGCACTGTCATTCTACAACTCTTTCAGCTGCACTTTGTGTTCACTGAGGTTTGATTCTGTCCTATCTGTCTTCAATCTAAATCACATCATGACGGTTTGAACTTCTGTGGCGGACAACTGGTATAAGAGCTTCTGAGGGTGTTCCTATAATTTACCTGTCTATCTTTGTCTGCTCTTAGAGCATGCATTTCTCTTTCCAGATTTTGCTTCTCCTTCAATAATTCCTCTCCAAGGGACTCCATGTCTTGATTGGTCAGTTTCTCCTGGTCCAGCAAGCCCTGGAGATGCTCCAACTGAGAGAGACCCAGATTTAGTAGTGCAAAGCTTTTACATACAACGCACACAGAAGCGGACCTTAGGGAATTAATTTTTACCCAAAGGTTAAAAAAAATCCAGAATCAAAATTAAAACAGAAGTGTTTCAGCTGATCTCCTTTGCTCCCTTTCAATCCCTTATTTGTCAGGTTTTTTTTTGTAACAACAGGACGTTGAGTGATTCTCAATTCATATGAGGTTATCTACTTTTTAACAACACCTCCACTAGTCTAAACACAGCATTTTGATTAGGCCTACAATTGCGTTAAGGAGCAAAACTCACCGTATTTTCTCCATCTCAGGGGACAGCCATTTTATCTCTTATTGTCATCCGAAAATGACATCACAGTTGCTCAGGGCTTAGGTAACAACCAATCACAGCTCACCTGTTTTCTGAAGCTGGGCCATTATTGGCTGTTACCAGAGCCCTGAACAATTCTCATGTCATTTTCAGTCGCCAGACGTGACAAAATGGCCGCAACCTGAGATAGATAAAAACAGGTGGACTTTGCCGCTTAATTCGAATTCCACAAACACAATATTAATCAGATTATCAAGTTTAGACTAGAGGGACTACATTGAACATATAATTGGAAAGAACATCTCTGCATTGACTTCCCCTTTAAAGACCAAATGTGAAGTAATCAAACATTACAGAAAAATAAAGCATGAAAAAAATCATTTCTATTTTGTACCGTACATTTGACAAAGTAACAATTTTTCCCAAGTGAGAGGCTGGCAGTGACAAAACCGGAAGTGTGACATCATTAGATGAATGTCAGTGGCAGGGCTCCATGGGGAAGTGTACGAAGCCAATCAGAAACAGACTCAGAAAGCGATATTTCAAACTTATCTGAGAGGATCCACGTGTTTGAAGAGGAGGTTGTTGGCATAATGCATGTACGAGCCAGATGCTGCAGGATGATGAAAATGTTGTGCCTGGCGACGCGATCTCTTTAATTGACGTCACTCGCCGAAGATTACCAGAGATTGCAGAACATTTGCATTTTCGTTGTTAAGCGCGTTGCTATGGGTCTAATTATGAATCTAACGAAAGTATGCTTAAAGTACTTTTAGCCGTCAAAAGATGGTTGGTCAAGTTTACTTCACACAAGGTCTTTAAGTTTTACACCCAATTGTGGGAAGTGCCTGGTTGTCAGATCAGCATCCACACTGCTTTTGCACACGCGAAAACCTTAGCCCCAGAGGGTTCGGCTGCCCAGGCTGCACTGTATTTCTTTCTGTGAACTGCTTCAATGGCGTACATTTCAAACCTATGTCTGTTTTTTGTTTTTGTTTTACCTTTTTACTGAGACCCTGGTTCTCCCTGTCCACCTCTTGGGTATGGAGCTGCTTCTCTTGGAGGTGGTGATTCTCCTCCTTTAGTCTCTCAATAGAGGTTTGCAGCTCCCTGTTCTCTTTCTCCAGCTTCAAAACACGACTGGAGACACACTCATTCAGCTCGTGGACAAATGATTTGCGGGCTGCAGCACACCGAAAATTTGCTGAGTCGTAGTTGGTGCAAAACAGTAATGGAAAAGAAATGAGTATCTTACTCTCTGAATTAGAATTGTCTTGGTTTTTGGTGAGCTGCTCCAGTTCCCATCCCAGATGAGCTGATTCATTCATACTCTGTTTCTGTCCAATCTCCAGAAGCATGTTCTCCTCCACCAGCTCCTCGAGCCGACGGCGCTCATTGTCTCTCTCCTGCAAAGACCACAGACAAACATTTGTCATAGAGCCAATACAACATGCTATAAGACAAACCTTTGTGACCACTTGCATTTTCAAGAAAGAGCATGAGCTGTGGATTATGCAAGTCATCAAAATGTTGTGGCAGGTCGGAGTACTGCACATCAGGGGCGGAGCCAGATTGACAGACCGCCCACCCAGTGAGATTCATGAAAAGATATAGACTTTTAAATTTTTAGTAAATTATTGTAAAATTATTTTTGAATTTGTGTTTGTTGTGTTTTTTTATTTTATTTAATAATAAGAATGGCAATTGTGGTTGTCTAAGGAAGATCTGAACTTCATATAATTCAGTTTGTCATTTCATTTGAATATATGATGTGTCGTGACAGGAGGATTGTGCTCAGTGAGAGAAATATTCAGGCCCACCATGATTTTTCCAGGCCCACCCATTAGCCACGTTCTGGCTCCGCCCCTGCTGCACATATAAATAGAAATATAACTTTATAAAACATTTCGCCAGTTTACATTTTTATTTTTTGTCTCCCGATGGATAATTGTGCTCTGTGGTGAGCAACTATGTGTAACGGGCAATTGTAGCATACCATTTTTATTTGTCCTTAATTATATATGACACATATGCAAATTATATGTGATATCATTATGCCATACCATTTCCAAGTCATGTATTTTAGCTCGTAGTAACAAGTTGTCCTTTTCCATGGCGTGAACTTTCTCACAACGCCCTCTAGAGACCGATAGTTGTTCCTCCAGCAAAACTTTAGTCTCCATAAGCGTCAGGTTATCTTCGCGAAGCTCCTGAAATCCACACACATGAAGTATAGATGACATATGAGTCCCTCTAGCTACATAGTTTATAGTACTATTATTTTATGTGAAGGATTTAGAGTTTTTCAGTGATATTTAATGTGCAATGTGCTACATTTGATTGACTTTTTCCAAATCAGCGTAGCAAGTTCTGTGTACCGTAGATAAATAGCAAAACAAAACAAAACTAATACCAGAAATAGAAAGAAAGGCTCTGCAACAGTAAACATGCACAATAAAGACTGTTTAGTCATAATTGTTGCACAAACGTGAATGGAAATTTTGTTTACCTCCACTCTGTTCTTGTAGAAGTGAACGTCATTGAGCTTCTCTTTGCACCGGGTCAACTCGGTATCCAGTCGGTCGACTCGGGCCGCTTTCTCCCTCAAGGAGTCAACCTCGTCCCGATACACTCGTACAGAGCGAGCCTCGCAAGACAGTGACTGGTTCTGCAGCACATACAGAAACATAAATACTGTATGCCTTCTTCGTGGCTTCAGGGGATAATTATCATGCGAGGAGGAAAGTTTATAATTGTCTTTTTCCCTACTGCTTTGGCCCATTGCAGACTGACAAAAGGCAAAGGCAAAGCTACCTTCAGTGTCAGTAGTATTGTCGACCATATTTTCATCGAATGCCGACTAGTCAGATGATGTAATGCTTGTAATTCCCAGGTGTCGTATTATCAAATCCGAGCAAGGCTACGTATCACCGACAAATTGTTTCTATGCACAATAATAGACCTTTGAGACAGTTTTGGTGAGACCAAAGTGGTACTCATTTGTATTGAATTTGGCTTGTTTATTACTTAACCAAATGAACATTACACACAGAACTTGATGTTACTGACGTATGATGATGGCAACATGGTACACACACGCAAATGAGTTGATGCTGATGAAGCACACAAAACAGGTATTAATGAAGGTGAAGTTGACCTCTTGTTTCAGTCTCTGAAGCTCCTGATCTAGATGCTCCACCTCATGTTTGGAATCCATCAACTGCTCAGTCTTCTCTTCCCTGCACACGGAATGTTACATTTATATTGTGTCTACTGCTAATGAGCACTAAAGCCTCAGTAGACTCACAGTTCTTGTCTATATCTGCGAAGCTTGGCCTTTGTGTCGGCAAGCTCTACAGATAAATGCTGCTTCTCTTCTTTGGTAAGGCTTGCCACAGTCAAGGATGGTCCTCTGTTATTCACTAGCACGTCTCCAGAAGCATTTACTTGGCCCGGGCTACCTATTTGTCGTTCCTGGGGATGCAGGCTGGACAAGTAGTCCCTCTCCTGGGTGAGATCCACAATGACCTAAAAGGGGTGACATCAACTCTCGTTATATCTAATATATACCAATAAATATAATCTAATCAAATGTCCATTATTCATGAAATGTCCATTTGTTTTTTTACGTTAGGAATTTCTCCTGCTTGTTTGACGCTCAATTGTAATAAAACGCTTAAGGTGACGGTGCTTTTGCTGTCTAGGTAATGGATGCCAGATGGCAAGAATCTCACACCTCTAAAGACTGAAACGTAGCACTGACCCTGTGCTTCAACATTGAAATAAAGTTCATATTGTAACAATTTTTGAGAAGTCTGCTACAGAAATTGCAAATGTGTTTGTTTTATATCCTTTATTACCTCACTGGCCTTGTCTCTCTGCGCTATCAGTTGCTGTAGAGATGTAGCCATGCTGCGTGACAATGGTTCGAGCTCTTCCTGTGCCAGCCCTGCTCCTTCCTCCAGCCATGAAAGGTCAAGAACATTCTGCTGGTTGTGGGTTACCTGCAAACACAGACACAGACTTTTGACTTGCTATACAATTGTTGTAGCAGTTGTAGTCAGCGGTGTAAAAAGGCACTGCATCGTACAGAGAGATGTTGCTGATATTTCACCACTCAAAATTAGCTCCATAAGGAAAACAAAATATGCAATTAAAATATATAACTAAATAAATCAAATACTTGGGCTTGTGCCACTGAGGATCTTTGTCATTCTTGGTGGCAGGGAGTCAACTGCATTGATGCTACGTGACTTCTCGTACCTCACGTATGCGTAACTCCATTTGAGAACCACTGCTTGAATATATTGGAGCGTCTACTATGGATTACGGAGGCATCAGTCAGTCAATTCGCATTCATTGGCAACCAAAACACAGCTACCGTATGGCCGTAGCCATAACACGAACAGCACACACGCTGGCTCTTTCTCCCTCTCTCCCTTATTCCCACACTCGCAAACAGAGAGATGCATTCAAAAATTCAGAAACAGGAACACTCAAAGTAACAGAACATGAAACAACCGCTCAACGCTAACACATAACAACAAAACGCATAACACAGTTTATTATAATACCCTACAGTGATAAACAAAAAAAATGATAATACTGCTATTGTCCTAATCTAGAAGAATTTTATTCAGGTCCATACCTCATGTTTATTTTGTAGATCAATTTCACACTTTTAAATTAGACATACTATTAAAGCAAAGAAAAACGTTTTGAATAAATAAAGGTTAAATAAAACCAAAATAAAACGTGTGATGAGTGTTTAGTTTTCTTTAGCACAGTGCCTTTTCCTCATTTGACTTCTACATTTAAAAATGCCTGAGAAGAGAATACAAGTATTTCTTTTAGTATTTATAGATAGTTTCAAAGTATTGATAGTGCAACTACGCTTAGTGTATAGTTTTGGTTTCATTTTAAAACACTAAACAATTACAACCAAAAACGTTAAGGCCACAGTAGCGCCTTCAATTTAGGATGCATCACCATTTCTAAATTGCAGGTTGAAGATAACGTGAACGTTCTGTCATCTTAGCTGTCTTTATTTTTAATTTGCACATGCCTGAAAGCAGTGACACCCTAACCACCGGGCTGCGGACCGGTACCGGGTCGCGGGCCACGGCGGGCCGCAGTGATGAAAGAAAAAAAAAACATTTTCAGTACTTTCGGTTTAAGAATAAGACGTCCAAACGACCAGAACCCCGCCTCCGACTGTGAATATTTAAAGGGCCGCGAAGTGATGCACTTGTATGAACCGGTCCATGGCAGAGAAAAACCTGAAAGGGGAAGTAAACCCAAACATATTTTTTTCAAGAATATGTACCCACATTAGTTGAAACAAGGCATTCTGATAAATATTGTGTTTGTGGAATAAGATTAATCCACCCGTTTTTAGCCACCTCTGGGGACGGCTATTTTGTCACTTCTGTCGACTGAAAATGACATCGAAGTTGCTCAGGTCTCAGGTAATGACCAATCACGGCTCACCTCTTTTATGAAGCTGAACCATGATTGGCCGATATCTGAGCCCTGAGCAGTTGTGATGTCATTTTCAGTCAACAGAAGTGACAAAATGGCCGCACCCTGAGATGGCTAAAAACGGGTGCGTTTTGCTGCTTAAAGGGACGGCGGCCACGTTTTCAATAACAAGTTCATTTTATAAATTTTTTGATCAGGAAAATGAAGAGTTGTCATTTTTTATTTTATCAATACATTTGGGAGACATTAGGAAATAAGCGACTCCATGAATAACGCCCCTTGTTAATGAGCCCCCTACCGTTCTATCCTTGTTCGGCCGGAGTCACGGGAGTAACCGATTGCAAACTCTCCATTGGAAATCATTGTACTTTCATTGTTTATAATGTCCAAAAACGGCAATCAATTGGCACCAAAATTTATGTGGACATCTCTACTAATGCCCACTTCAACATATGAAAAGGATTAACATCTCCGTGGCTGATTTAGGAAATGTGGAAGTCAGCAGAGCTACATAGATTTAGGCTGGGAAGAGCGCACACTGCTTCTTTGCTGATCTGTTAGGACGGGTGAGGCATTTAACACCAGTCGGGATATTTACAGAGACTGAAGTGGGAATGAGACGTGCACACTTATTTGGATGAGGAATGGCCCCAGTTTTTCGACGTACAACTCGCCGTCCAATTTGGAAGGTAACAGCCGAAATGGCACGTTCCAATGCGGCAACACTCTCGGCTGTGCAGTCAGCCTCGCTGGAACTTTTCGTTCGCTGTTTGATTAGGACTTTTATCACTCTCAAGCCGCTTCACTCGGGCAGAAGGGGGCTGCAAGCAAAAAGCAGAGACACTGAGCGCGACTGCTTGCGAGGCGACATGAAGACACAGGCTCATCTTCACCTCCACGCGCTGGGCGGACAGTAAGGAGCTAATGTTGTTGTGCTAATGCCTTTTGTTTTAACGGCCTGAAGCTAGTTGTTGCTATTAGCCGTCCCAATCCTACCTTTAACCGAGGAGGGAAGCGGGGGAGTCCAATCTGCGTGCTGCTGCTGCAAGCCGCCGTCTCTCTCCCTCCTGAGACACGAGTTAAGCGTCGCTAAATGTCCGAAATATAACCAGTCGGGGTTCGTGTGCGCATTCATGCTCTTGTCCGCTTCAGCTTGTTAAAGTGGAGTAGCAATCGCCACGGTATTTTTGAATTTGTGGAGGTGATCATGATGAGATCACATTTTATGTCAATAATTCCAAACTATTGTGCAGAACACTTTTATACTTTCACAGTTTGAAGTGGACAAGAGTAGTAATGTGCATTTGCATTTTGGTGGCGATCGGTCACCGTTTTAGGCAACAGAACTGACAGAGCGAGCATTACCATGCTTGCCTCCCTCTTGTGACGTAGACTGCTGAGACCGAAAACATAACATAGGCCACGCCCCTTTTTGGGGAAATTTGTCATAAACCTAAAAACAAAAAAAGACCTTAAATCACTACAGAGTCTTTAGAGGAGGGCATTTTAGTACTAATGTCGTTTTTACATGCAAACCTATTATATAAGTGCCAATGTTAGGTTCACCCAAGTGTCCCTTTAACTCATATTCCACAAACACAATATTAATCAGAATGCCTTGTTTCAACTAGTGGGCCTGCTGGGAAAATATAGTATTCTTTAAAAAAAATATGTTTGGGTTGACTTCTGCTTTAAATAATTCAAGCTGTAAACCAATGATGGTTATAGAACATATGCTAAAATTTACATATGATCTGATTAGTCAACTAATTGCGACTATCAGTGACTAGTTGTTAATCGTTTGTGGCAGCCATAATTTACTGTATGTGCAACGCAAAGTCCAGGATATTCATCGTTTTCATGATTGAAAATATGCATTCTTCTTCTTCACTGACCTCCTGGATGTGAGAGACGATGGCAGCCTGGGTCTCAATGTCCAGCAGTTTGATCCTTTCGATCATCTCCTCCTTACGTTCACACTAATGATAAAAACAAACACTTCAATCATTAGAAATAAAGATATTTAATGCAAGTTGATTTTAGGCAATGTTATCATCAGAAAATTAAAATTAAGGGAAATAATAGATGGTTCATGTAAAAAATGTGACTGTTTATTTAGCTGTTGCCTCAGTTGAGCAAGAGATATTCATCATGTCAGCATTTGTACATGACTCTAGAAGGCCCTTCCTGTCTTCCTGTTCACTGCCTCCTCACAGCCTTCTTTTTCCCTGAAACCAGTCAGACTAGTCCAGGTAGGAAGGAGACAAAATAACTGGAAAAAATAGGGAGAGGGAGTGAAGAAAGGACAGAAACAAAGCAACTGTGGAGAATGAGAAGTGTTTAGTGAGTCCAGAGTCAAAGCAGCGGTCTAACTTTTGCATTAGGATTAGGGATAGACGGATTATCAGCCGGGCCGATATTCGGGATTTTGATGAATATCGGTTTCTGCCTTTTTTCAAAATCTGATGGCCGATAATAAATCAACAAAAAAATGCGTTAACGTCAAGAAACTATTTGTTTAAATTTTCAGTTAACTTTATTAGAGATTCTACTGACCCTGGGAACACTCTGCACCTTTTGGTTTTGTTTGAAATCAAAACAAAGATGCGTGAAATTTTAATTTAATTTTAATTTTGGAGAAGTTTATTCACTGTTGAAAACCATAGGGTGCACCCTATTGTTTAAAGTTTTCATGTAACTTTTGAAGACATGCTGATGACCCTGGGAGCTCCCTGAACTTTGTTAGAATTTTACAACAAAGATGCATATTGTCAAAAATGTATAATAATAAAAAACATCAACATTATGCAAATCTGAAAAAATGTTCAACAAACATGGGTAAAGGCATTTCAACAAAGTTCAGAGTTTTACTTTGTTTTATTTTTTTTATGCCAATATTTTCCTTTTTACTGCAAATGAATATCGGCTCGAAATATCGGTTATCGGCCTCCTTGACTACTAATAATAGGTATCGTATCGGCCCTGAAAAAAACACATCGGTCTATCTCTAAGTAGGATGCTGCTAAGTGTAAAAGTAAAAGGAAAAAAATGAATCATGATTTATATTTGCTCAATACGTGTCTTGTTCCATTTCATGATTCTTCCGTGTGGCGAGGTATTTAATGTGTAATAGTCAGAGACAATGATAGTCTCACTGCGTAGCTTATTAGCAGCGTCAGCAATCAGCTCTGCTCAGACATGAAAAACTAAACAAACTCAAATACTCTTCCTGGGAGAGAATTGTTGTCTGTGTGTGTGCATGTGTGCGTGTGTGTGGGGGTGTGTGGGTGTGTGTGTGTCCATGTTTTGTGTACTTGTTACCTGGACAGCACAGCCAAGTATCAATAGTAAAATTCTTTTCAGCTCCTCCATGCTTTTTGCTGCGGGGTGGAAAACACAAAGTTTTACTTTTTCGCAGCGCTTTTGGAAAACAGTTTATATCCCAGTTCACTTTTAAGTAAATAAGGTTTTGCGCGGTGAATGAAAACAAAAATCTTAGCTCATTCAATATAACGCAATTTGAATGTTGTTTGACTGGGCTTTTAACTTTTATCATCATGCAATGCTACTGCTACCTTTTCTAACATGACAACGTAGCCTTTGTTCTTAAAGGGGAAAGTCAACCTCCAAAATGTTCTTTACAAAAATATGTTCTCACTAGAATATGCCTTCACTAGTCCAAACTAGTTGCTCGGGGCTCAGGTAACAACCAATCACGGCTCACCATTTTTCTGAAACTGAGCCATGATACAGTTACAGTAACAAACGTTTACCATGCTAAGTGAAAATTAATAAATACATGAATAAAATCAAAACAAATTTGATGTTGATGCATGCACACTAGAGCTTGGCGATATGACGATATATCATGTCACTTTTGCTACTATCATGTTATCGTCATTTATCATCTACAGCAGACTGCATGTCATTGTTACATCAAATACAACTTGGATTTGGTGTGCAAAGAGCTTTCATCTTATGCCACATTGCTGCCAGCCTCATCAAAACCCCAAAAAATGAAAAAAATTGAGCTTTTCTGATTAGTGAACGGCAGAGACCTTCCAAAAAGCTTCAATGGGCTGCTTATGTCACCTGCAGCCATGTAGTCGGCGGATCTAGGCGAGATGCAGCTGCAGCTAGCGATAGCAAGTTTAGCAATGAGCTTCGGCTGGCTACTACTGCCTGCGAAACACGCTGCTGTTTCACTCCTAACTCAGCAATCACAGCCTCCATCATCTCACCTCCATGGCAACGTGTAAGATACACTTCTTACAAGTATTGTACTCACGAAGGGATTACGAGGAATAATTAACAGAGGGAGAGCCGGAGAAGCCATGCTAATTGCTAAGCTAACGTAATGTCTTTGTGAAAGACTGGAATTAAAAAAGTGCTCGGGTAACTGGAGCGTGAGCATGTGCATGCATGTGAGCGTTACCTGACAAGGGATCCCTTGCAATGGAGAGAATGTTTGGAAGAGGCATCACTATTAACTGCTGAAGGGTATCCTGTAACAGAGGAAGTTGAAATAGAAAGTCAAGAAAATACTGTATATTTTTCTGTGTATAGAACATTTGGCATTGGAATAGAATGCTGACAATGTCGTGCTTCTGTGCATCTCCAAAATAGAAAACTCACTATACAGTTGGAGGAAAAAGCATGGGAACAGGTTAAAATGATGCTAGATGTCTGCATAAATTGGAAAATATTTTTGCTTTGGTCATCATCTAAGTCTCAACAAATGGTTTTCTTAACATACACACACACACAGACAGACACACACATTTCACGGATGTTTGCATGAGTTCATTTTGCACTGGTGTAGCTAGGATTTTTTTTTTTGCCTTCGGGGGGCCACGGGGAGGCAAAGGATATCTCAGGGGGTCCGCACAACACACTTCTTACAACCACGCCCAAAATCTTCAGAAAACGCTGATAAAAATTCATTTATATGTTCCCTACGGGGGAAAATGTGTGGGGGGGAAATTCCTGGGAAAAAAAGGGAAAATACCCAAAAGTCAATTATCTGGTCTAGCACCAGCAGGGTCCAACTATATTTCAGTATATTCCAAGTGTATATATTGCCTACCCCTCTAGCTCTGCCAGTGTTCATTTGATGAAACCTCCTGGCTTAAAAGCATTATCAAAGGCATTTCTCATGAGTTGTCTGTACATTTTATGTATAAACAGTTAAGGAATTAAACCAGCATCCCTTTAAGGAGTTGGTGTGTTATTAGTTTAAGTAAACTACTTGTATAGTTCACAAATGTTTTTCTTGCAACAGTATATGATATAATAACAGCCACAACATTATGACCACTTGCACAATGTCATAATATTCAATACATGTTCCAGGGGTCTTAATTGCTTTTAGTAACCCTCAAAAATATTTAGTAGTTGCTTCTCTACTAAAACAGATCTAAGTCTGTTCATGGTCAATCAAAAATCCTTTTTCAGAAATGTAAATGTTTGCCAACAGCTAATTAGAACATATGTGCCTTTGTATTCATACTGCTGTATGAGTGTGCAAGAAAAACTGCTGAAACACTGTGTGCGCATGTGTGTGTGTGTTCTTGTGCATGTGTTGTATAAGTGTCAGAGTGGTGGATTGGAGCAAAATAGTAATACCAGCATCTGAGGCACAGATACTGTGTCAAAACACGCTATCGAGGTACCAAAGAATGTTTTTACATAGAAGGTGGATTAAGATCTCTCACACATACACGCACGCACACGCACGCACACACACACACACGCGCACACACACTATATTTACTATTCATACATGCAGTCTGGTTTAGAGGAAGACACTTGGGAGGAGACATTAAGTGCGTGTGTGCCTGTGTGAATTGGGAGAAGGGAAGTCACTGTCAACAAGGAAAGGTTATCTGGGCCCACAAAATGTTCTTCATTCAAAAATTCATTCTTGTAGGAAAAAGAAACAATGATTGATTAAAAAAATGTATTGTATGATGAGTCATTGTTTGGATAATATTTTGAAGTTAAAAAAAAAAAAGTCATCTATAAACGCATCAACTTACACGGCTGCTTCAACTGAGAAAGCGCGATGAAGGCTCAGAGGCAGCACAATACTTGCAGCTACAATTTCACTGTCCTTAA
>NC_141229.1:20798455-20800955 GCF_054856515.1 Filicampus tigris | reverse complement strand
TTCAAAGCTGAGCATTTGACTGTTGTGATCACCCATGAATGAGCCAATTCAAAAGTGTGTGTGTAGATTGTACGGATGGGATTGGCGTTCAACCAAAAACATCAACACCAACGACAACAACATGGAGACAAAGGCAAACTGCGGCAGCCTGAAGCAAGCGAGTGCCTTTTTTTTTTTTTTTTTTTCTAATTATCTATGGTTTTGCTTTAAATGTTTTAAAGCACTTTGAGTTGCATTTTTATGTATGAAAAGTGCTATATAAATAAAATGTGATTGATTCTACTTTTAAATCTGGCCTTTCGGGTCATTTTGGATTGGCCTGTAGGCTCTGTCCGCGCATAGAAGGACCTTCGACCCAAAAAGTGCCGTAGAATATTCTGGCTTTAAGATGATGGTACAATCACTTGATCCACCATATGCAATACCAACAGGAAAACATGTCATAAGTCGCCATCCCGAAACTGTACACAAAGTTGAAGACTGGGATTTTGGGCTTGTTGAAGTTGGCAGAGAAAATGCCGCTTACAGGTGACGGTTGGATGACGGTTGAGCGACTGACCCCTATACCGCTTCTCCTCACAAGGGTCGCGGGGAGTGCTGGAGCCTATCCCAGCTGTCTTCGGGCAGTAGGCGCGGGACAACCTGAATTGGTTGCTAGCCAATCGCAGGGCACACAGAGACAAACAAACAACCGCACTCACAATCACACCTAGGGGCAATTTAGAGTGTCGTATTAACCTACCAAGCATGTTTTTGGAATGTGGGAGTACCTAAGTAACTGTTATTGTATGTATTTTTTTTTCATCACGAAAAGCGTATATATGTACTGTAATGACATCTTGTCTTTAACTTGAATACTTAGGTGTGTCATGGACTGTTGCTGCTGATCGTTTAAAGATTTCAGTGTTTTAATAATTTACTAAATTAAGCGATCTTTATTGTTAGGTTCGCTTTTATTTATTTTTTCTAAAAAATGTACCGTTTACTTGTCATCTTTTCAAAATAAACATTTAAAAAAAAAAATCTGTTTTTTTGTACCAAAAATATACCTACCCGCAGTTTCCAAAAAAAACTAACCGAAATGTGATTTTGCGTACCGTTACACCCCTAATAAAATCAGAGCTCACCTGTTTTCTTGGTTTGAGTCGTGACCTTTTCGGTTGATGGCAAGTGACAAAATGGATAAAAATGGGTGGATTTTGCTGCTTACTCCATATTCTACAAACGCAATATTTATCAGTGTGTCATGTTTAGACTAGTGTGGGCACGTAGAACATATTATTGTAAACTGAATTTTGACTTGACTTCCACTTGAATGGCTGGTAATTGTGACACAACTAATTGGCAAGGAGGACCTATTTAATGTCAGATTTTTCTGCCTTCAAGAATCAGACGCTTGTATCAGCCTTTGCAAGTATTTGATACCATGAAATAAGGCTGTTATCGGTCTGATACGATACCTGGTATAGTGTAGGTATCCCATCCCTACTTATCGGAGCATTTTAGAGATGGACTGATATGTTATTTTCTGGGCCGATACCGATTATTAGTAGTCAAGGAGGCCAATAACTGATATTTGGATATTATTGATTTTCAGTAAAAAGGAAAATAAAGTAATTGTTGAAACGTCTTTAAACATATGTTTATTGAACATTTTTTCAGATTTGCATAATGTTGATTTGTTTCAGGGCGGCACGGTGGACGACTGGTTAGCACGTCCGCTACACAGTTCAGAGGTTGTGGGTTCGATCCCGGCTCCGGCCTCCCTCCCCGTGCCTGCGTGGGCTTTCTCTGGGTACTCCGGTTTCCCCCCACATTTAAAAAAAACATGTGTGAATGTTTGTTTTTCTCTATGTGCCCTGCGATTGGCTGGCAACCAGTTCAGGGTGTACCCCGCCGATTGCTCAAAGACAGCTGGGACAGGCTCCAGCACGCCCGCGACCCTTGTGAGGATAAGCGGTATAGATTATGGATGGATGGATGATTTGTTTCATCATACTAGACATTTTTGACAATATATAATCGTAAAATTCGAACAAAAAGTTCAGGGAGCACCCAGGGCCATCACCATGTCTAAAAAGTTAAATGAAACATCTCCATATACAGTAGCTTTCTACACTAAATGAAGTCCCGCAACTTTTCAAAATGATAGAAATGTTAAACTTTCACATATCTTTGTTTTGATTTCAATACAGTTTTAAATGGATTTATTATCAGCCATCAGATTGTATAAAAGGCCGATGCTGATATTCACCAAAATGCAGATTGTCTGCGCCGTTAATCAGTCGATCTCTTAAGCATTTACATTGATAGCGAATCAAACTGTCAAATTGCAACCCGAAGAATCAATATCAAACTGAATCGCAGCCTAAAAGAATCGAAATTGAATCGTGAGGTTCTTAAGAATGACAGTGCTGTCAAATCCAATTGACTGTTTTCTGACAGATCTAATAAATAGCAGCAACTTTGATGAACTTTTATTTTTATCGTCATCGTCATA
>NC_141229.1:20763455-20793455 GCF_054856515.1 Filicampus tigris | reverse complement strand
ATTTGGGAGACAAAGATATTACATATATGTACAGGAATTTTCTTGTTGAGGCTAAATGTTACATTGAACAAAATGTTAACTTAAAGCATTGGAGTTCTTACTGCAAACGCCTGTTTATTATTCCATGCAGAGCTCTTGTTTTTTAGTTGCCAAATGCAGTTGTTAACTTACATGAACATGTTAAGGCAATCTGACAAAATGGCGCCATCCATGCTAGCACTGCCACTGCACCCACACACACAGTTTTCCCTGAGGTATGGAACACTGAGCGTACAATGCAGTTTGAGGTCTGCTAACGTGACACAAAAACTGCTTTGCTTTGCTTTGCTTTTCTTGTAGTGTTGTTCATAATCGGTACAATACATAATACTTGGGCTGGGCGATATGACTGAAAAGTATACCACGATATAAGTGTTTCATATTGGGCGATATCGATATATATTGAATTGTTTTCTTTTTTTTAAATATTGAAAATAACGACCCGAAGAAAAATACATTTAGGTTATTTTATTTTAACATAATACTTAACCTTTAATAAGAGGTTAATGTAACTATGAAGGAGTGAAATAAACTGGTTGATATAACGATTAAATAAACTCCATTTTAAAGATAATGTGCTTAGAAGGGCTGAGAAATGTTTGAAAACTGTCACAATCTAAGTATCAGTCAATATTGATAATTATTGATTTTGTTTTAAACCTTAGCTTTAAATAACAGTCAACTGTTTTTTTGTACATCATTATGTAGCGTAATGTGCAGTCTGTCCTCCATCAGTGCATTGAAAATGAGTATTTGCATTGAGTCTACTCCAAAGCAGTTGTTGACACATACATTAGCCTTCATTCAATGCTCATCCAATGTAAGTGAACGAATACTCTCTTGCAGTGCATACATCATCATTGACCAACCATCTTAGGACTACTTTATGTTTTTAGCGGACTCATTATTGCCATAGTCCATTCATATTTTACTTGCTTGATTTTACCTTGAGTGCGATGCCGGTGTCGGATAAGGCTAACTACTGCTAGCATGTCAAAGACAAGAACTCCTCTACTTGTACACCATGGCTCCATCCACGGGTTTTTAATAGGGTTATCATGCAAAATATAATTAAATTGTAAGTGTTGTACTGAGTCGAGTGGTCATTTATTTGAGCAAAGTTACGGCGCTCGCTCGCTAGACGCGAGCATAGCGCATGGCCGCCGGGCCCACGAGTATAACGCACGGCCACCGGGCCCGCGATCATGCTCCGTTGAGTTAACTGCTTCTTCTTGTTGGTTTAAATGCTTCTTCCTCGTTGGTTTAAAAGCTGCTTCTTCTTTGGTTTAAACGATTCTTCTCCAAGTTTGGAGGCGGAAGCGCGCTGCCTACATCCAACCTTTTTTCTACCACGGACCGGTTCATGATCCGACTGATATGGACCAGCAATCATTTTGCAGACTGGTACCGGACCGGTGGTTGCGGACCTATGCAGTAGGGGCCTTGTGCCCCAGTAGAACTTGTGCCTAGCAACGGCCCTGGTCATGATGTACATTTGGTACAAATACAGTTTTTGTATAACAGTATTTGTTTAGTCCATATAATTACTTGAACGATTCATAGAGTGCACAAAGCCCTTTATAGAGGGATTTCACAGAAAGATACTTTGTTGAATCTAAATCAAATTGCACCT
This sequence comes from Filicampus tigris, assembly GCF_054856515.1. Classification (NCBI taxonomy): domain Eukaryota; kingdom Metazoa; phylum Chordata; class Actinopteri; order Syngnathiformes; family Syngnathidae; genus Filicampus; species Filicampus tigris. The sequence goes on along the minus strand of NC_141229.1, from coordinate 20,791,783 downwards.
ATTTCATTAATCAACATGCTTTGACTCAGTAAGAGAACTGACTGAAGCTCAAAGACGATTCATCTTCGAAATGGAAAAACGAACACTGTTAAGAGCATAAGCATATCTGGCTGTGACGCTGACAATTTGAAACAAGCTAGTCAGGATGTGGTTGCAGAAACTCACTCATATAGATGCACGCAGGATACCATTCATGCAGTATATCCTGTCTACACAGACTAAAGGATATTTGTCAACTGTATCATGTCAGCAAGACTCTCACTAAGGGCCTTGTTTTCGTTCCCAGCGAAAGTCTAACGAAAAGCGCATCTAACTGTGCGCACGGGTGGGGTTTTCTTTCTTTTGGTATATTGTTATGCTTTGCACAGGTAAAGTTGGGAAGAACGGGGCATTTGGACCTTTGTGCGCCGTTGTGGAATCTGTGGAATGGAACAAGTCGACTCCCGGCCAATCAAAGCGTGCTCCCCTCATTTCCATTCAAATTAGGGCGGTCGAAGTGCACGCAGTGTTTGACATTGCGGAAAGAGTAATAGACTCGCTGGAATAAGTGCATGACATTGGCAGATAAACTGCAAGATCCCCCCTTGCGAATGATGTAGCCATGCAAGTGACGTGGGCAATTGGAGACCGCCTTGCACCTACACGACCATGCATCCGTGTGTGACCCCCATCCCTCACTAATAGTGGCCGGGGTGCTGTTAAAATATTTTTAACATGACAATGATTTTAATTCGTTCAATGAACTGTTTTCTACAATGACTCAGAGGGATTGTCCCACACTGTTGTCATATTTATGAATGAAATCTGGTAACATCCACCACACACGTCTGCTGAGCACTGTCAAGGTCCCTCCCGAATCTGTCTGCCTACGCCTCAATCAAATACACCGAAAACACCACCTGCAAAGCGCAATAGACCTCCGTTTCGCTAGTCTAAAATTTACTCTGCCTTTTGTCACCAAATTTTCAGATGCGTCGGCGGTCGCAGCAGGGACGCCCAGTTAGGCGTAGTGCTTTTACCAAACACGCTGAACTACACAATTCCCTCGGGCTGAAAATGACGATGCGCCCATTTTGCGCGGACTACTTTCTGTCAACAAATTGTCGGATGAGTTGAGGGCGAGGCAACTCTGTGCGCCAGAAGGCCCAGACAGGCGCAACACGGCCCCAAACATGCTCGACTAGACCTCAAAATTCAGTTAGGGTAAACCACAGGGCCGTAAGTGTTACCTACATTTGGGTCATGATCTTGTGCAGGAAGACGCCATCCACAAGCTCGACGAACATGTTGACACGCTCCTCCGAGCCCGCGTTGTCACATGACCCCAGTGGACCCAGTGTCCGCACCTTATGACACACAATACAAAGACAAAAAACATTACAAACAATTAACTTGTCAAGTCTTAATTCTAGTTTTTGAGCTTTTGAACAGCTAAACATGTTCTGGACATGAAGAGGCTAAAGGGTCACTTGGCTAGAGTTGCATCAGACGCATTGAACTGTTAAAGTTAGAAGTACTTTCAAACCAAGAGCAAATCACCTATGGAAAAAATATGATGCAACCCTGTTTGTATTTTAGCTGCAAAAGAGAGAAAAAAACTGAAATTTTAACTAAAAATTATTGCTGAATCATAGGTTTCTATGATTCAGCAATAATTTTAGATACACCAGATATTTTATTCAATTTTTCATTAGAACACCTGGATTCCACAGCCTGGGAAACTGCTGGTAAAACAATCTTTTTTCCAGTATTCATGTAATGAGTTTTTCTGCTGTCTGACCCTATTTACATTTGTCTGAGGAAAAAATAACTTGTGATCGACCAGAAAAGGTCAACAGGATGTAGGCCAAGGGCAAACAGGAAGTACCACAGGGTTATTAACCTGTTGCCCGGTTTGATTTGAGGGCCTCAAGTAGACTGCAGCCACAAATACAAATCACAATAATTTCCATTTATTGTGTGCACTGACTAAAATGCGTTTGCATTTTCACTTAAAACTTGACATTTGAAACTGTGCCACTTGTTAAATCACTAGTCTAATGTTGTAGTAGCAAGTTAGAACCAAAAAAAAACCTCTGCACATTTTTGAAGTTAACGAAAGCTGGCAGTTTATTGACATGTTTAAAGCCTGAGCGAACCAGAAACGCATTGACTTGGCTAACATTTCAATGTTCGGAAACTTTCTCTGCGATTATTTTTTCCAAAATTGGATGTGTACTTTGTTCGCTATTATTATTGCAGATAATTGCATTTCCTAACATACTTTTGTCTTTTTTTTTTTTAAATAAATGTAATGATTGTTCTCTGGAGCTATGACTTGATCAAGCATCTCAAGTATCATATCATCATCAGTCACTCTTCCAGGGAGAAACATGGCTCGCCCACTCACCCACAACACGAGGGGCGACTCCAAGAAGGCTGCCAGCAGCTCGGAGAGAGTCCCGTCCATGGTGCCTGGGCCCGGCTCCCTGTTGATCAATCACTCGATGCTGGCGGCAGGTCTCCACGCAGGACAGAACAAAGCCGCCGCGAGGCATCCACCTCCCCCGGATGAGCTTTCTTTCACTCACTATTGTTTCACGCTGTCCCACTTCCCTCGACGCATGGTTTAATATTGTATTCCAAAACGCGCCGAACGAGTTAAAAGCCGCTCAGCATAGTTCCAAAGAGTGCCGCAAACATTTCCAGTGGTTAAAGTGGTCAAATATATAGTTGATTCCACGTCTCGGTCAAAACACTTGATGTAATCCAAACTTCGCCAGGACAGTTGCTCGCGTTGTCAAGGATACACCACCCGGCCGTAAAGCAGCAAAAAAATCCGTGAAAAAGAAGAAGGCAAGACAGATATTAAAAGTATAATAAAAGTACAATAAACACACGCACAATAAGACGGGTAAAAAGTTAATATTGTTGTTCCTCTTTTTCCCACTTGAATTTATACCCACACCCCGTTCATCCACGTCGCTCCTCAGGTTACGCACACCAAACTGACTTGAGAGCGGGTGGTACTCAGAGGATTGTGATTGGCGACAGTTTCGTCCAATCCGCTACTTTGAATTCCACAAACCCCGCCTTTTACGACGAATTAACCAATTATTATTCCGTAAATTGAAAGCGCTTTCACTGGGAATGACGTCAGCGGCCAAAAAACGAGGACTTTCTTGAGAACATTTATATTTGTATTACTCTTTGTAATTAGTCGTATCTGCATTTGTAAGAAATGCTCCAATAACGTTTTACAGATTGTTCCAAACTAATTTAACGGACATGTTAAAGAGTAGGAGTCACTGACAGTGATGTGTACTCGCTTGATTTCCGTGCAGACTGTTTCCAACCGCTGACAGTGTGATTGAGTTGTGGTCTCATTTTCGTTCACATGTGCCCTGCGATTAACTGGCGACGAGTAAGTGGCAAAGGATCAAATAAACAATATCATTTAATAAAACATAATCTGTACAGCCTCAAAATCACCCACGTAGACGTTCTTCCGGGAGATATTTTTTATTCGTTCAGTTGACCTTAGAGCACAACAGTGACTAAAGTTAAATTTAAGGGATCAGAAACAACTCCAAGAAGAGAACGTGGCCAAATGTGAAAAATGTCTTGATACTGTTAGTATGAGGGCCTACAATGGGAGCTGGTGACCTCTTTCTTTAGTCTGAGAAGGAGAGGAGGATGAAATTTGTGCGCACAAGGCGTCGTTCTTGCAGTTCGTTGGACAACAGCGTCCTCTGCTGGAGCTTTGATGTTACTTAAATACAATTATTTTTGGAAGGCGGGAAGCGACAATATCATGTCATGTCATCTTCCAAACCGCTTATCCTATATAGGGTCGCGGGGAGTTGCTGGAGCCTATCCCAGCCGTCAATGGGCGAAGGCAGACTACACCCCGAACTGGTCGCCAGCCAGTCGCAGGGCACACATAGACACTGTCACTGAGCGGGAATCGATCCCACGCTGCCCGCACACAACTCAGGCGTGTGTACCACTACACTATCAGCGGACATGCGACAATATCATTAAATAACACAAACCATCCATCCTCTCTCTGTGACGCAGTTACAGTGGCTTGCGAAAGTTTTCTCTCCCTTGATTTTTTTGCCATATTTCTATTCAAACATAAAGATATCAAAATTGGATTTTTTATGTGTGTGTTAAGAATGAACACTAAGTGGAACACCGTCTTAATAAAGTGGAATGAAATTCATAAGATATTTAATTTTTTTTTTTTTTTTTTTTTAAATAAAAAACTGAAAAGTGGGGCGTGCAATATTGGGCCGCTTTACTGTCAATGCAGACAACTCACTCCAAAGGTTCCCTTAAGATTTGGACCGATCCAATATTGACCTAAATGGCTGATGACGATAGAGTCCTCCTGTGCAGGGCCGCTGCTACTCCTTTGGGTGCCCTAAGATGAAAAGTCAGATGGTGACCCCACAGCAGCCTGATATAACAATTTTTCGTGGCCCAAAATGTTTTGTGCCTGTGTGTGGGGGGTGTGGATGATGGGTAAGTGGATATATACCGTTACAAGTTACCTGTTAAAAAATGTATTTAGCACTGTAATCCAAGTGGCATAATAGTAACGTAATGTAAATTAAATATGTTTAATTACCTTTGATTACTCCAATACCAGATGTGTTGAAAAAATTCAATGAAACAAAAAAAGTCAATACTATGTTTATTTTTATATATTTCTTATATCATATTCATATTATTTATGTTTAATATTGTGCATGTTTATTTTATGCTGGTAGAACCCTGAGAACCCACGATTGAAATGCAAAACACAAGAAATGGGAGGGAGACATATAGAAACTTGTGCACCATGCTGCAGAGATAGACAGCTAGATAAATAAGGTAGATGGATTTAGCAGATGATAAATTTGATGATAAGTTTCCTGTTTGTCGTTTATCCCCGTCAAAATGGGCATCCGTCATTGGTGGATAGGCGGACTGGTCCATCACATAGGCGATATGGCTAACTCTGATAATGCGTATAATGTTCATGAATAACCCTAAATAAACTTGAATTCAAAACCAAAATCAAAGGAGCACCGAACTGTGCCCTCGCGTTTGGTACCTGAGTTTATCAAATGCAAATAATACATAAAAGTAAAAATGACTGAAAACTCCTACTACTACTTCAGCACTCCAAGTATTTTTTTTCTAACACACGGTGCCTAAATCCCGAACTATAAGATCACTGCACACGACGACAGCGTACACTTGCAAAGCGGCGCGAGGTCTCCATTTTATGAGGCAACGAACGATACGTTGAATGAACCAACGGCGTTATCCGCACAAACCGAGACTTCGTTTGTGTTATGACGTAATGAGGTAACAAAACGTTGAATGAGCCAAAGAAATCCTCCAAACAAACCGAGCCTCATTTGTTATCAGTCACGTGACTTTGTTGGACAGACTCTGTCCGAGTCGGGGCTTCATTTTGCACACCCACTTTTGCTCGAGAAACACTCCGAAGCCCTGCTTCTTTTTGCCCATCACCAGTTGCCGCATCGCCCAATCAGCTCAAAGTATTGTACTGAATGTGCCGTCTTTCCAGTTTCCAGAGCAGAGCACCTTGGAGCAGTCACACCTACTCGTTGTGAGCAAACTACTCAACTTTCAAGAATGCCTTAATTCCCTAGCTGTGGTTTGAGTCATTGTCATGTTGGAGGAGCCACAAGCTGTGACTGAGATCTATGGAGTAAGATCGCTGTTAACGATTTGTATCCGTAATAGTAATAATTTGTCAGTACAAATTAAAATTGTGAGGGTTTGAATTGTTTTCTTGTGAGTACGAATCAAAATTGTGAGGGTTTGACTCCTTTTCTTGTGAGTACGAATAAAAACTGAGTGTCATTGTTTTGTGAATACAACTCTCGCTTCTATGACTACGAATCTTCACTACGCACGAATTGCCAGCTGAGGATACGAATCGGCGGCACGGTGGTCGACTGGTTAGCTAGTCCGCCTCACACTTCAGAGGTCGTGGGTTCGATCCCGGCTCCGGCGGTGGAGTTTGCATGTTCTCCCCGTGCCTGCGTGGGTTTCCTCCGGGTACTCCGGTTTCCTCCCACATTCCAAAAACATGCATGGTAAGTTGATTGGACACTCTAAATTGCCCCTAGGTGTGATTGTGAGTGCGGATGTTTGTCTCTGTGTGCCCTGCGATTGGCTGGCAACCGATTCAGGGTGTCCCCGCCCACTGCCCGAGACAGCTAGGATAGGCTCCAATACGCCCGCGACCCTTGTGAGGAGAAGCGGTATGGATAATGAATGAATGAATGAAAAAGGATACGAATCACTTTGAGAGGTGGTGTTGGGTCGTTCTCGCACAATTCGTTCAAAAAGAACGAATCTTTTCAGTGAACGTGAGTGAATGGATTACTTCCTGAAGTGATTCGTTCTTTTCTCAGTTCATTTGAGCTCAGCCACGCGCATGTTGTCAATCTTCGCAATCGACCAATCATCAGCCAACGTCAGATGTAAGCGGGATTTACTGAACATACTGCCACGCTATTGGGATTCACGAAGGAATCAGTGATGTCATTTCCCGTTCACCAACGATTCGGTGAGTGAACGTGTCGCTGCGGGGATCAGTGATGTCATTTCCCGTTCACCAACGATTCAGTGAGTGAACGTGTCACTGCCATTTCTCGTTCTTGTTCAACGATTGTTTTGATATGAATGATTCGCGATTCGCCAAGGGAGGAACCACTCACCAACGACAAATTGGGCGACAAATTTAAAAAAATGGCTTAACTAAGCATGGCCGGAGGTGTATTTTAGTCGGGCCCACTGATGGCCCTCATGCGTGCGACGTGCTCGTGGAACGGGGCGGGGGCTGACAATGTTTATGAATATGGCCGGAGGATCGCGGCCGGAAGGGTACCCAAGTCAAGGGTGGAGGGTCGCGGCCGGACCAGTGATGGGTCGATGAGGTGTCATGAAGTGTGTTGACACAATGACACACTGTGTTGGACTGTGTCACTCCATACTGCTGGACTTTAACTATCCCTTCAAGCAGACCCACTTGACAGACTGAACTGACGCCTATTTGATGACCGAGTCGAGTGTATACAATAGCATTCAAGCCTTTGCATTCATATTGTATTGTTCCATATTTTAATAATACAAACATGTATCATGATGTGAAAATGGGGATGCTTGTGCAATTTTTGTCATTACAAATTTTTATTTAAAGAAGAAAGTTTCTCCAACGTTTGAAAATGAAGTCTGTTGTGTTTTTTGCTCGCAATTTCTCCTGCAGTGGAGAACACACGCTCACACAGAACAGACGATGCTGCTGTACACAGGAACTCTTTTGCCAACAGGAAGAGGTAGGGATAGGAGGTTTGGTGGTTCTTCCAATAAACTAGTGGATCTTGAGTGCATCCAATGTTCCCCACTGCCAAGTATCTTTGGACTTCTGAAATAGAATCTGCAGTTGCACTTCTTTCACATCTCCTGACTTCACCGTCCAAATGATGCCACAGGTTATCTTAAAAAAATAAATGAAAAATTTACATTTTACTACAATTTCCAACAACAAATAATAATGATGAATAACATGCCGGATGTGGTTGCAGAGGGCTGTGATGATGGTCCAGGCTGGGCCTCGTTTGTGTGCCCGATGACACGCACAATTTCAGACCGCAGTCTGGTATGGCTTCTGTGCACCTCGAGGAACTGCGGAAGCCAAGTGAATCAATTCCTGAACTCTTCACTCTCTACAATACTGAGGGGCTGGAAGTCCTTGACAATGAAGTTCAGCAGTGCCTCATCAAGCAACTGCTTCCTGGAAGCTCAAATGTTAAACATGAAGTGGAGAATAAATCAGTAATAATTACTGACTGACAATTAATTATCAACAACTGTGAGAAAGGAAGAGAGTGGCTGTATAGCTGAGCTTACCCTGGGTGTATTGGGAACTTCATTCTCATGCTTGGCCCAATAGTGCCTCTGTCACGTGAGGATCGGGATTTGGACCCATAACGCAGACATGACACTGAAGTTGAACAGGAAAAAAATCTTTATCAACAAAATATAAAGTAACAACAGAGATCAGGACTGGAAGATAGTTTGCATTCTCACTCCAAAAAGGTTTGACGTACTGACAACGTGTCACTGACTAACTCAAACTTTTAAACTGTAAGACTATCAGGCCTATATGACATCATAAATGACAAAGCGTAAAGGCCCATAGCAACTGCATAGCAACCGTACGTCACGTAACAACCAGTCATAACAGCCTTAGCATCCACTCAGGTGCTTTTTGTTGTGTCACGCAGCTCTGAGTGACAAATGCGACATTTCACTTGCAAATAAAATGTGAAAAGTAAACTAAGAGTTATATATATCAGTACACATTAAGTATTTAATGGATTTTGGGTTACACTCCCCAAAAATCCCAGTTTACAATGCTGTACTGCTGAAATATTATTGACTGTCAGGATATCTATTTTGAAGGTTTCATGCACAAGCCAACAAAGTTGTGCACATTTTCATTGAAAATATTAGTTTCTATGTAATTATTTTTTTTTCTTTTATAGTAGCAACAAGATGGCTCATGTCATGCCTGAAGAACAGTAGCAGTATTGATTCGATCAAAAAGACGAGGGTAACACTAATTCATTTTCTTTTCAACATACAGCATATCGTCTCTCTCTTGTGAACAACACTTATGTCCAATTTTCATGTTTTTCATGTTAATGCGATGTCTGTAAAGCAGAAACACTCTTCACGTAAAAATAACAGTATACTTTGCCTGATAAATATTTTTATGTAATTATATTTTCAGAGGCGGCACGGCTACTGGTTAGCGCGTCCGCCTCACAGTTCAGAGGTCGTGAGTTCGATCCCGGCTCCGGCCTCCCTGTGTGGAGTTTGTATGTTCTCCCCATGCTTGCGTGGGTTTTCTCCAGGTACTCCGGTTTCCTACCACAATCCAAAAACATGCATGGTAAATTGATTGGCTGGCAACCAATTCAGGGTGTCCCACGCCTACTGCCCGAAGACGGATGGTATAGGCTCCAGCACGCACCGCGACCCTTGTGAGGAGAAGCGGTATCGATAATGGATGGATGGATATATTTTCAGAAATGTAGCCAGTCATGTCCAGGATGAGCTCTTTGGTGACGGTCGCAACGCTGACCCTGCATGCTGACTTGAAGTGTAACTGCAAGTCACTGGTGACGGCTGAGATCCAGACGGAGTGGGCTGAAAAACAGCAGAGTTGGAGATGGAGGCAAACACTGATGACAATCTAGATCGACGATGAACGCATGCCCTCAGATGGACTTGGGGGACAATGTCAATGACGGCGTGGAGATTGAAACAGAGCCACGAGAAAATGACAACATAGAAATTAAAATACTTGACAAAATTATGAGTACTAAATTGCATACAATACATCACATAAATACAACACATCAGAGTATAATAGAGATCAATTATTTCACCGAGTATATTATTTGTAGGCATAACATTTATTATTCAATATCATTGGACGCTATGAACAGGCAATACTTTTTGTGTGAACTTGTATTTATGTACATCAGTTTCAATCAGTTGAAATCTGATTTCTGACACCACACATGAAGAATTTACACATTGTTTGATACATTTTCTAGGGATGTGACGATTCATCTAAAATAAATTTAAACTGCAAAAAAAAAATTAGAAGAAGTTAACAATAGCTCAACAACAAAAGCTCTCAAATGATTTGGCACTAATTTTTCTCCCAAAAATGCCTCATCTCCCGCTGGAGAAAAAAATGATTGGTGCCGAAGAACGGTGAAATATGCTTACAAATCCGGTATTTCCTTTAGTATTTATAGGTAGTTTCATAGTATTAGTACATCTCAGTTGTTTTTTGGTTCCATTTTAAAATGCACTAAACATTCAGCAATAAAATATTTATGGCCACAATTCAATTTCAATTACTGGTACTCCACTAAAAACTTTTGTACAATACCTTGAAGAGTTCTAGCTGTAAGATACTGATAGTCATATAAGAGTAGCAGCTTGCTGGTGCGATTATGCCGCAATTTACATATGATCCGATTAGTCGACTAATCCGACGCCTGTTGGTGAATAGTCGACTAGCAAAATAATCGTTTGTAACAGCCCTATTTGACACTTGAATCTGGGCTGGAGTAAATCGTTACATCCAAAACATTTACAGTGGATCTATTAAAATAATTTCTGGAGAAAACGTAATGGGGTATGCTGAACACGTAGGTATGCAGATGATACTGCAGTGGACTTTACAAAGTGCTGTGGCTGGGCTGATTTGCTAAGAATGAAGAAACTACAAAAAAAAAAGAGGTCATTGTTAATAGCATTCAGATGGTTTTATATCATGCAACCACTTGTCAACATAAAATTGAGTAAATTCAACGTTTTTTTTCAGTTTACTGACAAACTATAATTTGATGCATATAAAACACACAATGACATTTCATATATTTTTCTAGGAATACACAATCACAAGTTTGCTCCATGGGGCGTGTAGCGACTCCAAGCAGCCTTGTCGCTTTTGAGAGAAAGTGGGTGGGTTGGGTACTTGTCTGAGGCGATGCTATTACGGTGGCTTGACAATTGAAACACTTGAGTCTTGAATGCGCTTTGATTGGTTTCATATTCATAAACATTGTCGGCCTATGTCCCATTCCGCCCCCCGGCCCCCCAAAAAAAGTGTCCGTGATTGACGTCGCTGCGGGAGACGCTAACGGCAGAGGCTTTTTAAAGATCATTAGCTGGCTAAATTACGATTCGAACCCGCTGCGGACACGCTTCAAAATGCGCCAGTAGTATTTACCCAACTGCGTGTTCCTTGCATTGCGAGCCCCGGGGTTGCATTTGTCATATTGTATAATTATTTAGGTCCAACAGACGGCCAGAAGTCACAGTCAAGTTACTTATTTATTTTGCACACTTCCCCTCCTTCCCGGCCTTCAAAATAAAAGCGTGACAGCAAACCACTATACAATGCAGGTTTGCTATGGCGTATTTCCGGAAGTAGGGAACGCCAGAAAAAGTGCATGAACTCCACCTTGATGTGCTAGCGTCTGAATATACTCGTGGACACAAATTGTTTTGAAACAAGTCGGGGGGCGTCACTTCAAAAAGGCAGCGACAACAATGGATATCGTGCCTGCTACAACCATAAAGGGACCGAGATGACTGGACGATGCATTTCATTTTATTGCGAAAACGATCTTGAAGGTGGCGGCTAAGGGGGAACGTGGGTGAGTAGCTTGTTTAGTAATGTTTACTTTACAGCAGCAGCAACGAGCTGCGTGGCTCATCCGTCTCCGTGTGGGAAACTGTATGTCATCGTAACATGTGGGACAGCAACGTGCACTCAAGCGTGTTTGTATTTCCTTATCGTCACATCATGTAACCCGTGCCTCCCACCTGCAACTGGGGCATACCATTACAAGAGGGGGCAGGGGGGACAATACCACAATCCCTATAACAGCAGCTGTCGCTCGCACAGACGCGGGAGTAGAAAGAAGCCTAAAAAGAAGCCTTTCACCGAGTAGGCTGAGATGAAATTTGGCCGCCTCGCGAGCACGTCACACGCATGAGGGCCAATTAGTGGGCCGGACTAAAATCAACTTCCGGCCATGCTTGGTCCAACCATTTTTTAAAATTTGTCACCCCCACCCCTCCGCCGGAGGGTCCAACCGGTGCGGCCCAGGGACGGACGGCCCAGCTCTGGTTTTAATGAAACAGTGGCTTTCACGGATACACTCTGGATGGTTTAATGGTAGCACAATATGGCATAATGAAACTGTAGTGTAGCGTGTAGAAAAGTGTAGTGTATGGCCAAGCGTGGCGTGGCGTAGCGTAGCAAAGCGAAGCGAAGTATATGGCGAAGCGGTCAACAAAAAAAAAAACGGCTACCCAGCCGACTCTCTCTACCGTACAGCTGGTAAGCACGCCTATTTAAATTACCCGGCATTCACCACTTACGACATGTGACCCAAGCACCAGTCCGTTACAATAGCAACCAAAACACCACGTGACATAATTCAATTATGGCGCCTACAGGGCGGATTCCTAATTTGCTCTTATTATGCATACTAGATGTTATATAGAGACTCAACTGTTCTACAACTAGGTACCAGTAAAGGCTGCTGGTGGTTTGGATATGCCAGAGTTGCCGAGGAGACGTAGAGTGAACTCCCAGTCAGCCCTGTTTTAATGTTAAGTCACCTGCATTAAAGCCAACGCCGATGAAGCTGACGTGTGTGCATATATTAATTAATATCCAAACATTACATTACCAACTCATAAAAATTATACACAACACACACTATCTCAGTGTCTACAAACATGGTATACTGTACTTATGAATATGTAATATTTGTACCAAAAAACATGTAAGGAGGACAACAACACACAGTAAGATGTTAAAGCGGATAAACCTCAATTGTGTCACTACATTTCAGTTTAAACTAGTTCTCAGTATAACAAAATTGCCCTCTGATATGTCTTCACTATACAAGAACTCATGTGCAACATTTTTTCTTCTTTTGCATTAAACACTACTTTGTTTTAATTTAGGAATACTTAAATTAATTAATCAATAAAAACGGAGCGACCAATTTAGCAAGAGCTATTAACAGTATCCATACATTTTTGTCAATGTGCTAAATTGTGGGTACATAGACAGATAAGTTTAAAACAGAGCTACATTAGCCAAGTACTAATGAACAGTGAAACGCATCATTAGATTGCAATCTATTGCCGTAACACTGAGTCCAAAGTTATTATTTGAGACAGAACGAATTAAATGTATATAAATGTTAATAAATTGGATATACACGTTGCTGACTTTACCTGCTGTGAAGATGCGTGTCCTGAGCCACGGGAAGCGCCGTCCGATCCGCCCGCCATCTGTTTTCTTATCTATGTATGCGCGGGCAGAGGAATCGCGGATCAATTAGTTTCCCTTGTGTTCTGCGTGACGTCATCCTAATTTGCATGTTGTCCAGTCGTCCTCAAAAGTGATTCGTATCATCAGCCGGCAATTCGTGCGTAGTGAAGATTCGTAGTCGTAGAAGCGAGAGTTGAATTCACAAAACAATGGCATTCACAGTTTTTATTCGTACTCACAAGAAAAAAATTCAAACCCTCACAATTTTGATTCGTACTCTCAAGAAGTCAAACCCTCCCAATTTTAATTTGTACTCACAAATTATTACTATTACGGATACAAATCGTAAATCACGCATATGCCTTTGACAGCGATCTTACTCCATAGAGATCGAGCTTTCTGACAATATGCAGGACATTTTGCCACATAACTGTAATTTTAGTGTACGTGCCCTGCAGTTTCAAGACACCCGGCCTGTGCGTAGTTTTATATATTACTGCTTTAAAAAATGTCCAAGTTATTTCGGTGGCAGCGTTTGTTTTCTGTGACAGAAGGGTACCAATAAGGAGGCTTATTAAGATGTAATGACTTTTTTTTTTAATCATTTGGCTTTGGATTCCTTCTCAAACGTAGTCAGGTTGTTAAATATTACAATTATTCAAAAAATAGAAGTGAGTCTTTTTTTAATCAAACTATTTATTTGTTCATTGTGAATAATAGAAAAATTACAGCTTTTTCCTTAAGGATGTGATGTCAATATAAACTAGAAGTGGTATAATTAACTTTACATTCAATACTTAAACCCACTTTGCCACACCCCCACCTGGATCTCAGGTGTGGAGGCCAAGTAGGTGAAACCTGCAATCAATCCTATTGGTGGTGCGCGCATTGGACTTTATGCATCTATTTTCAATATAACAAATATATAAATGCTCTCTACAATGTGATAACAGCAATGTTGTGTCAGGTCATAATACTTCATTGTCTTCAGAGACATTTTCATCCACTCACATACAGAGACACAAAACAGAAACAATTTGGCAACTGATGCCCATTCAGAACACAACAATATACCTTCATCTTTTCTTTATAGCCTTTCACTCCTCAAGGCTCAGGCTCACGGGTCATTTATATGACAATGTGATCAGACGGGACAGAGTCAAAGCTAAGTGACAACAGGCGAGTACATAAAACAGTCAGCCAAAAATGGAGATATCAAGTGCTGTGTTCAGGGTGCTGTCAAAACTACAGGCCCAACTAGTCAGTCAGTTGAGTTCACAAGGCTGCAGTTTGGAGCCATCAATCACCACCTCCAGTATACTTAACACACGTCTCACGTAGAAGTACATGTACAGTCTTGGATTTGCACTAAATCTTTGTTTGTGTGTATTAACAGATCCCAACAGTGATTTTTACATTTAGAACTAAACAGGCTTCATCAATAGGCATGCTCAGGACATAAGCCAAGCAAGTACTTCATTATAAAAACAAACAGAAAATAGGAGGAATTGAAAAAAAAAAAAAAAAAATCTATGTATATAGATCCTTCATGCTGCACGAAGTAAAAATAATTCAATTTAATAATTTATGTATTCAATTATGATGGTTGAAATGATGACAGGATGAGGTCAATGCAAGAAAACAATTTTATGCATTTAAAAAAAAAAAAAAAAAAGGAATGCATAAAAATGTTGTAGGTCCATGTTTTGGTCTCATCAGGAATCATTCCTGTGCCAGACAGCACATACATGTGACTAATAAAGGGCAGGGCAGTGCAATATAGTGCAGAATCTGCTCGGTGTTCATTCATGATTTGCTTTGTGTGACATCAATCATGTAAATAGACACATTATCTAGCTTTCATTCCCATGGCAACTGTCTAAATCCACTGTTAGCAAATCTTTCAATCTGGCATCTACTACTCAGAGTTAGTCAAATGAAAAGAATACCAGTATTGAAGAAGTCTTCCAATATGATATCAAGATCTACATGTATAACATTATAACAGCTTTGATTGGAATGTGACTGGATTAGTGGAGGTAGTCAGTCTTTTGAGAAGATGTCAGCCAGAAAAAGACAGAAAGAAAATATATGCATTCTAAATTAAATAACTCGCCTAATTCTTCATCTTGCCGTGTTGCAAACCTTGGCAACTGCTGCGTGTAGTAGCAGCAGTGACTGCAAGTTCACTCGACAGCAACAACTCTTTCTCCAACAGTGGCCTTTAGTACTTTTTTGTAAATAATACAGCACCAGTGAACTGATAGCCCGGGCACTGTGTACTGAAAAAATAGATACTGTACAGCGCTTAACAAAATCTTTGACCACCGCCGACTTTAAACGTGATTATTTCAATTTCAGTGTGCTCTTGTGTTACTGTTTTGGACAGAAAGGAAGAATTTCAAATGGAATTCACCTTTTTATACCGAAATGGGCATTTGGCTTCTTCGAAATGTTGCTAAATTGATCAGGCGTACCCTTCAATCACTAAAATGTTTGCTTTCCGCAATTTTCTCAACTATGATTTGACTTCATCATGAAAAAATGTGGTCATTTCTTTAAATAAACAAACTACATTTGAAAATTAAAGAATAACAATCATACTTAGAGAAAATCAACCCAAACACATTTTTATCAAGAATATGTTCCCAGCAGGCTCACGAGTTGAAACAAGGCATTCTGATAAATATTGCGTTTGTGGAATAAGAGTTAATGCACCCGTTTTTAGCCATCTCTGGGGGGGCGGCCATTTTGTCAATGCTGTCGACTGAAAATGACGTCACAACTGCTCAGGGCTCAGGTAACGACCAATCACGGCTCACCTGTTTTCTGAAGCTGAGCCGTGATTGGTTGTTACCTGAGCCCTGAGAAGTTGTGAAGTCATTTTCAGTTGAGGGAAGTGGCAAAATGGCCGCCCCCCTGGGATGGCTAAAAACGGGTGGATTTTGCTGCTTAACTCATATCCCACAAACACAAAATTAATCAGAATTCTGTGTTTCAACTAGTGGGCCTGCTGGGAACATATTCTTGAAAAAAATGTTTATGGGCTGATTTCCTCTTTAAGGGGAAGTCAACCAAACATTTTCTTTAGAATAATATGTTGCCAGCAGTTCCACTAGTCTAAACATGGCAATGTGATTAATATTGCATTTGTGGAATATGAGTTAAGCAGTAAAATCCACCCGTTTTTTGAATCTCTGAGGGGCGGCCATTTTGCTGAAAATGACATCACAGATGCTCAGGTCTCAGGTAAACACCAATCCTGGCTCAACTTGAGAAAACAGGTGAGCCGTGATTGGTCGTTACCTGAGCCGAGCAGTTGTGATGTCATTTTCAGTCAAAAGAAGTGACAAAATGGCTGCCCCCTGAGATGGACAAAAATGGGTGGATTTTGATGCTTTACTTATATTCCACAAACACAATATAAATCAGAATGCCATGCATAGACTAGTGAAAGCGCATATAACATATTGCAAAGAGTTTTTGGGGTTGGCTTCCCTTTTAAGCAAAACAAAGATTTCAGTAAAAGGCTACTACAGAACATGCCCAAAAGCGATGTTAACCATTACAAAAGCCTCAAAGAAAATTTCTCTTGCAACAGTGGCATAAACCTTCTATTAGGTGGTGGAGTATCAAATTTGTTAAGCACTGTCTGTCCGTGTGTGTGAGAGCACATCAGCGCAGCCATGCGCAGGGCACCCACTGGGGTTCGGTGTCCAGTTTGTTGATGAGTCTCAGCAGCTCAGCGTAGGCTTTGTCCTGGTCTGTGTTGACTATGATGGCATCGAACAGGTGACCCCAGCTCTGCTCCATCTCCCGTGCTCGCTCAATGATGTCCCGTAGCTCCTCGGGCTGTCCCAATCACAAAAATGAGCATCAAGAAGGTGCAAACACGCATGCCATAGCAATTGAGTTGGCAAGATTTTCCGCGGACAGATGAACCGGCACCTTGGGGTTCTTGTTGTCTTTGGCCAAGAGGGCTCGGAGTCTCTCCTGGGAAGGTGGCGCGATGAAGATGATGTATGGTTTTAAATCTGAACTCCTCAGCACCTTTAGGGCCTACACACGCAAACACACTGACTTCAATTCAACTTATAGTAACTCAAGAAACAAACTACATATTCACTTATACTTTGTAAATGTACTGTGCAATTAAGTACAAAAGTTGCTAGTTTAAAGCCATGCATAAACTTTGCTGCGTGTGTGTGTGTGTACACACCAACCTGAGTATGTAGACAGAGAACACATATTTTTCCAGTGTTGATGACCTGTCTCACTGAGTCTGTGCTGGTCCCATAAAGATTCTTCTCAAACTCGCCGGACTCAATCAGCTTGCCTAAGAAAAATATTGAAGACGTACGAACATGACATGTCGCTCGGTGCCTTAAAAGGCACTTTTACACTTCATCACTTCTTATTACTCTGACAATTGGTGAAAAAGCATCTCATGCAAATTGAGGTATTGGTGAGAACTTTCTTCCATCCTCATTTTGTTTCTCAATTACAGTCAAACTATACCCCAAAAGATTTTCTACAAAACTTGACTTCCAGGGTTTTTCCCTACATTCAAAATTGAGAGGCGGCTGCTTCCAGCTAAATTGTGTGCCCGCCTCCAGCCAGAACGATTGATATTTCTCAACACAGCGCGATTGATGTCCCTCTGCGGCAACTAGACGTATGTATTTTAAGAGCAGTTGCAGCATTCGCCAATATGGAGACGCTGTATCAAGCCAACCCGCCTCTCGTGAGACACATGTGGCTCTTTGCCCGGCTTCATGCGGCTCTTAAAGCTCTTTTATCCCTGAACTTGCAGCACCCCCGTTGTCATCCAGATTCATGTGTATGTGGTGAGGGGCGGTGCCACAGAATGGAGCGCTGCTTGGGCGGCGCTGCACGTACTCTGACGTCGCCAACGACGACGGCAAATCCCCTCGGATTGAAACATTCTACTTTACGGCGGCATTGGTGTTACATTAGAAAACGTTTCCTATAGGAGAGGGGCTGGCAAGCGATTTACTGCTACTTTGGCGGACTTATTTACAAGTCAGGACATGAGGACAATGGAGGAAGCCTGGATAAATAAAGTGAATTTAGTGTATTAACACTGAAAAGATACATCTTGTCTCCTCTTGATTTTCCTTTTTTTTTTTTTTAAACGAGCAAGCACTGGACTTTCTTTTGTAACAATGAAAGATACATTTTGTAAATCAGTAGCTTCACTGATTTGATCAATCACAAGCCTCAGTTTTTACTTCCTGGTTGGCCGCTACGTCAGCACTTCCAAATATGTGCACGCTGTTGCGCGTGTGATAAACGGCTTGTCCGAACGCGATTGAACAGATTACATTCGGCAAGCCAGGAGTGTTGCCTGCCAACTGGGATGGGAGGCGGGAAAAAATAAATAAATCATAATAAAAATATGATTTTCAACACAGGACGTTTTAACACAGTTTTTGTTGAATGTAATGACAACCCCACTAAAAAAAAAATAAAACTAAAAGAAAACAGCAAAACCAGCACAAATACACAGAAAAGCTAGCATCTTGTGAGCTGGCCTAATTTATGTGCGCACATATGTATAATGTGGCTCTTCGCAGTAACACTGTGACTCTTTGTGGCTCTAGTCTTATCAAATGAATGCTTTATCGTGATAATAGTCATTCTAATTGGAACTTTTTACTTAAAGTATGTTCCCTGTAACAGAAAGCAATTACCGTATTTTCCGGACTATAAGTCACACTTTTTTTTTTTCATAGTTTGGCCGGGTGTGCGACTTATTCTCTGGAGCGACTTATGTGTGAAATTAACACATTATTGTCATGGATTGTTAGTGCTGACTTGACTTATGTTTTGCCTCCCTCTGCAGGCGCTTTAGCGCTAAAGCACCTGCAGAGGGTCAGCACTAACAAGCCATGACAATTACTTCTATATCATTTCCCATGTTATTGTAATCAACATAAACAAACATAAGAGACATCCTAAAAGCTAATTAAAGTCAAAGTTAACGTCTAATGTTTTGTTAAACTAACAGGCCTTGCTAGTAGAGGAAGCCGCTTATCCAAACAGCTACAGCTACAGCTACAGCTACAACATTCAAACTCCACTGACTCCAGGTGTGCAGCGAAGTTGCCTGTTTATATTGTGAAACTGCACAAGAAACAGAAAATACTATCAATCTATGCATTACATATACATGTATTTTCATAGACATGAACAAGATGAGCCTATGCTAACGATTAGCGATCGCGATTACCATTAGCGATAGCGATTAGTATGTTGAGTCAACAACCTACAATCATCCACAATTCTGCTCGTATATAAATGTCATTACACACAATTGTCTAAGTTAGTTTCAGACGATGGTTGAACAAGAACAAACCACAAACAGGCAGTTGCCTGCCTCTGGCTGGGGTATTGCATCATGCAGCCACACACGTAAGGAGGAGCACACTCAGCAGAGAGGAGAGGAAGACATTTACGACCGAATACATAAATACTTTTAGAGACTTGGAAACATTCTACATGGTCGAGGATGAATAAAAGACTTATTTAAGCGATCTACAGTCGTTTTGGTGAGTTTAAAGTTATCTTACCGTAACTTTCTTGTATGCTACATGTAGCATCGTAGCTCGGCGGAAATTATGTATACTAAGCGCACAATTTCCTCCCAAAATGCGACTTATACTCCAGTGTGACTCATATATGTTTTTTCCCCTTTATTATGCATTTTATGGCTGGTGCGACTTGTATACGGTATACGGTAATTTGAATTGAGAGGATACATGCACGTCATGGCGCATGGTCAGGATGGTACCGCCTCTGCCTCAAGCTGAGCCAGGAAAAAGACAGACTTTTCTTACAAGATCCAACTTTTCTTTGGCAAACTATACTATCAAATACTGCTACAGATGTGGGCCGTTAATGGCAAATGAGATGCTGAGGTCAATGCACACATGGAAATGTAATTTTTCTAACACGTGTTTTGACATTGCAAAAATGAGTACACTCCAATGAGAGAGTAAAGATACATTTTAGATTAAAAATGTCTAATTCACCTTTGCATTAAATGACACTTTCTTCCCAGTTCAATCACATGGAATGTTTCTAATTTGGACCATTTCCAAAGTTCTCAACTTGACCAGAAACTGTCTGGCAATTTTCTGAAAATTTCCCAGCTCTTTGAAACCCATTTTACATCCCATACGTTTTTTAAGTGGCTCATCATTTGGCAGTTGCAAATAGTGAGATGGAACCTATGAGTTGATGTTAAGAAAGAGCTGCACGAGTAAAGGAGGGGCCTGCTGGTGGCAGTAGAATAAGTTTGAGTTTACAAAGTGAGACATTTGGCCTGTTTGATGGCAATTCAACTCGTCCTTTCCTATTTCAAATGGTGAAATGAAAGCTTACCAGCAGCCAGCTCTGTCTCAAACATCTGACGAGAAACAAAATGGTAATCTCGACCACCGAGCTCTACATCTCGCCGGCTCCGCGTTGTGTCTACAACACACAATCGAGTGGGTAATCAGTACACACACAAACTTTTGACCGCGTGTGGGTGTTGAAGTCTTCTTACGAGGTACAGCTCCAGCAAAGCGTTCTGGCTGGTTATTGAGAAGTCTCTGTCTAAGCTCCGACTGCCCGCAGCTGGTTGGCCCAATCAAGGCAATTGGCCGCTTCCTATTGGCTGGCTGGTGGTACAGGGCCATCTCCTCATAGGTCAGAATCTCTTCATCAATATCTAGGCCAGTTGGGGAGGGGGAGACAATAAACAATGCTTACACAGTGTTTCATCCATGACATACTAATTGCATGCAGGTTGTACCATCATTTCTCTGATTGTTGTAAAGCAGCTTCTTTCGCTTTCTCTTGTTCTTTTTTGCACACCATAACTTTCCTGAAAACAAAGACCATAAAAATACAGAAAATCAGAGTGTTATCCACCTCCCTGTCACCTCCCCTGCATGATAAGCGTTACATACAATTAAGGATTATAGGGCACTGTTTTACGTCGATTTTCTTTTTCAATCCAAGAAGGTCAATGATTTCACCATTAAAATGAATTTGCTTATTTCCTGTTCAAATTCATGGGCAAGAAGGGAACAGAGGCATTGCACTTTCAGTGCCTCGACTACGACTTCGCACACATTCACTGCCGACGCAGCAAGACGGCGCGTGCCCTCACACAAGACACGTTTTCTCGTTATATGGCCAAGAGACGATAAAGTCAGCAGAATTCGTCAGAATTCTTGACCGATTGCGACATGGATTGGTTTGATACAAACATCTGACATGCAGTTTATGACACATAGGTCATTTTATAATCGGAGCTTTCAAAACATGGTAAATAAAAAGGTAAGACCAAATGCTTTTTAATCCAAAAAAAAAAAAAAAGGGAGGAAAAAGATCAGAAAAAAGCAGCAATAACAATGAACTTGGCCTTAAATGAATATTCCTTTGCCATCACATTGTTGAGCAGTGCTGAATTGATTGAAGAAACGTTTCAATTAACATCAAACTTGAAATACAGGCTAATCTTTTACTTTTGGTTCCTATTTTTGTATCTGAGCCCAGAGGAGTCACGAACCTCGCCGCACGTCACCGGTGTAAACCAATTCAAAACATTTCATTTCACAATTCTGACATTTCCATGAAGACTGACCTGACTTCTCGGGCTCTTTGTCTTCTTCTATTGTTTGTTTCATGGCTTCTCTCTGCTGCTGGAAATTCTTCCCTATCACAAAAAGACAACAATATTCATTTACGGTAACATCAGCTCAAATGCTCAAGTTCCAAGATAAGTACTTGACGGCACCATAACTACCGTAGCAAAAAAAATAAAAAATGACAGCACCTGGTACCAATCCAGCTAGAGGCTGATTGTCTTCATCTCCATCCCGATATGCCTGCCACCAATTGGGGTCGGACTGGCTGATGATGTGGAGAATATCTCCTTTCTGGAAGGACAAGCCCAACTCTCTGCATGGCACGTAGGGGTCATCTGACGGGTCATAGTCAAAATGGGCTTTCACATGAACCTAAACGAGTGCAAGAGGGGATCGCGCAGTGAGATTTTGTACATCAGACATTCGCCTCTTTTGAAAATTGTCGGATTTAGCACACAAGCTATCACTTGATTTATCAAAGAAATGTTCCCTTTTGAAAGCTTTTGAATAATCAGCAATGGACATGAAATGTCAGCACTGCTTCAGCACTTACGACATTCTCTTTGACTGGGGGAGGTTTGCTCTCAGTGCTCGGAATGAGTACAAAGGTCAGCAGGCCGTGCATGTCCGCCTGAAACAAAGACATTTTAGAGACAAATTACGTGGCAGTTGTTGTTTTGCGCTTTTGCTGTGGAACTCCACATAGTAAAATGAGCCAATGAAGAGAACGATTCCAACCTTTAGGCTGCATTTTTAATTACTTTTTAACAGAACTGCACGCTAAGAAGACATACTTCAATACATCTGATGAAATCAGGTAAATATTTTGCTCATTTGTGTATTCTTACTAGAATGTCAAAGACTTGGTTGACATCTTTGCCTTTTATTTCAATGCCATTTATTTCCAATATTTCATCCCCTTCTGCTAAAAGTCCACTGCGTTCGGCTGCTCCTCCTCGAACAATCCTACTGATGATCACGCTCTCCATTTCATTACGCACCGTCGCCCCCTGCAGAAAACACACAGACCTGGTGTGAGATGACAGCGGCCACATTCTTTGCAGATAGTGTATGCAGACAGAGATCAGAGTCAGAAAAGATCACGTCAAGAAGGCACCTGTATTGCAGTAAGGTCAAAAATGAAGACAATAGACCTAGTTCATATATAAATAACATGAAAATTGTATACACACACACCAAGATAATTACAATTATGAGGTTGCAAGGGCCCAATTATAAAATGCAGATCATAAATGAACATTATTTGCATGGCATCAAATCTGAGGTACAGTATTGCATATGACTTACCAGTGGTATGTCTCGGGCCTTCTCTATGTGAACAATCTTGACAGCCTCTCCTCCCCATTGTGTCAGTGTCTCTGAGGGCCTGGTCTGTGGTTCCAGTTCCATTTCTGTCTCTGCTATGCTGTCATGTGCCAGCAGCAAAGACTGCAGCAATAACGACACAGACACACCGTAGGAATATAGTCACGACAATTAGCAAAAGAGGATTTTGTTAATTTGTTGACAGAGTTGAAGGGGGTGCGTCAAGTTGAGTCTTCACCTGGATGTGAATGTCTGAGAGAAGACTACAGAGTTCCAGA
Source organism: Filicampus tigris (assembly GCF_054856515.1). Taxonomy (NCBI): domain Eukaryota; kingdom Metazoa; phylum Chordata; class Actinopteri; order Syngnathiformes; family Syngnathidae; genus Filicampus; species Filicampus tigris. The sequence goes on along the minus strand of NC_141229.1, from coordinate 20,768,621 downwards.
CCGTCTTTGTTCTGACTTGTCTGGCTGAGATTTCTGACCTGAGTCAACAACACATGTCACATGTCAAATAATATATTCCAGTGTAAAAAGTAGGGATGTAACGATCAATCGAAAATCTATTTAAAATCGATTCGCCACGATTAATCGATTTGATTGTTAGAAAATCGGGGTGCTTAAATTCATCTAGAAAATGATGTCTTGAAACGTTTTTTCAGATGCGAAGCACATTTTGAATGTGGAGATCGAATTATGCGTTGGTGCCAAACATCATTGCGTATTGTGCTTGTGGATGGCTGCAGAACCACACTAGTGCACAGAGACAAGCATGGTAGCAATTTTTAAAAAATCAAATCGAATCAAAAATCGGGAACTGAAAATCGAAAATCGAATCGAATTAGGGCTTGAGTTACTTGTCACATCCCTAGTAAAAAGTGTAAGCAAGAATACGGGAGAATCTGCTGCTTACATTTTGTCAAACACACCAACACACTGTTCGTGTTTGTGTTGTTAGGCATTTGACGTTTTTTGGAGTGACTGAATAATAAGAGCTATACATCTGTTTAGTTGACAAAAATGTCTGTTGAGAGCTACAACACACTAATGGGGTGTCCATAAGAGTTGGCCATAATGGCCTGAAGCTCAAAAGATCACTCTGGAGTCAGTCATGGAGGCGGGACTTGATGGCGAGCACCTGCACCCTTAGGTATCGATCTGTCATGGTGAAGAAGGAGCTGAGCCTACCGATTGATCACCGTTCGCAGTCTCTGCTACGATCATGAGCTGTGGGTCGTGACCGAAAGAACAATATCGCAGTTACAAGCAGGTAAGTTTCCTCTTAGAGGGGCTCAGAGAGCAACCGCTGCTCCTCCGCATTGAGAGCTGCCAGATGAGGTGGCTTAGACATCTCACTAAGATGCCTCTCTTGAGAGGTGTTCTGGGCACATTCCACCAGTAGGAGGCCCTGGGGATGACCCAGGACATGCTGGAGAGCTGATGTCCGGGGGGAGAGGCAAGTCTGGGCTTCCATTCTAAAGGTGCTGCCCCCGCAACCCGACCACAGATAAGCGGAAGAAATTGATTGATGGACGACATTAAAAAAAAAAAAGGAAGGACATGTAACTTCCGTGATCACGACCCAAAATCGTACACTATGGCAAGTCTGCTGTTAGTCAGTAGATAACTATCTTATGATGTCAGCTAATGCTGTGCGGCCGTAAGGTTAGTAAGCCTCACTCCCCGATTCCTCAAAGTGGAAATCAACCCAAACACATTTTTTTCAAGAATATGTACTAGCCGGTGGGTTCAGATCTGGGCTTTTAGCCTACAAAGGCTAGCGTGCTCAAATCTGGAGCTGTGGTCGCGGGTTCAAGCACAAGATGACCAGTCGTTACATATTACCTCAAGTGCCAGCTGCAGTGCCTGGTGTGTTTGTGGGTATGGGGGAGAGGGTCTGTGCATGCTGTGGGCCACGGCATTATGGATCTTAAGTGCAGACTGGAAATCTGACTAGAAACAGAGAGCACATACATTGAGTAACACAAAGGCTAGGTTCACACCGCAGGTCTTAATGCTCAATTCAGATTTTTTGAAAAAAAAACAAAAAAAAAACAGATTTTTTTGTGTAAGCGTTCATATGATTGCTTTATAAATGCGACCTCGGCCTTGTCTGCTGTATGAACACATGCGTCCTCAAAGTGGCCCGCAGAAGGAGAGACGACGTCACTCCCGTCGTTGTTTGCGGAAGTAAATGTGCTCCAGCGTGTCAGGGCATTTATACCGTCAAGTGATTAGGTAGCAGGTAGACATAAATACAGTTATTTGGGGAAAATCACGAGGTGACTCTTTAATATTTAATTTCATGGAGACATCACTAACGATGACGTCACATCATAACCGTGCGTGAAAAATGAATCACTCTGCGCTGTGGCTGAATTACTACGATCGCCATAAATGTCCACTTTATGCTTCATGTTTCAAGGTGGATTAAATTAAAGTAAAATATAAAGTCAATAGTGTTACTCAAAACAACTTTGCAGATTCGATCCCCTGCTGCCAGCAGTTTCCCTCTGCCTGCGCGGAGCCCGTCAATGTCGGACATATGCGACTGGCCGCGAACGCGTTGGAAAAGATCGGATACGTATCCGATCTAGGACCACATATGAAAGCGGCCCAGGTCGCATTTGAAAAAATCGGAATTGAGCCGTTCAGACTGTCATAAAAAAATCTGATACAGGTCGCATATGGGCAAAAAAATCCAATCTGGGTCACATGTGCCTGCGGTGTGAACCTAGCCAAACAGGTAAAAACAGGAGCAATGTTCTGCTAACTAAAAAAAAGGCATTTCAGAATACAGTGTTCCCCCACGAGACCCGGGTTTTTACAGTATACACAGAAGTTCAAATTTAAAGTGGCACATCAACCACTTTTTGCAGCGTAATAGAAGGGGGGGGAAATTTTGAGCGAGAGAGTGAAGCCAGGTGCTGAGGAATACTTTTAAACATGTTCTAATAAGTTTTTAAACGTGTTTAAAAGGTGAGAGGGGGTAAAACATTTTTTTTTTTTTGGTCTCGCTGTATCACGGTTTTTCGCCTTGTGAGTCGGTCTACAACGTAAATGGGGGATCACTGTATGATGAACTACTGCATATTTGACTGGAGCTAAACTACTGATGAAATACAGAAAAAGTGGGTTGTCATTTTCTAAATGGTACTACCATGTTTTACTTCATGGCTGAATTTTCAAGGTCAAAGTTTTACTTCTTGTTATAATAATGAAATATTTCAATGCAGGTAAACCCAAACATCTTTTCTTTACAGTTACACACGATCACATAATACATTTTCACTTGATGAATAACGATCGTAGATAAACAACAATGTCCACAAATTTTAAGTTCTGACAAGACCATCTTGAATGTGCAAGAAGAACTACTGACGGTGGGCTGCGGGGCAAAAATAGCTTACGTTTCAAAGCCCCATGACCACCATCAAATTTGATAAAATGGTGCCCGGGAACCTTCTAAAAAACATACCCCCCCCCCCCCACGCGCATCTGTTGTACATTGGCGAATGCCCTTCTGCTAAACTGGGTAACTGGACTGAACTGTAGTACTGCACTTCTCATTGGTCAAGACAGATCTGTCTTAAAAGGGCATCTCTGATTGGCTAGGCTGAGCTGTTAATGTATAAAATGAAATACGATAGTGTCAAACAACATGCAGGTTTCCAGCGTGTGAAAAGGCACGTTATTAAAATGTGTATTTTTTTCTCGATATTTTGATGAAGGTTTGACTCTCACTGGGTCATCAAACGACACAATAAATCCACAGGCCACGGACTAATTACATTTAAAAAAACTAACTGTTCTACATGTAGTAATAATATGGGAGGAAGACAGACTGGGCTTTCCCACTACACGGTCATTTGGACAACATTTCCACTGACCTCAGATTGTATCTGTGTGTAGACTGGGAGTGGGGACCAAAATGTAGAGAATTGCATGCATTTGATTACTAGCTGTTGGGAGTGGAGTAGCTGCAGGTCAAAAGTAAGCGGAGGGTTTTTCCTCTTTAAAGGGGGAAGTCAAGTCAAAAATGTTCCTGACAATGATATGTTGTACACACAGCCATGAGTCTAAACACAACAGTCTGTTTAATAATCCAGCTATTTTTGAGGTCTCCGTGTCAAGGAACTTTCCTTATTGGACTTAGCCAAGTATTCGCCTTGAAATTGCCACTCGATTACCTTGTTAAGTAGCGCAAGAACCAGCTCTATGTCATTCTGACTCTGCTGGTCCGGCAGACAGCCGCGGACCTGCTTCAGTGACAGCAGCAATTCCTCCAACTCTGCAGGAAAAAAACATTGACATTACAATTCGTAGCCTTAACCGTGTAAACAATGGATTTGAGTTATTTCGACTTCTCGCCCAAGGGCATAATAAGAATATGGTCTTGCACCGACTGCCGCATTTCCCAGTGAAGAGTAGTGCATATCTAAACAGGACGGTCCCCAAGAGATTTCATTAAGTTGCTTCCAGGAGTCTCTCATGTCGGTCTCTCCCTCCCTGTGGAATTCCCTCCCACATGTTCTTCCTTGCATTCCTTCCACTCCAAGCTCTGCTTCCTCTTCTGCAGCCCTTTCTTTTCACTAACAGGTTCAATGATGTACGTACGTATGCTCCATATGTCAAACAATTCTCACCTCTATTACTTTATGAATACTAGATGAAATGCTTAGTGTTTATACCAAGCAAAGTGTGCTGACTGCCAAGCGGTGGTTGCTGTGACGTGTATGCGTCCTGCAGGAATGTGGGGTTGTCGATGCCAATGTGGGGATTCTGGGAGAGCTTCTTCAGTCTGAGCGAAGCGTTCAGATCCAGCTGCCGACCTTCCTCCTCTCGCCGACGGCGCAGGTCCTCCTAGCAAACACGGAAACGTCAAGCGGGCCAGACTACAGGATGTCTGGTTGCCAGTCCACAAAGTCTCTCGAAAAAACAGGCAAATAATCCCAAATACTGTCACTCTCAGCCAAAAAATAAAATGCATAAAAAGACATCTCTGAACTGAACAAGGATGGAATCAGCAATCACATCCTAAGTGTGTTTATTCTCGTCACGCTCGGTGTTAGGCATGAAAAATGTTTTTTTCAAGCAAGGTAAACAGCCATATTACCTGGTGTTGTCTTATTCGCTCCAGTTGAGCGGATCGGCGGACCGGCAGCGTCCGGCTGCCAAGTTCTCCTGGGCAGTCGACGGCCATTTCCCTGTGCTGCTGTCCTGCCCTCAGCTCTTCATCTCCTCCTCTTCCTCCTCCCTCTCCAGCAACATGGCCGTTCAGATGAGAGGTGGTCATCCCTCACACACTTGGAATCTCAAGTGTGAGTGACGACAGATTTCAGGCTTGCCCAGGTATATGTCACTCTAGAAGGATTTCTAGGAAGGGAGCTCCGCGAACAACGCAGCCATGTTGCCTACACCTGCGGAGAAAGCAAATGCCCCAAAAGTTTAACTTCTGGACAATTTTGTTCATGCCTTTTGCTTCGGAACATTGAGGTGAAAAAAGTGATTGTTCAAACTGGAACAATGTTATAAAAAGTAAAGAAGAATATATTCTTCAGAATATGACAAAAGATGAATAATGCATATAACGGTGTCATAAACAGATAAATG
>NC_141229.1:20745955-20760955 GCF_054856515.1 Filicampus tigris | reverse complement strand
CTCATTACATTATTCATAATAAATGCCATGCATTGCATTGGCAAATGTATCAGAAATGTATTTCTCTTTCAATTGTTCACTTTTATTCAGTCAGTTGCTGTTACATCAATAGAATTTAAATGAACAAACTGTCCTGAATGTTTGGGCTAAAATAGCCCCTACTGTAAATACACAAAACATTTACAATTTAAACTTTGAATTCAATATATTAAATTTCAAGTTTTCTTGCTTATAGACTAGTAGTAGTAGTAGTAGTTTTGAGACTATACACTGTGTGTGTGTGTGTGTGTGTAGTATATGTAGAGAAGGAGGGAGATCTATATGCATCTCTCTACATATATAATCAATGGTTCATAGCCCCACTTAATCAGAATCAAATCGACAAGCAGCACTGCATCCCTGGACCGATGATAAAAAGGAAGCACACATGCATCTCAACAGAAAGTGAAAGGATGTCAAAAAATAAACGGGTGGAAGAGGAATTGATTACTTATCTTCGTCACAACAACCACAACAGCATGTTTGATACGCTATCTCTCACCAGCAGGGCTGTTTATTTGTACACACACACTTGCACACGCACACACGCATGCACACGTAGGAGACTCACTTGCTCAGATCCCATGGTGCACGAGTGAGGAATGCCAGGCAGTCCTGGGAACAGAATTCCACGGCTGGGGGAGGAAAGCGTGTGTATACAAGAGCACGTATTTGTGTGATCAACACACACAGTCCTTACAGTATTTATCCAACTAAAGAACGGGACTTTTTGGAGTCTCGGCGTGATCAAAACTTTATATTGTGGCGTCTTGTTGCACCAGGGTTCGGTACCAGTCCCGTACTGTAATATTCAGCCAGCATAAATGACTCAATACTAGTGAAAGACCGATTATCAGCCAAGCCGATTATCGGGGATGATATTTGGCATTTTGGCGATTATCGGCATCGTCCTTTTTTATTAATCCAACGGCTGATAAACACCACATTAAAGCTGGTGCAGAGGTTCACTGCAAATTAGTCAATGATGGCTGTGCCAGCGTGCCTGTTTCACTACTTTCTGCCACAGAAAGCCAGTATAGTGAAGACGGAAGCTGCATATGGGACACGCAAGAATAAAGGAACACGCACAAAAAGCAACGCAGAGAAGACAGTCACGTTGATGCACTTTTTTGTTTTTGAACTTTAAAACTAAAATAAGTGATATGTGAAAGATGGAACATTTGTGCTACAGTATATTGAATTTTGGGAAACCTAATACCGTTAGGAGATTAATTGTATATTTTCATTTAATTTTATAAGACATGTTGCTGAGCCTGGGAGCTCCCTATACTTTTTGTTAGAATTTGAACACAGAGTTGTCAATTTTTGAATATCTTAAAAAAAATAACATATTGCAAATCACAAAAGCCGTTTAATAAATATGTGCTTAAAGGCATTTAAACGGGTCAAAAGATGGAGTTTTCATTATTATAAAATTTGACACCAATTTTCCCGTTTTTTCTTCGTATTAATATCGGCTTCAACTAATCGGTTAACAGCCCTATTGACTACTAATAATCGGTATAGGTATGGGCCGTGAGAAAAAACATCAGTCTATCACTATTCAATACCACAATTTTAAAAATAATGGTAATTGAAAAGAAAAAATTTAGCAATCCTTCCCACAAGGAATCGTTTCAACAAATTAAATATCGCAGTCTGGAAATGTACCTTACCATGTTCACAGCCAATTAAAAAATACTACTATTTGTTTTTGATAAAGAATATTTTGAGCCAGCTTCCTCTCCCCCAATCACTGACACGCGACAGGCAGCGTACCGCTCGGCAGATGTAGGCATTACGTCAGACTGACGGACAGACAGACGGCCATTTTGATGACGAATGTCGATAGACGGGAAGCTTAAAAAAAAAAAGTGAAGATGGACTAAGCCATTACGTCGATCGCGATCGACTGGTCTGTCGCAAAGGCATTGTGGGACATTCGGTTCGATGCACTTGCATCTTTTAAATCAAAAAACGGTTTCGCGGTTCAAACTGGTTTCGTTACACCCATGATTGAGATGAATCCTTCATCTGTCGGTTTGGCTGGTAACCCTTTGGGATAACCCTGGAAGAGCTGTTTAAGGGGATTCAAATTTGAGCCTCTCTGCTTAAGCCACTACTTTCGCAACCCGACCCTGGGTGAACATTCATTCTGTTAAAATTGAAGCTGGTTATCAGTGGTTATCAACGCAAATCATACTAAAAAAACTGCACCACAAAGAAAAAAGTTAAAGAGTGTCATATTTGTGTTTGACACAAAGGAGCAACATGTTGAGCAAGAAAACTGTAATATAAAGATTCACATTTCTGCCTGGTCGCAGTTTTGCTTTTCAATGGGTCTATAAGAGGTGAAAAATGTGAATTCTGACTTGCAAATTGCGATGTGAATCTGCTTATTTCAAGCCTTGTTTTGTCCATCAAATACAGTGTTACAAAACTGCAATTGTGTACTCTATAGTTGGAAGCAGAAACAGAGCCAAACCTTATCAGGGTTTGACGCATGCACACACACACACGCTCCAAAAAAAGGGTTGTACAACCTTGTACCAAGCAAAGAGAGCCCGTATAAAGAGGAACGGATTAGTCTAGCTAGATTTCCTTTGATGGATTTTTGGCACTACTAAAAAAAATAATTAAATATATATATATATATATATATATATATATATATATATATATATATATATATATATATATATATATATATATATATATATATATTCTTGATCATTTGTGCTTCATCCATCCATTATCCACCCCACTTCAGCAATACTACTTAAAAGCTGCAGTGCAAGACTGGACAATAGTGATGTAACGATTCACTCACGTCCCGATTCGATATTCAGTTCCCAGTTTTCGATTCGATTGGAATTTTTCAAAATCGCTACCATGCTTGTTTCTGTGCCCTAGTGTGGTGCTGCAGGCATCCACAAACAAAATACCCAATGATGTTTGGCGCACGCGCATAATTGGATGTACACATTCAAAATGTGGTATGCATCTGTAATGGAAAAAAAATGAAAGACATTTTTAGCACTCTAAATTAGTATATTTTAATGATCTAGGTATGTTATGTCTTTTGTTAAGGCCAAGATAGACCAAAACGACGGTGGCCAACAGTGACAGACGCTTACCCCCTGTGGCGTGCGGAGTCACGCTGGAGGAATACACCGCAATGACAGACAGCGACGCTGACCATTAAAGTACCTTCTGTGCATAAGATGTAATACCCTTCCATACCATCGGCGGCGGTAGTCACCATTTCTCATGGTTAGAAAAATCCAACAGGAAAGCTGTTGGCCGGGGGCGGATTATAAAAACGTAAACAATGCATTCAGCTATATTCTTCGCTCACGATGAACTCCCACGTGAAGTAAACCATCACGTTCTTGTGAAATTCAACATACGTAAACGCCCCCAAGACGCTTACAGACGGGTTACGACACTACTACGGTGGCCACTACACTAAACAGATGGCGCATTCAGACGCCACAACGCGTCACGACCTCCGACGTCGGTTTGGTCTATCAGGGCCTTTAGGTGTTTCTGTATAGGGCTTGTGAGAGCTGAGATGTCAGAGTTTGATTCATCTCGAGCCAAATCGATTATTCGATGAATCGGTTTGAATCAATCTTAATCGATTTTCGATTAATCGTTACAGTGTCTACACTTTTGTAAATTCGTGCCTAGAGTCATCTATCACCTGCAGTTAAATGTAATCAGTAAGAACGACAGCAGAAGAGGGGCAAATGATTTAATTTATCATTCTTATGCATACAATTGCCACCAGGTGGCAGACTGAACAACAACAGAGAGATGTGAATCATATTACATGGCCATGATACATTTCAGACCTACGGTGCAGTAGTAAATCGAACAGTTCATGAAAATTAATAAATAAAGTGGGTGAATCCAAATAACTATAAATGATAATATAAGAATGAACTAACAACAACAAACCCGTAATTATTAACTAATTTGATGTCTACATCGTTTCAAATAGTTTTTTATAATCTAGTAGTACACCCCCAAAATCGAGTTAACTCGAGAAATGCGTTTTTTGTGTGTATTTGATGCCCAAGGCTCTGATGCAATTAATCACAAAGTTTCAGGCTTGGGAAGCGTTGTAATGACGTGCAATCGCCAACAGATGTCACCAGTGTTGTTTATCAGACCCATTGCCAGTATGTAGCACAATCTTCATACATTTTTTTGTTTTTTGGCATTAAACTTGCTTTTGTAGAATTGTTTTGGGTTTTTTAAATAAGAAAAGTACTGTTTATATATCCGAGGGGTCATAAAAGCAAAAATATTGGGCTCAAAGTTTAAATTTATAAGTTTATAGTTTATATATAAGTCTTTTCACAAAACCCTTGATTTCTCAATTTTTTTCTACAAACAGGACTTTCTGTGAAATTTGCCTATGTTCTACTGCAAATTTCTCAAATGCTAGGAATAAACTAAAAGAAAGTCTAATCTTTCTTTTGTTAGGTTCCATTACCATATATAGTCATAAAACACAATATTCTGTGGGCTTCAAAGATGGGTCAAAATTCACGAAAATGTCTGGCACTGAGGAGCTTAGCTGCGCTGCGAATGGCTGGCATTGAATGAGTTAATAACCTCTTAGACAAAAAAAAAAAAGGCAAGGAACGCTAGGTACTACTTCAAATTACGCAAGGCTCGAAATAAACTGTCTTGCATAGCAGTTAACGAGTGTAAAATTGCATCTTGTGCTTCATCAAAACACAAAAAATTTGCATAAATGAGAATCACAGATTTTTATTTCCCGTTAACTACTTGGGCTACAGCAGTTTGCTAGCAATGAGCTTCAGCTGGCTACTACCGCTTGTAATCACATTGATATTTCGCTACTACGTCAGTAATCACAGTCTCCATTATGGCAAAGAAGCTTCACTTCCAGCAAGTATCATTCCCACGAAAGGAGTGCGAGGAGTAATTAACTGAGAGAAAGACAGGGAAGCGATACTACTTGCTAAGCTAACATAATGTTATTGATCGTGACAGATCGAATTAAGTGCTTGGGTGACTGAGTAAACTTCATCAAGGTCTCGCTGGAACAGCATTAAAGCGAAGCATATTCCTCTTTGAACAACTAAACAGCAGGCAATTTAATCAGTGTCTGGAAAGAAAATAATACAACACAATGAGAGATTAAGGCCCTGTTTACACATAGCCGTTTATTGAAAACGCCGGATATAAGCCTGCGGTTAGCCCAATCATCCACACGTCCCCGGAGTTTTTTCCAGTGAAAACACAAAACTCCGGCCGCAGTGGACATTTGCGGATCTATGCGGATATCTCCTGATCTGCGTTTTCGTCTGGACGGGTATATATACGGAGATTTACGTCGTTACCGTGCGACAACAATGCTTTGACGTCACTTGCGCGACTTGTGTTTTCATTAGTCAACATGGACTCTCGCGGTGCTGCGTTGGTTATAGCCATTCTCGATGCGCTTTTTGCTTACTTATTTGTTCAAAACCAACCACTGCTTCTCAGTGAAAGGTTTAAAAGCAATTCTGACCTTTTGTCGGTTCTCCCGAACGAGTTTGGCGCCGTGTTTTTGGTTTCGTGTAAGTGACGTCAAAGGACGGAAGTTCTTCCGAATGGACAGTATTTGGCTAAATACTGCCGCCTAGAGGCTTGGCGTGCGTTTGAAAACGCACTTCTGCGGTTATGTGTGGATGCGTTTTTTTAATGTGTATTCCAACGCAGGCGGGGGGAGGATATACGGTTGTTAAAAAACCCCGGCTACGTGTAGACAAGGCATAAGCTTATTCATGTTAACGATAAGCAATTCAGAAAATTGATGCATATTGTCGCTGTCCTGTGAAAAACACGTATCTCCATTTTTTCATTTTTCTTATTTCTACGTGAATGGTGTTTCCGCGTTACAGACATTGCATTAATGTGAAAATGGAAAAAAATTCCATCATATACAGGCAGTCCTTGCTTTACGACGCCCGTGCCACATCCTCCATTTTGTCCCCAGCACCATAGTGACTACGTTTACATGCAGTCAATATTCGGGTTAAAGTCAAAATTCCGATTTCTGAAACATTCTGAATATCCCGTTTACATGATTATTGCTCCGGCATTTGAATAACCCACTGTGTACGGCGACACACGGCGTCATGACTCAAACAAACGTAATTTGTGCTTGTTACTTTCAACTGTCAATAAAACACTTGATTTTCATGTCACTCACCACATGAATGAAGCAGACGGTTTCCTGCTGACTCCAAAAATGTGCTTTTGTGCTGCGTCTCTGAGCTTGTTTACCTCTGCCTATGTATTTGCGATGGGTTTGGCGCCAAACAACGCACTTCCGCATACAAGCACTTCCTGTACTACAGAGACCAGCATTTCTTGCTGTTGAGCAATGAGCATGCGCAGTGTCTTGATAGTGTCTGTTTGCACACCGGGAGTATCTTTGCCTTTTTCGCCCTCCTCTCCCCTTTCTCCATTCACTTCTCAGCAGGAATTCTAAGTACAGCATCTTATGCTTTTTATTTTAATGTATTTTCGTTTTTTTATAAAAAAGTATTTTGACGTAAATTTTGAAGAACTGTGAAATCCAACATACGCGGAAATTCGTGTTACATCGCCAGTGTAGGAAGGGATCTCGTTCGTAAAATGAAGACTCCCTGTATTGCTAATATGATTTGCTTTCACAATACAGCCCTGAGTTTTCATTTTGACGTTTGAGATCTGCACAATAAATGTTCTCAAAATTACGTTATAGTAGAGATCATGTTTTTAATTTATTGTTTTATTTTTAAATACATTTCTGTCCGAAACATTATTTTTATGCCCCTTATTTAGATTGATATCTACATTTGTGCAAAAATCTGCAGGCTACTTTGCTTCTGTTTATGTTTGATAATTTTAGACAGCAGCACTACTAGATGCATTAATCATTTGATACAGGTCTGTTTAATGTCACTTCAAAAATGAAGTGAGAAAGGGTAAGCAGTTATATACAGTATGTTGTATATTTTTATTATAGAGTAACTAAAAATATATCATGGTATATATTTATTGTGATAAAAAGGGCCTATATCGTGACAAAGAATTTTTCCATATAGCCCAGCATTAGTACGAAATTGAGAAATATATATTGCAATAGACACCTGATCAATACCAATAGAAATTGTGCTCAATATAATATCAATAAAATTTTTTTAAAAATAACAAAAGAAAATCAGGAATAAAATCTAAACGCCGGCATTCTGCATGCTGTAAGTAGAGGCTAAAGTGTGGCTTTAGATTTGTGCCACAATCACAAGCACCCAAGAAGAAATTCGGAGTACAAAAGCGAAAAAGATGTGGCGAACCACGAAGAAGTGCACGCACTCGCACGCGTGAGTGTGTGTCATATGTACCCTGAATAAGCGTGGCTTATCCTTAACTGATCAGCAGCAAGCTCTGAAGAAGCTTGATAATGATCCTGATCATTTGAATCAGGTGTGTTGCAGCAGGGACAGATGGAAAACAGGCAGGACATCGGCCCTTCAGGAAGGGGGTTTGGACACCCCTGCTCTAAATTGTCCATAGGTGCGAATGTGAGTGTGAATGGTGGGTTGTCTATTTTTGGCCCGTAACTGGCTGGCAAGCAGTTCAGGATGTTCAGATATTGTGCAGTTTTGATGATGCTGGCATGCAGCAGGGGTGTCAGCAGGCAGCCATACATGCATGCCGGCTGCCTGCCCACAGGTCAATTGTTGTCAAACGTCTCTGTAGAAGGTGAATGCTAGTCACCGAAATTGCACAAGGTATGAAGAAAGGAGTTCAAAACTTTTACTTAATAATAAGACATGATACATGTTTTGGAGGCAAATAACATACACTTCAATCTTATAATTTATTCTCCCTAGCCACGCAGAGCCGCAAAATAAGGAGCCGCGGGTTGCCGACCCCTAATCTAGGGCAATTATAATTACTTAGCTAAGAACACGCTGAGCTTGCGTATTTTGCCTTATTTTACTTCTTTCATTAGATAAGGAAAATGTCATTTGAACTATAATAATTTGAACTATTGCAGTTTGATTAAAATTAGGAATGGGCATTTGAAAAAAATTGCATTGATCTATCATGTGGGGCGCCATGGCTCAGTGGTAGAGTGGTCGTTTCCCAACCCGGAGGTTGTGGGTTCGATCCCCGGCCATTGTGACCATGTCAAAGTATCCTTGAGCAAGATACGAAACCCCCAGTTTCTCCTGATGCTGTGTCATCGAGTACGAAAGGTATACAAGTGACAGCCATTGACCATGTGGATTTTTTTTTTTCATCTTCCACTTGATTGCCACTGTTGCACCGAGAAAATGAATGCTGACAACTCAACTTGCCAAGGTTGACGACACGTCATTCTCTTTTCGACTTTAAACTAGTTGGGACTGTATCAACAGCTCCTCTGCTGGTTGCATCTGAGTAATGGACTGGATTTCGCCTAAATTGCTTCAAGAGATGATTCATTTATCAAAAGGTTGTGTAGACCAATGGGTGAAGTGTGTATGTACCATACTGAAGCACACTCTACTGCTGAGTGAAAACAGGGCATAGCTGTCGACGCAGCCATTGCCATGAGGAAACACTGCAAGTTTGACCACACTTGATTGTCAGTCCAAGTTATACACATTTTGATTTGTATGTGGCCTAATTTAAAGCCTGTCAGGTCATGGAGTGAGGGAGAATGAGAGCGAGTACAATCCCAGAAGAACAGAGGACGTGTGTATTGTGCTCGTCCTTGCTAGCTTCATCAGGATCAGCAAATATCAGCCCTGGCTTCATCACCTCAGCAACATGACCACATAACTGACTGAAATACAATCATAGGCTAGGTTCACACCGCAGGTCTTAATGCTCAATTCAGATTTTTTTTTTTTTTAAATACGATTTTTTTGTGTAAGTGTTCATATTACATGATAAATGCGACCTCGTTCTTGTCTGCTGTATGAACACATGAGTCGTCAAAGTGGCCTGCATGCGCAGAAGAAGAGACGACGTCACACCCGACGTTGTGTTTGCGGAAGTAAATGTGGTCCAGCGTGTCGGGGCATTCATACAGTCAAGCGATTATGTAGCAGGTAGAAATAAATACAGTATTTGGGGGAAATTATGAGGCGGGGCTATAATATCTAATTTCATGGAGACATCAATAACGATGCCGTCACATCTTAACCGTAAAAAATGAATCTATCTGAGCCGTGGCTGAATTACTACGATCGCCATAAATGTCCACTTTATGCTTCATGTTTCAAGGTGGATTAAATTAAAATAAAATAGAAAGTCAATAGTATTACTCAAAACAACTTTGTAGATTTGATCCCCTGTTGCCAGCAGTTTCCCTCTGCCTGCGCGGAGCACATTTTGGGCTGCGGATGAGGTCAATATCAGATATATGCAACCTCACCGTTCAGACCGCGAACGCATTGGTAAAGATCGGATATGTATATGATCTACGACCACATATGAAAGCGACCCAGGTCGCATTTGAAAAAAATCGGAATAAAAAAAATCAGATACAGGTCACATATGGGCAAAAAATCCGATCTGGGTCGCATTTGCCTGCGGTGTGAACCTAGCCATAGTTTCAGGTATTGCAGGAATGACAAACAAACATACTAGTAAGGTGTTGCCTAGGTCTAGACAATACCGTATTTTCCGGACTATAAGTCACTCCGGAGTACATATAGTATATACATATACATATATACATATACATATATATATATATATATATATATACATATATATATACATATATATATATATATATATATATATATACATATATATATACATATACATATATATATACATATATACATACACATATATATACATACACATACATATATACACATACATATATACACATATATATATATATACATATATATAACAAAACAGCATAATGGCAAATGTTGTGAGAAAACGGCAGAAGCCACATTTGGGATTATTTGGATCATGATTGCGTCTCGGACAAAAGTAAATGCACTGTCACGGAGACGGGTTTCATGTGCAGCACATTGCTCAAGGACAAACTCCCCACGAATGGATACGTATATCTGAGAAGTACTCACAAGAATGTCCACGGAGAATACCTGGACAAGCTAGCATTGACCAAGATGAAGTAGTATGCCAAAGACGCCAAATAGGCTATATTTAATGAGACACCATTGCAGTTCTGGAGCGTAAGAGAGGCTAGGCTGTCTGTCCAAATTGCCCCTGTGGCACTGGATCTCATCAGTGGCCCTGCCTCACAAGATTTTGTGGAGCGCATCTTCTCTGTGTGTGGGCTGTTGTCATCTGGGCTGAGAAACAGAACAAGCACATCTCTGGAGCAGTCTCTCTTCCTTAAGATCAACAAGAAATTGTTGCTTGACTAAAGTACTGCCATCTCTCTCAAACATTCTTTGTCTCACACACACACATGCATGCACACTTTCAATATGCAAGGAGTTAAATTTGTTGACTATTATAGTGATGGACCAGGTGTGCACACTCCTGTTCATGTTTTATTCACTTGCGCTTGTGTGACTTCACTTGAATATTGCGACATTGGTATTATCGCAATATCATTTAACATGTACCTAAAGAAATAACACTTATCTAAAGATTTTCTTTTTTCCATGCAGCAAACTAAGCAGGCTCAATGTTGCTTGTTGCTATTTAATTGCAATAACTTACAGTTTTATGTAATATATTTTTTGTTATTTAGGCTGGGTTGGGAAATTCACTAGCTGGGTTTCCATTACACTTTTTCGCAAATTAAAAGCCATATATCGACAATTTCAATAAAGTACAACTGCGTGTTTCCATTGAATAATGTTTCACTTGTGAGGCATAATTCTCGTAACGTACCGTCTCGCGATACCTCGTTCTTCTCTAAAATGTCATGAAATCTTCTTGCGAGACTCGCGACGGCATGAAACCAGGTGGACCAAACTTGCTATGTGCGCACCTGGATATATATCTAACAGTATCTACCATACAACCTTGCAGCATTTACAGTTATGAGTATTGGGTTAGCCCGGGCTGTTATGTTACTCCACTATTGTAGCGTTTCTATTACGTCATATGCCTCCCTCTGCAGACATTGCTAATTGATTTCAGCCACTATGTCTGTATTAGGCCTGCACGATATGTCTTTTGAACATCGCGATTGCGATGTGCGCATGCGCAATAGTCACATCGTAGGACGTGCGACGTTTTAACTTTTTTTTTTTTTTTTTTTTTTTTTTAACTTAGAACATGCAAACCTTTGTTTTGCTTCAAAAAACCAGCAAGCTACTCCGTGCTCTTACACAGCCTGTCTCGCTCACCCCCTCCTTCCTGCCAATCAGTCACCGGCCCCTCCTCCGTCACTCTGCTGTCTGCTCTGAAATCACTAACAGGCGAGGAGACGACAGTGGCAAAAGTGGCAGTGGATTTAGTCCCCAAAAGAAAGTCAACATCCAAAATATGAAAGTATTTCGGCTATAAAAAGGAAGATTCAGAACAACAAAACATTCTTTGCCAACAGTGCCTCGCCGTTGTTGCTACAATCACTGTCACAAGCCCCTGTATGAGCAGTTCAAACTAAGAAGTGGGACCCGAGGTGAAACTTCATCTACTCGAAAAACAAGACACCTTTGCCAGCATAACTCCTTATGATAAGAAGTCCAAACAGCACCGACAAATCAGGGATGCAATATGTTTTACAGACCGTTTTAGTTATTGTTATATTTTTGTGAACAACTCAGGGGACTAATGCACCTGCTCTTTAAGTTTTAATATTTTTGTTCTAATTTGTTTACAACTGTGCTGCAGGTTCACAGAGGTTTTTTTTTTTATCTTAAAGTTATATTTTTGTAAACAACTCAGGCGCTAGTACAGAAACTATTTCATTTTTTAATATTTTAAAGTTTAGTTTAAAGGTGTTTATAACTTTGCTGCTGCTTTAGAAGTTTTTTATTTTTGGAAATGACTCAAGGGTCTAGTACACCTGCTCTTTTAAAATATGTTTAATATTTTGCTGCTGTTTACATTGAAGTGTGAAATGCAATGTTAAATAATCTATTATGTTACAGAGACATGACCTCTGTGACCCCTTTTATATACAGGAATCATCATTCACAGATGAACACCCTTAGTCTGGATTAAACAATATTATATGAATACAATGGTGAGTTAACCAAATTATTCCCAAACAAATCTATTCAAGTCATCTGGTGAAAATTATATTTTTAGCATCGCAATATATATCGCAACCCCCCCCCCCCAAAAAAAATCGCAAAGTAATTTTTTCCAACATCGTGCAGCCCTAGTCTGTATGTTACGTACATTATGTATAAAGAATTTAAAAAAATAATCATTTGATTTCAGCCAATGTGCCAGTTGTAAGTGACAGTTAACATTAGTGTATAATGTTTAAAGGCTGAGATGCATCAGTGACACAAGAAGTGTTATGCATTCGTGAGTACAGCTTTTCAAAAGTGTTTTATTGTTTTGTGCAATGTGATGTTGATGTTGGGTGGGCAGCTCTCTGGAATCCAGCGTCAAAAATACTTTGCAGCATTAATGTGTTTCTCATGTATTTGGGTAGGGCGCGGTGACAGCTAGCTGAGTCCTATTTATTTTTATACTAAGAGTTACGTCTTTGTGAACAAAACCAAAGAAACGTTTCAAACACTGTTTGTTAGCGTTTCTCAATCACACCACTTTGTGAACAGGCCGAAAGAATGTAAGCAAGGTGTGTTTTCTTTCACTTGTAGCTAGCAGGCTAAATTGAGCAGCTAACTAGCTAGCTGAAGCTCACTTGCCCCTTCGCGTAGCACCTGTTGAGAACAAAGCGCCGCTTCCTTCATCTGGGCCGAAGAGTACAAGTGTCAAAACTCACTCACGCTCTTCCGAGGGCGTCCCACGTTGCTCCGGCGAGAACAGCACGCTTAATCCAACCAGTCGTGGCTCTTCTGGCGCTATGTCACACTTGTACTCGGACAAGTTCACTGCTCGATTCGTCTTGCTCGGCAGTCCGGACGTCTCCCGCCCTCCTCCGTCTCTCTTCGTTCTCACGGCTCACGCTGTCCAGTAGTCCTCGTCTCCACAGTCACAGACAGAAAAGAGAGGACAACACCCGCCCCCAAGTTGACACAACCACGAAAATGATTGGATGGGCCAATAACAGGAAACTCTGCCTGACCAATCAAACACTGCTTTTCCCGACCACTGTTCAGAACATAAACTACGTCACTATGTATTATTTAATGTCCCGCAATTTCTGAATACTTTATTTCAATCAGTCTTATTTTCTTTTTGTCTTGAATTGTCCAATTAAAGGTTGTCATTAAAAAAAAATAAAAAATTGTAACATACCAAAAAAAAAAAAAATACCACTAGATGGCAGACATAAATTAGTTGAGTTTACACTGGGTCTTAGACTGCCCTATAATTACATGAGTAGGCCTAAGATTTTTTGGGGGCGGATTTTGAATGATATGCAGGACAAACAGTACCTCAATAATAATAATATTACATTAAATATTACAGAATGTGGTTATTTTGCTATTTGCTTCCAACCCTTTGCTGTTGGGTTAAAATAGTGGATCTTTTATAGATGCATTGAAAAATGTATGATCAAAACAAAATATATTCAGAGCACGTATTTTGCTTGTATCTTTTTTTTTCGTCCTTATTTAAAATTCATTTTTGCCATACATCGGGTTAAGAAGTGCGTGGTGTGAGGATATGGACAATTTTAAGTTTAACAAGGTCGCTAAACTATTAATTGATTCTCAAAAATAATTATTTAATTTGATCATCGATTAGTTGTCAATTAATTGTTGTACCTCTAATTAACTGGCATTCCCAGATTAATTTCTGCTCCAACATTCATCTTCATAACATTCATATAGCAATAATCAAACGCAGACTACCAATGACATCATGGATGCACATTTTGTACATCAATTGTTGTCGTTTTTTTGCATAAAAGCAAAGAGTGTGTCCTCCAGTGAGAAAAGTCAGCCTTGCAATTAAATGTAAGTGTAATGGTGTAAGAAAAATAATTCCACAGGATTACAAGTATTTGATGCACTGTATAAATAATTCATCTAAACTCGTGGTTTACATTTGATGAAATTGGGATTGACATGCTGCTGCTCAGACTAAGAAAAGGAAAGATTGCTGCTGGAGTTTGATTAAAGATGTCTCTTTATAAGAGATCAGCTACAAAAATAAAATGTATCATGTCTTAACATGATTGCTACTTTGTGTCAATACTTTATGATTTACTGAAAAGGACTTCATTTGTTGTGACTTGTTGCTTGATGTATCAGTTGCTATGGTCCTTTTATGCTTTGTCCTTTGTCATAAAATTTTGTTCCTCAGTGACATGTTGTCAGTATGTCAAAGCTTCTTCGAGTGAGGATGCAAGCTTTCTCCCGGATGGAATGCCTGCAGTCCTGCTAACTGTAGTTACTTTGTATTTTCGTCGACAAAGACTTTAACTCTTCAACTTCCGTGTCACATCCACGATTGGGTCCAAATCCCGCTCCTCCCGTGACATCATCAAGGGGAAAAAGTGGAAGATCGAGACTGGCCAAGTCAATCACCGGACCTTAACACAATAGAGCATGCATTTCACCTCCTGAATACGAGACTGGAGGGAGAAACACCCAGAAACAAAGAAGAAATGAAAGGGACTGTATTAAAATTCTGGAAATTTGAAATCGCGTTCCACTTGAAGAAAAAAATAGTCTGTTGAAGTCAATGGATGGCAGGCTTGATGCACTGATTGCAAAAAAGTGTTATGACACCAAATATTCAATGTTATTCATACAAGTTAATTGAATAATGCCCGATAATGAGTTGTTTAAAACTTTAAATACCACAAAACAAAAGCTGGAATTCTGGAATTTTGTATGATATTCATCTTTTGATCGGAAACCC
>NC_141229.1:20470955-20740955 GCF_054856515.1 Filicampus tigris | reverse complement strand
TTGCACCTCCTTACACAGTGGGAAAATATTCCACCGGCTACAAGTGGGGCCCTGGACTCAATCACTCTTGCATACACCAATTAGGAGCCACTTACCACAGTCAACAGTTTCTACAAAGGTTTTTTTTAGGGTTGTCACAGGTGTCATTCAAGTAAGAATTTGCTAATGAGCCACTGTCTCCAGTGAGTCAGCCGTTTTATTATGTAATACAATGCATCATTGCTGCTGTTTGGATTTTTGGGCTAGCTCAAACAAAGTCAGGGGAAGGGTTTTCAATCAATTGCAGAGGGATTCCACAGCAGGCTGTTTTGAGAGGGATGGCGGATGGAAGAGCAGAAATGAAGAGGACAAAAGGGTGTGTGGCAGAAGCAGAGGAAAGAGTCACTCGAAATTGCGAGGTCTACTAAGGAAAAGTGCTGAACGCACAAAGCAAATGAACTCCAGAGACAAGAATGTAACTACTACTAGAAGGATGATGATATTCAATCAGAACCATAATAATACCATATGAAGTACGAATATTAATAATCATTATAATCAGGAGAATTATATAATATTACAGAATAAATCTCATTTTTATATATTTCTTCACATTTTCTTTTTTTTTTTTTTTTTAAGTCTTCTCAATGCAGACCTATGAGGATTCAGCCTCTGCTGGCTCCAATTGGCTGTTGCATATGACATCACAGCTAATAGATGCCCCTGTCCAGGCAGGAAGTCCCAGCACCGTCAAAGTATTTGTCTCGAGTGACTGAAATCTGGGGAGGAAAATATGTGGGTCTGTTGATACATTTTCAATTTTCTGAGTGTCAAACAGGATGGCTCGCCCATGTGAAAAACGAGAGAGAGCACCTGCATCATAGCCGTCCGATGACCATAACATCCACAACTTCTCCCTTGTGCAGTTCCACATACTGCTCGGTTTTAGGAGGCAACATCAGCAGGCCGTTGGCACTGCGCATTGACATGAGCCTGCTGGACACTTGGTTACCTGAAGGGATGCGACAAGAAGTTTGGAAAATCAGACATCTTCAGAAGATTTGTTCATAATCTCGAACACAAAAAAGTAGGGGTGCACCGATCCAAATGCCGGGATCGGTATCGGCGCCGATTTCCTTAATTTGGGGGATCGGTGATCGGCCGATCCCTTAAAATAAAGCCAATCTGCTGCACTGATCTCTTCGCTGGCCAACTAGGACCGACGCTTACCCACTGTGGCATCGGGCCGACTTTTACACCGGAAAAATACACCGCAACGACAATCAGCGACGCTGATCATTAAAGTACCTTCTGCGCATGCGTGAGATCTAATACTCCTCCATACCATCGGCAGTGGTAGTCATTATTCCTCATGGTTAGAAAAAGCCAACGGGAAAGCTATTGGCCAGGGGCGGACTTTAAAAACGTAAACAATGCATTCAGCTATATTTTTCGCTCACGATGAACTCCCACGCAAAGCAAACCCTCACGCTCTTGACACAGTATTGTACTCTTGTACTTGTAAGAAGATTAGGGCAGCGGAGGCATGCTCACTTTTTTTCTGCATTTGTCACTTCCCGCTGGTGCTCCGTGCGCTGATTTGCTAGCTAACAGCCAATCAGAGAGGCCAAATGGCACGACACTAATTCAACATGCTGAATCGCCCACCAGATGCTTCCTGACGGGGTCCGATGTTACCGATGAATGGTGTTCGCTACATCAATCAGACGGTGCAATCCGACGCCCTTGGTGTATCTGTGCACAGGCCCACCCAGATTGACAGACTGCCCATCCAGTGACATTCATGAAAAAAATATATACTTTTACATTTTTAGTAAATTATTAATAAATTATTTTAGAATTTGTGTTTCGTTATTATTCTATTGAATATCAAGAATGGCATAATTGTGTTTGTCTAAGGAAGATCTGAACTTCATATTATTCAGTTTGTCGTTTTATTTGAATATATGATGTGTTGGGATAGGAGGATTGTGCTCAGTGAAAGAAATATTCAGGTCGACCCTGATTTCTCCAGGCTCACCGATTAGCTACGTTCTGGCTACGCTCTTGATCTGGGCCTTAAGAGGCTTTTCATTTTTAGTTGAGAGAACTAATTCATGTACAGTTAAAAAACAAAAAACGCTTGTATTGATACTGGACAGAGATTGTTGAATGTTTTACAAAAAGATTGAACATCAACTGTGTATGCTGTTGGTTATGAAAAATGAAAAAAAAAAAAAATCAGGATTGGCAGGTCAAGGGTGGATAGGTGATTGGCCAGAAAATTGTGATCGGTTCACCCCTAAAAAAGTTGTTACGAACTGTAACGTGTGAACAAAATTTTCCGTTTCAAAGCACAGGTCAGATTTGCATTGGCCACATTATTAGGTACACCTCCAAATCTAATAAGTACATACAACTCACCTTTTTAAAGTAGGCAATGATCTATTAATATATCTATTATATGTAATATGTGTAAGTGTTTTTAGATAGAACTGCACTGCTTCATGTGAAAAGGTGTTTGTAACAACGTGGTTCTTTTCATGACATTTCAATGAACTGATCATTTTTTTCTAGAGGCAGAATGTTGACACAACTCTTGCATTTGATTGCATTAGATTGTGTATGTAGATAAGTGTTTGTAACTGAAGGCTTACTAGGGACGGAAATGGGTAAATAAATAAATACTATATGTTGCAAAACGACAATATAAATTTATGAAAAAAATATATTATACATTTTTATGGAAGACATAATAGGGAATCAGTGCTCTAAAACCATCTTTGCAAATGACAAACACCTCAAGTCATTGTACTGTCTTTGAATTTCAATTGATTAATACACAGCAAAAATTGAAGCGTTAAAATATTGCTGTCGAATGTTTCAGAGTTGATTTCAATCCGCAAAGTATATTTTTAACACTGTCTGGTTTAAATGAAAGTCGGTGTTGGAGTTATTTAGAGAGTTGATTTATTTTGTGTTAACCGACATATAGTGAATCAAAGTAAGCTCCGCCCACTCGATCAGAACTGCTCTGCCACCAATACTTCTGGGAGTGCAACGTGTTACAGTTAAATGTTCCTGTCCTTTTTTATTAATAATGTTATCTTCATGTTTAATTGTCAAACAACCAAAGACGTATTAAGTTCACTCTTACATCAGAGTTTTACTGTTTTTTTTTTTTTTTTTTTTTTGGAACGGCACACTGTGACTGAAAGTGGCCGTGTGTCAGATGAGTTCCTGCCACACAATAGCAATAAGGAGAGAATTCTCTCCATACACAGTACCATATTTTCTGGACTATAAGTCGTGTTTTTTTTCATAGTTTGGCCGAGGGTGCGACTTGTGTGAAATTATTAACACATTATTACCTTTATATCATTTCATATGTTATTGTAACTCACTTAAAAAAAACATAAAGACAAATCCTAAAACCTATTAATATGCATGAATAATGGCTAAAAATTTTATATTTTGTTAAATAAGTAACTAAAATAGTATGATAAAAAGACAATTTGACTGTCAATAAATCTATACAAAATAGTGTACTGTTTCTTTAAAACACTTGCCGTGCTTCTGGCTGTGGTCCTGCATCAGTCATACACGTACGGAGCGGAGAGCGCAGAAGGCGAACAGAGAGATAATTACGACCAAATACATAAATACTTTTGGAGACTTGGAAACATTCTACATGGTCGATGATAAATAAAAGACTTATTTAATCGATCTACGACCGTTTTGGTGAGTTTAAAGTTATCTTACCGTAACTTTCTTGTAATGCTACATGTGTAGATGTTAGCTAAATGTTACCATCATAGCTCGGTGGAAATGATGTGTACTAAGCGCACAATTTTATTAATTTGATTTATATGGACAAATTAATTTGCGTTACGCGACAGACAACTTGGATTCCGAGAGGGGGTGGAGGGTCAGCGACTTATATATGTTTTTTTCTTCTTTATTATGCATTTTATGGCTGGTGCGACTTGTACTCCGCAGCGACATATAGTCCGTAAAATACGGTACTCAGTTTTGAGTTATTTTAACACTGATTTTTTTTTTTTTTTAATACTGTGGAAGGAGTTACTTTAACACCAATTCTGATAAGGATTAAATACAATCTAACACAGTGTTGAATTGAACTCTGTAAGTGTTGAGTACCAATAACACAGAGTACTCCCTTTCTTTTTATCCCATATTAACAAAAGGATAAAATAAGACCCCAAATTAGTGGAAAGGCTTTCAATCTTTGATTAGACACACACAGCCTCAGTATGAACACCACCTAGTTGCTATTGTCATCACTGTTGTTAGCTCGAACTGTAAAGTGGAATAGAAGAACATAAACAAACGATTAGATGGAAAATGTCTGAACAGAAATTGGAGGTGAGCAAGCTGTCATTCGGTCGAAATTCTGGCTTCGACTAACATTAACTAACACTAACACAAACAACATCGGTCATAGTGGAAACGATGACGTATTATGTGTGGCACATCCTAGTGTGTCTGTGTGCATGCATGTTCCCACCTGTGCTTTGAGCCCACGGCAGTGGCTCCTGGTGATGCCAGGTGAGTATGCAGCGATGGTACTCCGGCCGAGGATCCAGCTTCACATCACACGAAAGCTAAAACAAACACAAACAAACGTGTTAATTAATTCGCCTGATTACATGAGGCTTTGTAATCAAACAAGAGCAAGGAATCTTATTTTCACTACTTTAAAAAATTGGACACAATGAGCAGTAAGTGGAATTTAACCCATTAAGGCTGGGAGCACATAACTGTGTTTCTACCACGAGAGCTGGGAGCGCTGTTGCAGCTTCCTACCTTTAAAGCCGGGAGAGTGTATACGTCTTTTTCTTTTTTAAATCCAATTCTGTGTCTCTCAGCCAATGAAATGCAACAAAGTATACATGTGACTGTGTCATTAGACCGCAGAGGACGTCCTGGAATTTTTTCGGGCATTAATGGTGAAGCACACGATCACAGGAGCTCTGAAATAAGTGACGGCAAGGAAAAAGACTTCTGGACTTTGAACCAGTGGAACGGGATGTATGGTTAAAATATATGTTTGTAGACAATGACGATATCAACGTCTTTGTAACAGAATAGAGGGTGGTAATCACTATTCGATTTTTGTTTTATTAAAAATACGGAACATGACGACGATGATATTGTGGCAATTGTAACATTGCAATATCGACGTTATCGTTACATCCCTAAATAATACATAACTATAAGCATGATGTTGCATGGAGTTGGTTACTGGATGGAAACAAGCAGCTGTGCCATAATGCTTAAAGAAGTATCTTATCAGTGGGAAGACTGTTGGACAATATTGCAATAACCTTAATGATTTTCAGAAGGCAGACAAGTAATTAGAAGAAACGTGATCATAAAAGAGAGAGAACCAAGCAGATCTACTCAAAATAAATGTTTCTTTCATTGAAAAGTGAAGCTGACCATACTTCATAGACAGTTAGCTGTGGAGCAGTAACAGAGCCCGAAGATTCCAAGGCAAAAATAATTATCTGCTCTTTGTTTTGTAGAATACATCTGGAAGAGACCATTCTAGCAATTCTATATAATGGGCAAGACAAGAGGGACTAAACTTTGACCTACTTTATGATTGTGTGGAGGGAAGAAAAAAAAAAAGATAATCACGCCCTATGTAGTGACACAAACTTAACCTGACCAAAACCTCCATGTATTATCAACAGAAATTTTTACCAAAACTACAAGATTTTAAACCCTCACAATGTGTGAAGAAACTGGGCGTCATTTTTTTACTCTGAGCTCAGTTTTATTCCTCATATTAAAAATGTAGCTAAGATCTTTTTTTTATCATCTTAAGAATATATCCAGAGTCTGCCCGTTTCTCTCTCAGGCTAACACGGAAGTGCTGATGCATGCTTTTATTTCCTGTCGTTTATGTTAGCCTGAATTATAACTCCACTTGTAATTTGACTGGAGACATTTTTATTTAGCAACCGCTATGTCCACATTCATTACAACAAGTGAACTCCCTCCAACAGTGTCCCCTCTATCTGCCTCATCAACACAGCACCTTCCCGAGCAGTGTGGCATGTAAAGGCCATTACTTAAAATAAAACAACAACTTCAGTCTCTTCTTAAAAAAACAAACAAAAAAAAAAACAAACTATTGTTCAATTAACAATAAAAAAACGAACATAACATTAGAAATTACAGTACACATGAATGTGTGGTTTGTCCTCTTTTTTCGGTAAACATTGAACTATTGAACTAACACGTAAACACGTAAAGTGTGTTGGTCGGTTCATTGAATTGACCAATGTCCTTGATAGAGAGCCTTGAGTAACAAGGCTGGAGATGCTCCCTTTTTAGTGAGACAGTCTGCCGGTTGATCTTTGCTGTCTGACCACTGCACCTGTCTAACTATTTTTGATTGGATCAGCTCTTTAATCGAACTGATTTCCAAGCGGAGCCTTTTTTCAGCAACACATTTAATAGACTTCAATGCATCCATGAGTGAATGATTATCTGTAACACAAATTATTGGCGACCAGTATAACCAGCAGAGATTTCAGAGAATAATGTTGACAAAAATGGCATTGTCAATTCCCTCTGACATAGTTAGAGTCTCACCTGCTAGTGTACTCCTGACAATTCTCTTAATTTTCTTTGACTACCAAGAAATAGGAGAAAACTGCCCGTTTTCACCCATCAAAACAACAAAGTGCCCACCTTGAGTTCCCCCATCAGAGATTTGCGAAAGACGCATCAGTGAATGCAACCAACTTTAGGCTATTATCTTTCCCAAGGTGTTGAAAGTTCAACACTGTACAACACTGTTCGCTTCATGAATTGTTTGTATGGTAGCACATTTGAGATTTGATGCCAGAATACTGGCATTAAACATGGCATCAGGTCTGCTCTGTCTTGCAACCTACAAAAGTTGCCCAATTTTTTATCTTAGCCGATCTCTCCCCTCTTCAGTAACAGGTGAAGCTTGCTCAGCTGCTCGTGATGGTGTGAGATGTATTGGCTGTAAATGCTCAATGTATGTGGCTTGGTGTAAAATATACACACACAAAAGAAAAATTATGAGCTTCACGACCAACACTGAACATGGCTTTGAGGTGTGCCATGACTGTCATTTCAAACATTTGAGACCCACCCCAAATGAAATCATCAACATGACAAGCAAGAACACCTGTTACATTTTTGTCATTGTGCAGCCAGTAGAAAACTGCTGGGTCAACTTTGGACATAATACCACCTGCATCAATCATTATATCCTTCACTCTGTTGTACCAATACAGAGATGCACCTGCTAAACCATACACACACTTTTTTAATTTCCAAAGTGTCCCTGTACAGTTAGCTTCAGGAGGAGGTTTGACAAAAATGTCTCTAGACAGTTCCATGCCCTGTAAGAAGGCCGATTATGCCCATTGATTGGAGTGGCCATTGTCTTTGACAAATCACTGCTACAAGAAGCCTCAGTGACTCTGAGGCACAGGTTGGTGAGTCTTTTTGTAGTTCTCCAACTGGCAGTTCCTCAAATCCTCTTGCAACAAGCCTTAGTTTAGCGCTTTTGGTACTAAACCAGTCACTGTCTCTTTCAGAGTGCACACCCATCGTGTTGATATGCACCTTTGTCCCTTGTCCTCAACTTCCTCGAACACCTCATTTTGTCTCCAATTCTGTATTTCACTTGTTTTGGCTTCATCAAATGAGACATCTTTGTCACAAATATGTCCTCACTTCCATAGTCTGATACACTTTGATCCACCTGTATTTGAAGGTCTTCTAATTGTGACACATCTGTGGATTCATTGGAGCCAGCCACTCCAGCAGGCTCAAGCAGTTCCAAATTGTTTTTCCTTTTTTATACTTTCCAGTCGCTTTTCATGCACGTCCCAAAACCTTTGCTGTTTGTTGAATGCTAGTTTCTGGATTTTGGATCTGACCAGTCTTTAATTTGATACTTCTCTCATGCTCTTGTCCTTCAACGCTTGTGTTTACCATAGCTGGCAATTGGTCATTCTGTGTGTTGACAGCATGTGGCTCTCCTTCCGACTCCTCAGTCATATCAGTGGTACACCGTTGCTCGTTGTTGGTCTTTTCATCACTGGTAATCTGAGCGTTATCATCATGTTCCTGAGTAACTTTCTTCAGTCTGAGTTGATGAACTCCATGTCGAACAAAAAAAAAAATCTGCAACATCCTGTCCAATGACTACTCCTGGCCCTTTCCATTCTGGACAGTCCACCCGTTTGTAGTAAACCTTGTCACCTAGTTCATACTTCTCATCTGTGTGACGCAGCTGTTTCTTTAGTGCTCTACATATTCTCTCTGAATATTCCGCTTCAGTAAAAGCCTTTCTTGCTGCATGGAAAGCTGAAATATACTTAGCAACCCATTCACTTTTCGTGGTGCCTTCCAGAGCACGTACTTTGTCAATTAACACAGAAGGCAGGTTGGGGTTCTGTCCGAATACCAGCTGATGTGCACTGTAGCCATGGACACTTTGCATGCAGTTCTTCGCCATCAAAGCCCAATCCATTGCAGTGCTCCAGTTGCACCCAGTGTTTGATTGTGTCGTTCTAACAGCCCATTGCTCCAAGGACTGTAGGCAGCTGTTGTCTAAACTTCCATGTTAAAATTCTCAGCCGTGTCTCTCACTTCTTCATTATTGAACTCCCCTCCATTGTCACTGAACAGTTTTTTAGGGGTGCCGTGCACACTGATCCAATCATGAATAAAATGTTTCACTATCTCAGAAGACTTCTTGGTAGTTAGAGTAGTACTCCGAGTTAACTGGTCAATAATATGTAGGTACCACACTCCTGGCTCAAGCTCGTGCAAATCGACGACAACTGTTTCCTTTTACGTTGACGCAAGTGGTAAGCCAACAGCAGGTTTTGGTTTAACCCTACAATATTTTTGACACACTTCACATTGACTCACTATCTTCTGTAGCAGGTCGACACATCCAGTGTCCTTGTTGCCAGAACTACACAAAAGTCTTTGCAGCTTGTCAGCAGAGGCCAAATTTGTGAAGTTTCTCTAAAACTCTCATCTTCTCGCCAGTTTTCATTTCATCTGTTATTGTCCAGAATTTCTTCCTCAGTAGCTGAAATGTGATCCCCGTTGGCTTTGTATTTATCATCATTGTCCGCAATGCTTACACAGTAATGTCCAGAGCTAGTAAAATCCAGTTTGACAGGCTGGTTGAACATTACTGCACTGTCATGCTCCATGTCCAAAACTGTTCCAGCTCTTTTGAGTGATACCTTACTCAAAAGCAGGGGGATGTCAACAGGTACAACTTCAGTTTGTATGTTACTCTTTGTGTGCCCAATTTTAGCAAGAATCTTCACACTTCTCAAAGAGTAGACCACTTTTCCATCTCCAAGCTTGAATGGTCTGTGACTTTGTTTTTCTGTGTCTCTCATAGCGTTCACACTTTTATTTCCCAGTACTGAGCTGTAGTGTTCAAGCCACTGTTGTCCACACACTGTTCTAGTGCAAGCAGTGTCTTTTATTCTTCAAAACATTCTGTCATGAAAAATTCTGCATCTGTAGGTGATTCCGCGGTGAACAGTGTAAGATTACACTCATCAACTTCCGTTTTATCATCCTCGGTTATTTTGACATTCACACTTTTGTGTGGGCAGTCTTTAGCCCAGTGAAACGTGCTTTGGCACACTGCACATTTTGATCGCCGTCCATACTTGTCAAGAGGATTTGTACCGTTCTGTGGCGTTTTCTGTCGCGCTGTCTTTTGCCAGACTTGGACTTTTTTTCGTTGCTGCTCCGTTGCATACACCGATTCCTGGCTGATTCCGTCCGTCGCAGCACTTGCGTTTGCTCCAAATATCCTCTTAAGCGCCGACTTCATATTAGCAAATGTTAAGTCAATGCACGCTGTTAAAGCCAGCTGTCTGTCTGATATATCCAAGCACGCTGTATCCAGTAGTTTAAAAGCTAAAACAGCATCGGGTAGCTCCATGTTGTATTTCCGCATTCGTGAATATCGCCGTTTCAAACTCAATAATATAGTCCGCCATGGACCCATTCACGTCTTTCATAATCCGGTCAAAATTGGAGTAAGCCTCGTATATTCTGTCCTTTTCTTCTTTGAGGAATAACCCATCAAGTTCGGCGAATAAAGTGTTTATTCCCGTGTCTTGATTTAAGTAGTCTACTGGAATTTCCATCGCTGTCTCGCGCGCCCTCCCTGATAGCGCTAAAGCCACCATGATGGCTTGCTTTTTCTTCTCCAAGTCGGTGACTCTTGTCCCAATTCCGACCTCATTCTTCCAGCTTTCGTAGGGTTTTCCTTCTTCAAAAGGTGTCGGAACTTTGTAGTTGCTAACCATCCTCTGCTACCAGCGTTAACCTGAATAATAACTTCACTTGTATTTTGACTGGAGACCTTTTTATTTAGCAACCGCTATGTCCACAATCATTACAACAAGTGAACTCCCTACAAAAGTGTCCCCTCTATCTGCCTCATCAACACCGCACTGCCCCCTAGCAGTGTGGCATGTAAAGACCATTACTTAAAATAAAACAACAGTTTAGATTAGGCTTGTGTCGTTTGCAAACGTATGAGCCGGCTCTTTGAAGTGAACGACGGGAGCCGGTTCCCCACCAATCAGGAGCCGGCTCCCTTCGAGACGCTTTTTTTTCTCTTGAGGGCGCACGTGATTGATTGGTCAATATGCGTGTTGTCGTCTCTGTGCCTGCGCTGCTTAGTGCACTGAACAGAGGGGTGGAGGGGCGGCAGCCTGGTACACAGCACAGTGAGCACACGAAAGGGTCAAGAGAGAAGAGAGAGTGCAACATGGAGGACAAAAAGTAAAAAAAGAAATAAGTCAAAGCAGGAAAAGGAGCCAAATTTGGACTCATTTTAATTATATTGATGGCTCTACACCTGTAAACACTGCTGATCTTTTTCCTTTTGTTTGACACATTTTAATTTATATTTTTGGGTGTTTTTCAGGGGTTCTGTGTTGTTTCATTCTAAATTTGTTAAAAGTGAATTGTATTTTGTGTGTTTTTCAGGGATCCTGTGTTTCACTTTAAATTTGTTATGTATAAAAAAGCTAAACGTTTATTCTTGTATTCCATAGTTTGTTGCACTAAAAAATAAATATTTTTAATTTACATTTTGTTGTGTCGTGTGTTTTCTAGGGATTGTGTTGCTTGACTTTAAAGTTGCTTAGTGTAAAAAAGTTAAGTTTAAATAAGTTAAAAGTTCATTGCAGAGTGAAAAAATAAAGACTATTATAATATAGTAGTATAATATTAATATTATATAACATAATATTATATTCATACATTTTGTGCATAATGTTTAATTATTGGTAATATATCGATTAAAGAAACAAAAAAATCTGAAGAGCCGTTTGGGAGCCGAAAGAGCCGGCTCTTTTTAGTGAGCCGAGCCGCAAGAGCCAGTTCTCTAAAAAGAGCCATAATTGCCATCACTAGTTTAGATTATTGGAATGCCGGTCTTGGGCCATCTTATTTATCTGGCCTGCTTTTATCATATCATCAACTCTCGCGGGTCCTCTGGCACCGGCCTTTTAATTATTGCAAAACGCACGGTGAGGCTACATTCAGCCATTTTGGTCCACAGCTATGGAATGGCCTGCCAGAGGACCTCAGGTCCGACGGTTGATATTTTTAAAGGGAGGCTCAAGACATACCTTTTTAGTTTAATTTTAGTTAAACAATTTCTCTTACTCTTTTGATTTAGGACGATTTTTATCTCATCTTACAGTTTTTTTTAGTTATTAGCTTCTTTTATTGTTTTGTCTTTTAGCTTTGTTGTTTTCCGTTGTTTTTAGCTTTTAGCTCCAGTGTTTCTCATGGGGGGCCTCGGCGCAGGGAGGTGTGGCTGGCCTTCTCACGTCCTCCTGGAGGTTTCTTGAACCGGGGGCCTTTGCACTCTGTGTAGGATCTACCCCGGTTAATCTGGGCCGGGGGGCTCTGTGAGGGTGGCGCTCCCTGTGGCCGTGGGCTGTCATTCCTCTCAGCGTGGATGATCTACCCTTGGGTGCCTTTTCCTCATATGGTTTCTCTGTGCCTTTCCATGTATTTTTAAACATAGTTTATCGGTTGTGTGTATGTGTGTGTTTGAGTGCAGGAGTGCTTGTGGATATTTCTTTATACAGTATGTTAGGAGTGAGGGGACGGGTCTTCTTTTTATGTTGTATTTTGGATGTTTTTATTGCACAGCACTTTGAGTTGCATTTTTGTGTATGAAAAGTGCTGTATAAATAACATTTGAATGATTGATTGAACATATAATATAATAATATAGTCCCAAACAGTGCATTATGTATTGGGTACCCCTGACAACCGGCATTCTGTGATAGATGAATTTAAAAAAATATATTTTGTTTGTTCCCCCTCCCTCCACCCAAAAAAGTACACTTTTTGCCTTTCAGCCATTCTTTTGTCAGTGTGTGTGTGGAAGTGGGAGTAAGTGGTTTACCCTCGCTTTAATAATTGTGGGTCTCGGGTCCAGAATGCCTTGCATCTTCCTCAGTGCAGGAATCACAAACAGATTACATGTGACCACTGCAGACACTGGGTTACCTGCAAAAACAAGTTATGGCAGGTTTTCAGAGGGAAATAAAAGTAGCGCTTCATGCCAGCTAGACTGCAGTGAATTTACGGCATCTTACTCTGAAACACTATCAATTTCAGTGTTTTATGACTGAATTATATTAGAATTAGGATAGAGTACTATGCAAACATTAAACAAAAACATTGTGCAGTAGTGAGAATTGAGATTGCCAAACTCAAGAATAGTAACAATCTTGTAGCGATATAATAATAATAATAATAATAATAATAATAATAATAATAATCATTAATCACATCAACAGTGACCTGTCTAAATGAATGTACCGATAAGTGGGGGCACTTCAAAGAAATGGAAAATGGAGCTCCACCATTCAAAACGGCCTAATAACTTCCAAGTTATTAGCATAAAGCAAGTTTAAAAGTAAGGAAAGAACCAAAAGGGAAGGAGAACACCTGACATGACCGTTCAGCGTGGTGGACGGACACATTTGCAATATGTAGGTAGCAGGTAAAAATTTCATCGGCCGCACCAACGCAAGTGCATGTTTTATTAGTATTATCGTGTAGAGCCCTGAGAGGTAGAGAGGTATTCATTTAACAATGTTTTTATTATTCTAGTTGTAGTTTGGTGTAGAATTGTACTGCATCATAATGTGAGCTGTGTTAAATAATTTAGTTATAATAGTTAGGTGGAACTTAACTATTCTGAAGGTTTCCCAACCAGATCAACTGTTTTTAGACACGTCGCAGCAGGAAGTGACGACATATCTGACGAAGGCTGTGGTGACAGCCAAAATTGTCAGCATAGTAAGTGAATTCTCTTTATTGTGGTAAAAACATTTGTCTGAACAAAAGAAATCTAAAACCTATTACAAAAAGAAGACAAGATGAATGCCGTAGTGCGCGATTGTAGTGCAATTCAAGGCTAACAACAAAATCTCCCACGGACCGCAACAGCACGAACATACACAGGCAAGTTCCGTACCTGGCAGAGCAAAGATGAGTTTCCGCGCTCCATCAATGTCAACAGTGGCAAAGGTAGTAGGAAGACTGAAAACAAACACAAACCCCTTTTTCTAAGTATAGCTTTATACTATAAAGCAAAAGCTTGCATTACTATTACCAAGTATTAGTATTTCATTATAAACTAATTTCTAGCGTACAAAATTCCAATCGCAACAATTTTACCACAGGTGAATGGAACCGATTCTTAAAATTTCTCTTGTTTAATGATCAAAGTTAGTATTCTATTGTATATTGTTGGAAAGCTTGAGTAGTTAGTAGTTAGTGTGTCACGCTTTTCTGAGCAACACAGCAAAACGTGGTAGCTTTCTCGCCAAAAATGTCCCAAAATCCAGAGCAATATTCTGCTGCTCATATTGATTGGTAGATTGCAATGAGTCATTTTATAGCTGTCATGGAAATCAGTCATGTGTTGAAAATCCATACATAGCCAGAACAGCGAGGCACATCCTCCTTATGCTGGTCCAGCCTGGTCACATTTGCTCCCATACCTCAGGAGTTTGCCGGCTGTGTTCGTCACTCCAGTGCAGGGGTGGGCTATTCACTTTGCAAATGGGCCACATGAAAAACTGGAACGCTTGCCGAGGGTCAAGCCGACATGCTAAACCTCACCTTTATCAATGTTATTTTGAATAAATTTAGAAAAAGCATATTGGTTTGTTTCAATAAATTGCTACGTGTGTCGATAAGGTATGTATTGTTATCATTAGGAAATGCACATTTTAAACACCACTACAAGATGTTAAAATAATATTCATTCATTCATTCATACATTCATTTTGTGCATCAAATGCCAACTCATATTAGCCGTTCCCAGTCAGGACTACCAAATATATACAGTAGATAAATGGGAAGTATAACATTATTGACAGTTATATACGTATAACCAGATGCAGGCTGTACCGTATTTTCTGGACTATAAACCGCACCTTTACATAAGCCGCACATATTTATGTTGAAAAATTAGATATTTACTGCATTTACAGAACATTAAAACGGTACAGAACCAAGAGAAAATAAACAATGCTTATCTTCATTTCACTGCCCGCTGCCACTCCAGTTTGTTAGTTATTGCCCACCTTTTATTGCTCTACTTCCGCATACCATCTAATGCTAACCTAGTGCATAGCTCCCTCGCCTGTTGAACTTAGGTATCCAACCGCAGTCACATCCTGTTAATGGCAATTGTATTGTATTGTAATGTAATTCCAGTTAGACGCCCCTAGCGATGGAATAAAAAAACTCCATAGAATAGCCGCACCTTTATATAAGTCGCAAGGTTCAAAACCTCGGAAAAAGTAGGGTCTTAGAGTCCGGAAAATACGGTAACTAAATTAAGGTGAAAGGTAAAGAAAAATAGTGACATCATCCTTCATCTACTCACCCTGGCTTCATGAACACACGACCAAAGTGAATCTGAGCATGAAGGTCAATGTCCAGCACCTGCTTCAGGAAGTCCTGGTAGGACACGCAGTAAGTTATGGTCAGCTGACTGTGCCAGATGTAATAGATCAAATTTTGGCAGATGATTACAACTGGATGACTCGGCATGGATGAGTCTGAGGGTGGAGCTGACCTTCTCTCCCATGGAGACACCTCCAGAGGTGATGATGACATCAGCACGACTGATTCCCTCATGGAGAGCTGAGAGCAGGTCATCAGGGCTGCACATAGAAACGAGAAAACTGATGTCACGGAGATCAACACGCACTGCAGCCCGGACTTGGAGTTCTCCTCCTTTATACACGCTGGTGTTCACATCCCACCACAAGCTAATGCTAACTCAGCGCTACAAACACTGGCTGACCAAGTAAACAAACTCGAGCTAAAGCACCCAGAATCACCCTTCATCATCATGGGTGATTTTAATAGAGCACAACTAAACCATGAACTACCCAGATACAAGCCGCACATTGATTGTTTCACCAAAGAAGGCAACACCATTGTTAAACTACACTTAAGGACTCATACTGTTCTTTTGCCCACGCAGCGTTAGACTTGTCTGATCACTGTTGAACACGCTTAATCCCAGCATACAGGCACGGACTCAAATGTGCAAAACCAGCTGTAAAAACTGTGAAGTGATGGACCGATGAGGCAAAGCTGACTGGGGTGTCTTTGAAAGTTCAACTGCCAGCCTGGACAAATACACCGACACTGTAACATCATAAATTTGTTTTTGTGAGGACGTGTGTACCTACAAAGACCTTCTGCTCATTCGGCAATAACAAGCCAAGGTTCACTAGCTGACAAACTTAGTCAACTTGGAAAAACGAAAGAGGCCACCTTTAGAATTGGAGATAGGGCACTGTACAAAGGAGCCCGAAACCAGCTGACAAAGGAAATTCACATCGCAAAGTGAAACTATGGAAAGGCTGAAAAACTTTTTTTGCTAATGACTCTGCATGCGTGTGGAATGGCCTGAAATCAGTTCCAAATTACAGGAGACCATCCCGCCAAGCAGTGAACAATAAGGGACCGGCTGACGATCTAAACATGTTCTACTGCAGATTTGAAAAGGACACCTTGACTCCCCACAGCCACCCACCCCCCATCAGCAACTACCTCATACACACCCCTGATTCTTCCCCCAGCCC
Organism: Filicampus tigris; assembly: GCF_054856515.1. Classification (NCBI taxonomy): domain Eukaryota; kingdom Metazoa; phylum Chordata; class Actinopteri; order Syngnathiformes; family Syngnathidae; genus Filicampus; species Filicampus tigris. The sequence continues at coordinate 20,724,765 of NC_141229.1, read as the reverse complement.
CGCCGAGCCACGAACAGGACGTGAGACGCCACTTCAAACAGCAGAAGATAAAGAGGCTGCAGGGCCGGATGGTGTGTCTCCCTCCTGCCTTAAAGTCTGCGCTGACCAGTTGGCTCTGGTCCTTCAACAGATCCCTGGAGCTGTGTGAGGTCCCATCCTGCTTCAAACAGTCCACCATCATCCCAGTCCCCAAGAAACCTGCAACATCAGGACCGAATGACAACAGGCCTGTCACTCTGACATCTGTGGTCATGAGGTTCTTTCAACGCCACATGCTGGACCACCAAAAGAACAGCACCGGACCCTGCTGGACCCCCTGCAGTTTGCCTACCGGGCTGGGATGACGCAGTCAACATGGGGCTGCACTACATCCTTGAACACCTTGAAGGCACAGGGACCTATGCAAGGATCCTGTTTGTTTGTGGACTTCGGCTCTGTGTTGAATACTATCATTCCAGAACCTTTCTCCTCCAAGCTTCTCCAGCTCAGTGCGTCTCCCGCCAACTGCCAATGGATCTACAGTTTCCTGACAGGCAGGACACAACAGGTGAGACTTGGCTCTTTTGACTCTCCACATTGTTGCACAGCTGTCATTGGGTGGTACTCCTGCACAATGGTACCCTTACATTACGGAAAGACTTTCTATACTTACATGTCTTTGTTTATCGTAGTGCTAGTGTACAATACCACTGGAGACAAATTACTTGTGTGTTTACGTACTTGGCCAATACAGGTAATTCTCATAGTTCAAGCATGAATTGAGATTTACAATTTGGAATGAACTTTTACCGAGACAGGAAATCATTTGTGTTGTTTGTAATGTTTTTACTTGTCTCCAACAATGCCCAGGTTGATGGTTGGGTATCCATGCTCCTGGATGGTTGCGAGCAGAGTCGAGCGGTTGGAGTCTCTGATCTTTCCTGGGTGGAGGTCGTCCTCTGGATTCAACAGCTTGAATACAAAAAAAAATAAAAATCTGTGAGTTTATTAACAGAGAACACAGTGGGAATAATCTTATGACTATCTGTGTACCCACACCTCATTCCCAGTGGACATGACAGCCACCACGGGGAACTTGTGCACGCTGACATCAGTCACTCCTACTGTAGCCAGCAGACCGATCTCTGATGGGCCCATGTGTGTCCCTTTGGCTAACACACACTCTCCTCGTCTGATGTCATGACCTATAGGCCTGAACAGACCATAACAGTTGGCTTCAATTACACGTAAAATTCTGAAGTACCGTGTGTGCAGGTTAGGGCTGCCACAAACGATTCTTTTGATATTTGACTAATCACAAACAGTAGTCGCGATTAGTCGACTAATCGGGTCATATGTACAGTAAATTGCCTTATTTTGCACCAGCAAGCAGCTGCTCTTATACAACCATAGTTAGCTAAAAGCTTACTCGTTAAGGTAAGTACAAATGAATAAGGAAGACAATTACGATGACAGTACATTCAACTTTGATTAAACTTTGCAACTTGTACGAGCATTCCTGGCATGTTTATAAATGATGGGGCAATTTAAAATACAGGCGATACTGACACTGTGACCTTAAATTTATTTACCGGTAGTTGTATACTGTATGTTTACTGCATTCAAAAATAGAACAAAAGTTGCTCTCAGACTATGAAACTATCTATAATTGCAAAAAGATATTTTTTTTTTCATGTAGAAGGTAGTAGAGAGTAAAATTAGGAAAACGCACAGTGCTAAAGACAACTGTAATAGACACTTGTCTTTTAATTTACTGTAGTTTTTATTTTACCATTATCCAAAACATTTAGGTTTTCCTTCACTAGTATGCAGAATTTACAAGTAGAAAATTGATCTACATCAGTAAGGTCCAAAGTCCGGTCCGGGGGCCAATGGCGGCCCGTGTTCAAATTTCGACTTTTTGAAATTTCGCCTCTGGCATAAAATTAATAATGTGTGGCCCATCAGCTTCTTTGAGTGCTATGCCCTCTGTGTGTGGTCGGGGAGGTGTGTGTGAGGGAGTGCGAGTGCTGTGACATTAAAACAACTGTTTTGGTTGTTAATAAAGGTGAGTTCACTAATACCTCCATAATCCATAGTAGATGCTACAATATGTTAACAGGCAACAGGACAATATTCCGTTACATCAAACACACACGATAGCCTGCGTGTGCTAATGCTATCTTCCAGACACGACTGTCCCTATGTCAGAAATGAAATCGGGTATCAGTCAAAACGTGCTTCCTCCTTTTTAGATGCTTGTTTATTACCGCCATGCTGCCATGAAAAGGGAGGGGTTTGCATTGTCTGAAGTATTTTTGGTGAAATACGTCACAGGCAAGGCATACGGCCAGCGGGAGAAGCGCAAGACGAGGCAATTTGGATAGAAAAACAAAGTGCCAAATAAATACATAAATGACTCGTCAACTATTAAATTATTTAATAAAATCGTTGCGTTGACTAGTCGACTAATCTTGGCAGCCCTTGTGAACGTGCGTGTGTATGCATGTTGGCTAATTTTTACCTGATGTCCTGTCCAGGCCGAGCCTGCACCATAATCCTCACTTCTAACTCTTCTGTGCCCTGAAACACACCACAGACAATATCACCACACTTGATGAGACACATGTACTCCCCGCCATCAACTTGTTTTTTGCTTACATCTTCAGACTCTCTCAAGAGTTCTGTATCTTCCACTTGGACGACTGCGTCAGCACCACATGGAATGGGAGCACCGGTGGTCACCCTCATCACTTGGCCTGGCATCACTGTGTGGGTGGGCTGCATTGAGGCACAGTCGCATTAGAACTGTCAACTTTGACCGACAGTTCATAATTCACCTCAAGCTAGTAATTTTTACTTTTGTTTCTTACCGGTACCTGCTTAAAAAACAAAAAAAAATCCCATGGAAGCATCTTTCTTTTGTTGTTACTCACTCCTGCAGTTCAAAGCTATGACAGAAATGTAAGTAATCAGTAATGTGACTGTCTCGGAGTGATTTTACAAGCACAGCCTCCAATCATGTTCTACTTTTGTGAGCCTTCCGGCAATACGTGCTGTTGTACAATGGCGGACCAAAACAGCCCTGGGGATGACCACAGAATGCGTGTATGATGCCTTGTTGTGTTATGAATGAGCTACTCTCTTTCAGGTGTTACATTAGTCATTGATAGAGCAGTGTTAAAATATTGGTGTCGAGCTTATACTGTTTGAGTAATGTCTCCTACCATGGCATGACAAGTTGCAAAAATTTTTCGGTGGTGTTTTTTTCTTGATTCTAATTTACCCGCCACATGTACAGTCAATTGCCGGGCGACTGGTTAGCGTGTACGCCTCACAGTTCAGAGGTCGTGGGTTCGATTCCGGCCCCAGACTTCCTGTGTGGGGTTTGCATGTTCTCCCCGTGCCTGCGTGGGTTTTGTCCAGGTACTCTGGTTTCCTCCCACATTCCAAAAACATGCAGGGTAAGTTGATTGGACACTCTAAATTGCCCCTAGGTGTGATTGTGAGTTCGGTTGTTTGTTTGTCTGTGTGTGCCCTGCGATTGGCTGGCAACCAGTCCAGGGTGTCCCCCGGCTACTGCCCGATGACTGCTGGGATAGGCTCCAGCATTCCGCACCATTGTGAGGATGAGCGGTATAGATAATGGATGGATGGATGTAAATTGCCAAGGACAAGGCTGACCGTGTATCATTTGTGCCTTGAAAAGTGCCTTGTTAATGTTCTTTCTTTCAAAGTGTTTAGTTCCCTCTTTTACATTTTGTACCATTGCAGGTCATAACCCCAATAGGCGACTGCTAAAAAAGCATGATAATTATTTGTTGTCTTCACTACTTTTGACAAGAGAGCTGTACTGGTTTGGCTGGTACTGATTAGTGAATAAGGGCTGACCTGTTGTCCGGCCTGCGATTCTCCCATGATGAAGCGATCTCCTGGGCCATCAGCAGCTGCAGGACAACAATAACAAATCAAAATAACTGAGAAAAATAAAGCATCTCCGTTGAATGGTGAAAAATCTCATCTTTAAAACACTGAGGGCCAAGAAGAAAACATCACATGTAGAGGGTTGAATGCAAGCATCAACAGCTTTAACCAAACCTTCCCACTGCCTACCTCTTACAGCATAACCATCTTTAACTGAGGCGGGAAATGGAGGAAGGTTGTCTTTGGCATAGATGTCCTGAGCGAGCACTCGACCCAATCCGTCTAGAAAGATTAAGACCTCTCTAAAAATCATTTCAAAAACACTCCAACTGTCACAACAGGGATGCACAGAGTAGTAAAAGTTTGACTGCTTTACACCACTTAAGATGCAAAAACTACAGTGGCTGCTAAGTTCAAAACAAAATAAACTGTGAAACACTTTTATAGTGCATTAAACAAATTACTGTTTTAGAAAACAAATGAACAAAAGCAAAAAACAAATTTACATTTCAGAAAACAAATGATGAAAAGCAGAATCAAATTACAATTTCAGAAAACAAATTATTAAAAGCCAAAACAAATCACAACTAACGCAAACCGGAAAGGGAATGTACCATATCGCTGATTGACAGGAAGAGAGAGGAAGTGATAGCAGAGCCTAGCGACAGATTTTTAAGAGTCCGGGTAATGTTTTGTCCGTTTTGTGGTAAAAAATTACTTTGTCACCATTGACGCCAATACGGTGTAGCCACCATTTTGGAGGTGGTCGGGCAGCGGTGAAACACGCAAAACACAAGACGTTTTCTCTGCCTTATTACCATATTTAGCCGGCAAAAATATGGTGAACCGTTGCCGTTTTAGGGGGTGTTTGTGTGTTGTATGTATCTAAGTATATCTGTGCATGGGTGTGTGTGTCTATGTGTGTATTTATTTATTTGTTTGTTCATTTGTATTTGCCCTGTCCAAATACCCACAATACACCCTACGATCATCAATGAGGTGTACACCTAGTAGAAGTGAACGTAGCGCAGGTTACAAGCACGTGACAAGTGCAGAATTGGGACAGTGCGTGTTACGTCATTGACTTGTGCCACTGTGCTGGCTCGGCGTCCTCAAATATGGCGGCACCGGTTGTTGTTTTGGCAATATTGCTGCTTAAAATGATATTAAAACTGCTGTATAGTAGTAGTAAAGTAAAAAAAAAAAAACGGGCTTGATCAGCAAGTACAACTACACTTGGACAAAATACGTAGGCAACTTTACATTTAAACATTACATTACATATTTGTAAATTCAATTTACATTAAAAATGTAATTATTATAAAAACGGTAATAATTCTACATTTACACCTGAGAAGACATTTTTTCAGCACAGACACAGGAATTCCACCGAACATCACCAGTTTCCTGCTATTTTGGTCAAATACACAATGAATTGTGGGTAATATGCTTCGGCCGAGGGTCATTGATGCGGAAGTGTGGAACAAGAGCGCAAAAGCGGCGGGGCCACAAAGCACTTTGGAGAATTGGGACACCCTACACACTTGCAGCCTCGACGGGAACGTGCAATTGAGGGGCACAAAGATGGAAGTGGGAAGTTCCGGGACTCTGTGTTATTTGTTTCGGCTTTTGCCCATGTGTTTTCTTAAAAGCAAATGTGTTTTGGCTTTTGCTCATTTGTTTTCCGAATTTTGGATTTGATTCTGCTTTCGTTAAATAGTTTTCTGAAATGGTCATTTGAATTTAATGCAATGTAAAAGTGTTTCACAGTGTTATTTTGTTTTGCACTTATCAGCCACCCTAAAAAACTGCGCACACTGTCTATGGTGGGGGACTGACCTCTGTAGTTAATAACTTCAATTCCCAGAATAGGAGTCATCTCTAAAACAGTGATGAAGGCTTTGTCCATTGATGTCAGTGGAAACGGGGACATCCGATGACGTCGTGCCACTTTGCTGATGTCTACTGCACTGTGGCCTGCACGCGCACACACAATAAAACGTACATTTTGCACAGTAATGCAGTTTTGCAAGGGTGATGTGTAAACAACTTACTGGCCCTCAGGATGTTCTCATTACTACCACATCGGGACTGGACCTGGGGGCGGACAAGTTTCCTGTTAGTCATTGTTTGAGTCCCATGGAACAAATTCAAACTCTTTACTCCATTAGAGGACAGTTGAACTTGTTGCCTCCTGACAAACGATTGGAAGTGGTTGATGGAATGTAGATATATACAGCTTTCCTGTAATTTTGACTTCTACCAACCAGTGCAAGCCATCTACCTGTGTGATAACTTTTGAGGCACCGAAAGATTTACATTGCTATTATCACAGTATTTACATATGGACAAAATTGTTCGTGCTCTGTGTTAATGAAAGAAGTATAAAGACAAAAGAAAGAAAAAAATAATAGTAATGATAAAAATGTAGTGAAAAATTAACCCATGAAAATCAGACATTGCTTTTGAATTGTGGTTCAACACAGTTATTTAAAAAAAAAAAAAATCATGAAAATGATGGTAACCTTAATAATAATAACTGAATATTTTGTTGCACAATTTTCTCAGGCACTCACCATCAGTGATAAATCGCTAAAAAACGCGACTGCGGATTGGCACCAGGACAGAGAGGTAAGGTCACTATTAGTAACTCTTAAGATGAAGAAAATGAATGTTATACACACATGCGTGCATGTATAACATCCATATAAATATATTGTGAGGTGAGATGGATTATGTCAGTAAAGGAGAAGTGCTCTCACTATCACAGATTTTGACTGGTTTGTGAACCATATTGAGAGAAAGGGTGATATTGTGTATGTGGAAATTTTTTTTAGACCTTTGAGTTCATCTCATAAAAAAATGGGAGGAAAAATAAGTGTTGCGTTTATATTTTTATTATATGTACATGTACATACAGTACATACATACACATATAGGGCTGTCAAAGTTAAAGCATTAACTATGGAGATTAATTAAAATTTTATAACACACTAAAAAAAATCAACTGTTAACTATGTACATATATACATATATATATACATATATATATATACACATATATATATATACACATATATATACACATATATATATATATATATACATATACATATATATACATATACATATATATATATATATATATGTATTTATTTATTTATTTTTTCCTGATCTAGCATCATTTATCTTTACAAAGTACGTCTTCGAATATTTAAATCCTGCTTGCTTGGAAAGTCATTAAAAAAAAAAAACTTCGAGACAGACACAGCAACATACAATATGAGCATACAGTATATGCAAGAACAGTCTTCTTTTACATTGTTGGAAAATAAAAGCAGTTTCAGCCAATTGCAGATTATATCTTGATTCGGGCTTCAGTACAGAGTCTACATTCATGTTAATGTGACTGTATGTGTGTACCTTAGGTGTTGGGCATGATGCGGTGGAAAGGCGGGAGGTTGCCTGTGTTGCCCGTGGTGACTCAGAAGGGGTGGAGCTCAAAGAGGCCGAATCTCGAGGAAGCACCTGAACACCTCGAGAAATGATCGAGTCCGGAATCTACAGGTTAAAAGAGCAAAGAAATTAAGATTATCCATGTCTCCCTTAAACTTTTTTGGACTTGCTGCACAGTAACATACTATATTTTTGGAACATTAATAAATCATGCAACTAGGATTTAGTCTTTTGTTAAACATAGACATTGAAAACACTATAACTAAGTTTAATATACTGGTTAAAAAAAAGGAAAAAAATTACAGAAATTATGGGGTAAACAGAGATTAGAGGGAATGAGCATTCTTCCCCCAAGATAAAATCTATGTTCAAATATACACGTGAGCAAATTACAAAACAAACACTTGAAGCTTTATTAGGGCCAACTAGATAAGCGGGAACTATGTTGAAATTGACATCATGCCTATAATTTGGGATTAAATGTTAAACTAAAGAATTAGATTATCTGATTGTCAAAGCAATGACACCTATTATATCACATTACTTGCATCACAGTCAAACACTGTGGCTGACAACAAAGTATACCGGCGGGTACATTTATTTTTTTGAATGTCATGAAAAAATTACTAATATCATACACATTACGTACTTAATTTTACAGTCCCCAAATAAAACCAGGACTGTTATGTTTTATTAAAAGTAAATTACTGTCCTGTTAAAATAAGGTAAAAACAAAGTCAATACTGTGGATACAAGAAACCTGTATTTAAAACAAACGGTAGCTACGAGCAACAATTAATTGCGTCATAGGCACAATTGCGTTTTTTGCACAGTTACATATGCAGTGTTAAGTTGCGTCTGTATTTCGATATTGACAGTGGTTTGATGATTTTGCCTTTGCACAACCACATCAGATTGGAAATCTAATAATCAAGAGATGACTGAAGTATACACATTCAGCTTTAATTTAAAAGGTTGCACAGAAATATGACATTCATCCATCTGTCCATCCATTCATCTTCTTCCGCTTATCAGGGGTCAGGGTTGTGGGGGCAGCATCTTAAGCAGGGAAGTCCAGATGTCTCCCTCCCCAACCACTTCGGCCAGCTCTTCCAGAGGGAAGCCCGAGACGTTCCGAGACTGGCCAGGAGACAGTCTCTCCACCGTGTCCTAGGTCGTCCCAAAATCTCACCAGGGAAGCGCCCAGGAGTCATCCAAACCTCATGCCCAAGCCACCTCACCTGGCTCCTCTCAATGCAGAGAAGCAGCTCTACTCTGAATTCCACCCGGATGACCAAGCTTCTTTCCTCCAGGGAAAGCTTAGACAATTGCGCTGAAGGAGAAATTGCATTTGCAATATAATCGCGATTTGAGCGTGATATTGTAATTCATCGCGAAAGCTGCGGTTTAAATGGTCATAACTTTGACAGTGGAGAGAAGAAGGAGATTCGCCTAAGATAACACTGCCGTGCCCGCTTTCATCCGTGCTCACTTTAAGCTTTCTAACATGCTTGATCTTTTTCACCTCGCATTGTTAAAGCTTCCCACATGTAGGGGAAAAATAACCTTGCCGCGTGCGTGAGTTGTCTATTTCGTGGCGTTTTGGCTGCTGTCATATGTCGGAGTGCGTGTGTGAGGAAGTGTCTGTCATGGCTGTCGGATGTATGTCGCCTTTATGTGTCTTCAAAGTTTTAGCACACACATACACACACGCAGACAATAGTGTGCGGCTACTTGAGCCACGACAAATGAAAACACATTCGTGCAGGCGAAAAGCTCAGAGATGGGCACTTTACCCGATTTTTTGGTCCATCCTCCGTCCGCGACCTGGGCACACTTCCGTCATCGTCCATCTGTCCTTATTTATAAAAATAATCGTCGACCCGGTTCGTCCTCGTCCTTTTAAATGGCTGCCATCCTTAATTTCCCTCAATCCGTTATTTCGCAATAAAATAATTATTGCAAAATAACGCAATGTTATTTTAGGAGGAGAACGAAAGACTTCCAGACTTCCGGGTTGTAGCTTTAAGTTTATGGCAGTTTGAATGACGGCTTTGAGAGATTTTTACGCTCTAGAGATGTCACAGACAAAGACATACTTGGCATGCAAAGGGATAAGGTATGCGCTAAACGTGAACAGTGAGTTAAGAAAACAAAATTACTATCCACCTTTTTCCTTGTCAGTGAAATGGGTGTCCTGTGGTGTAATTCGTGGTATTACATGTGTTGAACCACTACAGGGCAGATTATGCCTGTGAGTGTGGTATCACAGAAGAGTACACTTGTCTTTCTTTTTAAAAGAACCCAACATAAAATGTTAGTCGGTACTTGACCTGGTTTGGGATGATTACAGGGACGGACGAAAACCCACTTCCGTACTCCATCATTTAAAAAAAAAAAAAACGTCTTCGTCATCTCTGGAAAAGATGTTTAATGATGAGTTGCTGCCAAGTGGTTATGTGCGCTGGCGCTTGATATTACGTAAGTAATAAGTAAGCATTATCTTACTTTTCCTACTGGGTGCTGGTGCTTCTGGTGAAGTCTCGGAGGGTGCCCACAGACCGCAACCATTACTATGTCTGTTAGTCCACTCTTACCTGGCGTGTATGCAGTACACATTCGGCTTTATCTACGCAAACTGTATCGACTTTATATGTAATTGCGTCGCAAGAATAGCTCAACACACGTTCAGCCTGACTGCAGTATAGCTCGTATCCTTGTTTAGCAAATGTTTTTAGTGTGTCTCGTCAACAACGGAGTTATTTCTGTCCTTGCTCACACAACACGCCTGCCTGCTGGTGGAATCTATAATAGGCAGAATACGCAGATAATAGGCTGGAAGTTACGTCACTTACGCTGAGTGATGAAAGCTATTTTCAATTAATGAGATGCTAAAATCAAATACATAACACGTAAACATACATTCAGGCAGCAGTCAACATAAACAGGACAACCAAAAACCTAATTTTCCAATCAAAACTTAAGACCAAGTCTGAAAAGGATTGGGAAGAGAACTTTTTTTTCTTCTCATTCTCATTATTATTTAGCTTGGAAAACATATTGAGCTGCTTCCTGCAAGATTTACTACAACATCAATTTTGCATTAAATATAGAAAAAAAAAACTAAATTTGACTTGACTTGAACAGTTTGAAACTGAGAAGACTTTGACATTGTGTTGTACATCCAGAGTGTTTTTTTAGGTTACATAAACTCTGCGTATCCTCTCAAATTATGATAAACTTCCTGTTTTCTTATGAAATATTGTTGTAAGATAGTTGGTAGTAATTTTGTGGAATACTTTATGTAGAACAGGGGTGCCCATTACGTCGAGCGCGATCGACCAGTCGATCACAAAGGCATCGTGGGTAGGTCATCAGCCTATCATCCGTCCTCACTACTGTATTGCTACGTTCACACCAACTGCGTTGGGAGCGTTTCTGGTGGCACGTTTCAATTGGAGTCAATGTAGTTCGGGCCCGCGGGCGCGGTTTCGTGCGTGGTGGCGCGAATGATGCGTTTGAAGCGGTGGGACACGGAGCGAAGCACCTGAAATCCGCCCATTTGCTCCACTCGGCGCGTATAAAACAAGTCAACTTTTTTGCCATTCCGCCTCACGGCAGCCAGTCAGCATCGGCATTCTACGTCACACAGAGCCACACAGCGTCCTGTTCACTCGGCGGCTTTTTTTTTGTTTTTAACAGTTCTTGAACTTTACCAGGACAACAATATTGACAGCGTTAGCCTAGTGTGCAAAAAAGTTGACTTGTTTTATACGCGCTGAATGGAGCGAATGGGCGGATTGTTGTTGCTGCAAATCTGCTTGCGGCTGGCTATCAGCAGCTACTGTCCGGACTTTGCTTCCCTGGCTGATTCCATTCAGTGCAAGTCATCAGAGTAAGGCAATTACAAAACTTTTTTTTTTGTTGTAGTCATGCAAGGTTCACCAGCATATTCGGTACATAAAATAAACTAAAAATAATTCTCAATATATTTATAAATAATGTGTATTGCATTTTTAGTAGGTGGTAGATCATTTTGACTCTGTCATGTCATAAGTAGCTCTCAGGCTGAAAAAGTGTGGGCACCCCTGATATTGAAATATTATTGTATTACACTTTAAAAGGTCATATAACTTAAGCAAGTTTGGCAGAATGAAAAGACCATGAGTGTGATCAAGAAAACCAATTTTGCCCGTTTCTGTAAGATTACAAAAGGATGTACATATTGTGCATTGGGAAGTGTTCCCCCACACTTGGACACAGTAAGTTAATCAAGTATTGGAGTACTTAAGTGCAAAATAGTGTACGAAGGGCACTTTCATCAAGGCAATTGATTTCACTGTTTCACTGTATTCATAATTGAGAGGCTTTTTTGTTTTTCTATGCCTGATGTGGGCTTTCCATGTCAACTAACGAGTCCATTTATGTGTTTCATCACAGGGCGTTGTGAGTTGTGCGTTGCCTGGTCCTTGACCTACAATCTGTTTGCACTGGGTGACCAACCAGGGCATAAAGCCCAGGCAACTTAGTTGTAATCATCATTGGGACACAAACCCCTCCTACACAATAAAAGGTGATGGCTTAGTAAGTACGTATTTGTAAGTGCGTCAAAATGCTTATTGAGACCCTGAAAATGGACATCAGAAAATTCCTAAATGTCAAATTGTAGCTGGAAGTCTACACTTAAATCACACCTTGATTGTTTCATTTCAAATCAGAGTAGTGTATAAAGACAAAATAACAAAAAATATATCCATTTCAACACTTCTGGAAATATACATATTGATCAGATAAAAAAAAAAAAAAAAAAGTGTAGTTGGAAATCTTGAAGCTCTCTCTGGTAAAAGTAAAACTGGTAGTCTCTACAGCAAGTAGAGTTGCCTTAGGCAATTGGACACTTGAGTAGTTTCATCAGACTGACAGATCACCTCCAGAGTCACAGAAGAGATTATACAACTAAATGTCTGGAATGGTCATATTCCAGTCAGTTGTAAACTGACTCTGACATACAGTATACAGTATAAACCCTGAGGAAACTCACCTACCTTTCTGAGCAATGGGAAATGTGCAAATAAATTCTCAGTTGTAGATTTTTTTTTTCTTACGTAAAAGAAAATCAGCTTATACTGTGTATTCATTCCTATTCATATTTCATTATTGCCCTGGATGCATTGAGATTAGTGCTGGCAACAGTAAAATTGCTCAACTACCATAAGACATTTTCCTTGCGGATCTCATGTGATGTAGTAATTCACCTTCACCCTGGCCAATTCGGACAGTCGAAACATTGTCAGACTTTTACACACCAAGAAGCCAGACCTAAGGATTATCTCCGGATGCTGGTATTTCTCTCAAAAGGCCTAATGAATAATAATCACAACAGTCTCTTGATTTTCAAAGAAGTACAAACAAACCAAATTAAAATAAATAAATAAGTGCCCAATTACATAAACAAAAACACCGGCAGTTAACACACTTAACAAGAGGACACCAGATACTTGTCTGGCAAATGCTAATCAACTGCCACTCACAACTGGAACAATTGTTGAGTTCAAGGCTCTCATCACTGAATTGTTAAGTTGAGCTATGGGACAGTTACAAAATAAGCACGTGCTCATGACCACTTAGTAAGATTTTGGAATGTTTACTTGGAGCTTCTTTTGAAAAGTTTTCAAAGCTATAGAACAATCCCCAAAATGTCTAGAAATGTAAAACATTTCCAAACATCAACAATGTATGCCAATTAAAATATGACTTGGCAGGTTCTGACTGACAGACATGATGAGTTGATCAATGACAGAAGAGGAAAGGAGTGCGAGGGTGCCTCACCTGCTGGTCATGGGTACAGGAGCAGGTGAAATGAGTGGGAGGGGCAGGTGTGTTGCCAGGCAGATAGGGACCCCCCTTAGCCATGACCACAGCATGACTGGTCTGATGGACATGAAAATGCATGCGTGGGTCACACACAGAAACATGTTGGCAGAAGTGAACAGGTGAATGACATAACGGTGGTATTAGGGATGGGAATTTCGACTAATTTGCCCGCCGACTAGTCTCAAATTGTATTTGCGACTAGTCGATTAGTCTATAAGGAAGAAAACTTGAATTTTAATACATATTGAATTCAAAGTTTAGAATGCAAATGTGTGTATTTAGGAACTATTTTAGCCCAAACATTCAGGACAGTTTGTTAATTTAAATTCTATTGATGTAACAACAACTGACTGAATAAAGGTGAACAATTGAAAGAGAAATATATTTCTGATACATTTTCCTATGCAATGCATGGCATTTATTATGAATAATGTAATGAGTAATGGTACCGACTCCCAGTTCAGCAGGGTCTCATTCGCTAGCACCATGTAAGCTGCATTATCATGCACACAGGCGACGACTATTTTGTAGTGCCCACGTACCCATCACACTCGGCAGGAGAGCAGCCAAGTTTTCAGCCGTATGTCTTTCCTCTAAGGTTCACACCGGAGGCAAATGCGACCCAGATCAGATTTTTTTGCCCATATGCGACCTGTATCAGATTTTTTTATGACAGTCTGAACGGCTCAATTGAGATTTTTTCAAATGCGACCTGGGTCGCTTTCATATGTAGTCCTAGATCGGATACGTATCCGATCTTTTCCAATGCGTTCGCGGTCTGAACGGCCAGGTCGCATATACTGTATACCACATTGACGAGCCCAAACTGCGCTCCGCACAAGCGGAGGGAAAATGCTGGCAGCAGGGGGGTCGAATCTGCAAAGTTGTTTTGAGTAACACTATTGACTTTATATTTTACTTTAATTTAATCCCACTTGAAACGTGAAGCATAAAGTGGACATTTATGGCGATCGTAGTAATTCAGCCACGGCTCAGATAGATTGATTTTTTACGCACGGTTATGATGTGACGTCATCGTTAGTGATGTCTCCATGAAATGAGATATGAAAGCGTCGCCTCACAATTTCCCCCAAATACTGTATTTATTTCTACCTGCTACCCAATCGCTTGAATGCCCCGACACGCTGGACCACATAAAAATGGGATTTTTTAGGGGGGGAGGGAGTAATTCTCTCTCTTGGTGCTCAGCATGTTTACAGAGGCTGAGGCAGAGGCGTGTGGAACAAGATGTGTGATAATGCCACGTTTAATCGACTAGTAAAATACAAAACGTTTAATAAATCGTAGACGGTTGAACAGTTAAACGACTAGTCGCGCATATCCCTAGTGGGTATATCGACAAACCATATGCATCCTACATGAATGAATCAACTGTATGAAATATTCATCCATACCAGGTACATGAGACACCTTGGAACTTGAACAGTTCAGCAGTCGAACAACATGTAATTTATAGGAAAAGGAAGATATGATGCGGGTGGGAAAACAAATACAACCCAAGGAAAAACAGGGTGAGACGAAGAAGGACGTTGTCCTACAGCACACTCCATAACTTACCAGTCCATAGTTATGTGTGTGTGCGCGGGTTTTTTTTTTTTTTGCAATTTCTCTGGTGGTTTTATGTGTGTACCATCTTTTATCGTCGATCATAAGTCAAAGAAGATAAAGGTCATTAAACGATGGGCTTATAAGTAAATGAATGTGTTAAAGATACAGTGTGTAAGATGCACTTGCCATCTAGTGGTGAACTAATAGAATGCAACGTACTAAGTTGGAAGCGCTTGCATTTTGAAGCATGCGCACCTCTGACAGACCAGACATGGCAAGCCTACCACCAATTTCTTCAGCAGATGTGCAGGGAGAATGTTATCACAAACAACTTCTAATATCCCCTCAAGTGACGAAGTACGTGCATTACATTTGTGATCGGGTGATTCGTCACTTTCAGGTATTTGGAGCAGAAAGATGGCGGCGAAACATGTCAGCCTCCTTATATATATATATATATATATATATATATATATATATATATATATATATATATATATATATATATATATATATATATAGAATTTTAAATTAATGAACATTGAAAAATCAAAAATTTCTACACACTGTCCCTTTAACAATTCAAATAAAGTGAAAATGTGTGTAATTTGCCCAGCGACCATATTAATGGTATAAAAGCTACATCTTGATACAGCAAAATGTAGCACAACATGTGGCAGCAAACAAAACAGAGGACTGTTGATTCAGTCTCAATTAGTTTGCCGGCTAAACAAATAGATCTTTACAATAAGTCAATGATGGAAGACCACACTGAGTGGAACTCTTCTCTTTCATAATAGATATTTAGATGTGTACAGATGTATACGCGCCAAACACATTTGCGTATATACTGTAGTACTGTGCAAAACTCTCAGGCCAACACAGGGCTTTGCTGCTTTAATTGATCTTTTCCTGAAGTCGTTTTGACATAGAGCAACTGTAAATGGCAGAATAGATACAATGATGACATTAGTTATGGCTCCATTTCATACAAGCATTGTTCTTCCTAAGACGTGCATGTGCGCAATCGCGCACGGCTCTCATCCTCTCAGTGCACAGCAAATGTTTACAACGCATCAAAATATACATTAAAAATTCTAACCTGTATTGACATCCTGCATTTTCATACGCCCATGTTTGGACTTCCTGAATGGAGCAGTTTGTGTGTCAGCTGCAACGTCTCATCAGTGGTGAGTATTCTGTGTGTCAATGTAGGCGTCAAATTATAGTAGAACAACTGAGTGTGCACTAGGGATGTCACGATATCCAAACGTCATGATGCGAGGATATCACAATATGAACCTCACAATATGATAATCATCACGATATTGTGGGGATCTTGGCGATATATAAAAAGCCCCCGATATTGTTAAAAAAAAAAAAAAAAAAAAAAAAAAAAAAAAGAGCTCATATATATAAAAAAAACATCAAAATATTCTGTTTTTGTACATTATAACAGCATTCACAAAGAAATAGGCTTGGCCAGTCATGGCCGCCTACTGGCGATTAGCATGGCTATTAAACATAGGTGGCCATTAAACGTCAAATTAAACTGCGCTAATAAACTAACCACCAGAGGGTGCTGGAACTGCACAAATGAAAACAACTTGGGCTTTTCCACATATTTGCTGCTATTAATGTCATGACAAGACGACAACGATATGTGGTAGCAATTTTAATGTTGCGATATTGCCGATACTGTGACATCCCAAGTGTGCACCCTTGGTCGCACAACTGTAAGGGAAGTGGGAATGGTGTGGTGTCCGGTTTGTAGATTAAACTGGGCTGCAAATGAAGGAATGAGTGAAGAAATGTAATGTGTTTGCGTGTTGCGCGCCAGTGTCACCGTGTGTGCTGAGAGGGTGAGAGCATTGGAGATGCGGTGTTGTTCAGGATTCGTGCTGTCCACTCATTATCTCGTCAATCCCCTCACAGCCAAACAGGGGAAAATAAAAAAAAACAATGCTTGGGTGAGAATCTCTCTGCACATTTGAAGCATACTACCACGACATAGGTCTGAAGTGTCGATGGCCCATATGTGGTGCAATTCACTGAGTTCTTGCAGCTCCGCACTGCCTCGCGTCATCAATGCACACACCGCGAATGAACACACTTTGGCTGGCGCAGTCGAGGGCCGGAGCTATCGTCATTTGGACGCAAAAAAAAGTCAGAGCCCCCACATCCTCTTGTACATTTGCTAATTTTAAAGTTACGTAATATACGACACTTTAGTGATGATTGATCTGACGGATTAAGTTAGTTTACTAATATTTACCACCAAAGACTTTAAATGTTAAAGTAGAAGTCAACCCAAACAATTTTTTTTCCAGAATATGATCTATCCAGGCCCACTAGTTGAGACAAGGCATTCTGATTAATATTGCGTTTGTGGAATATGAGTTAAGAATAAAAATCTCACCAGCTCAGGGAGTGGCCATTTTTTCACTTCTGTCAACTGAAAATAACATCACAGTTGCTCAGGCCTCAGGTAACGACCAATCCCTACTTTGATGAATATCGACGTCTGCCTTTTTTAAAATTATGATGGCCAATAATAAATCAATTTAAAACTGTTAACTTCAAGGAACAATTTATTTAAACTTTCAGTTAACTTTATTAGATTCTAATAGATTCGATTCTACTGACCCTGGGAACACTCTGCCCTTTTTGTTTGAAATCAAAACAAACATAAGTGAAATTTGAACATTTCTGTCAATTTGAAATTTTGGAGGACTTTAGTTAGTGTACAAAACTATACGGCGCTTTTGTTTAAGTTTTCATTCAACTTTTGAAGACACACTGATGACCCTGGGAGCTCCCTTTGTGTTAGAATTTTACAACAAATGGCAAACATCTAGAATAATAAATAAAAATTAAAAATCAACATTATGCAAATCTGAAAAATTGTTCCATAAACATATCTTCGCTGTCCTGTGAAAACACATATCAGTTTTTTTCAATGTTCTTATTTTTACATGAGTGGTGTTTCGGCGTTACAGACATTGCATTAACGTGAAAGTTAAACATTTTTCCAAAATTGGACAGCAACAATATGATTACGGTAATTACGTTTCAACAAAGTCCAGAGTTTTAATTTATTTAGATTTTGACGGCAATATTTTCCTTTTGCTGAAAATGAATATCGGCTCAAAATATCGGTTATCGGCTCACTTGACTACTAATAAATCGGTATTGGTATCGATGTCCAAGAATTTTGTAGAGTACTGTAATGGTGCATTTGGCTCAATAGCCTTGTTATCCATGCTGCAATTAATAAAACTTTGCAATAAGGTTTCTAAACGTTTCACTTAGAAAGTTGGCAACAGCAACCCTGTACGCCCTGTTAGTCCGTTACCTTTGCAGCAATAGCAGCTGCGGTGATGTGGGAGGAGCCATGCTGGTGATGGTGATGATGGTGGTGGTGTGCATGTCGACCTCTCCGCCTGTCTTCCTCCTCCTCGTCCTCGTCCTCGCACTGGGTGCCGCGCTCCATCGTGTGTGAGTGGGCATGCGTGTTGGTGTGTGCGTTGGACAGCAGAGAAGAAGGAGAAGGCAGCTGCTCCAGTGCAGCATGTACGGATTTAACCCTGACCGTGGCTTCACGCAGCAGGTCGATGGCATGAGGCAGAGCAGGAAGGATGAATTGAAAACACTCCTGGAAAAACATCAGAATGCATGAAAATGAAAGGATGGGAGTCAGCTAATTGGAAAAATATGTTTTCCAGTCATAAAAACAGCTAATGCAAGCAGAGTTTTATGGCTAGCCGTCTAACAAAGCTCCGGTATGTAGTATGAATGTGCATGGGTGCGGATTAGCTAAAGTAGCTAAATTGTGTTTTTAAGCAATTCAAAAAAAGATCAAGTGAGGCAACAAACTGTGCAAATCATCATATCTGCAGCAGCTATTCTGAGCTTTTTGATACGATCGATTTCAGATTCCCAATTTGCTGGCCTGGATAGGCTTTGGATGACGGTGGCGCAGGGGGGGCTTCGGTCTCCTCCGCACCCCCCACGCTCTACAGCATTCCCCAGCCCGGACCTCGGTTTGTATATTTCAACAGGGAGCAATGTCTTCTTCTTAAACACTTCACTGTATGAGGCCTCTCTCGAATGAACAGTGTATTTCTGCACCGTGCTGCCCAGCAACACTCCATTCCATGGTCTCTGCCCCTCATCACATACACAATGAATGGGTGTGATGACCTGCTAAGTGCAGTGTGAAAAGGACTAAAAAGCACCGGCATTGTGGTCAACGGTTTTGAGCTACTAAACGCCATTTTTTTGTGATTAAAAAAATGAGACTAAGATAAATAATTTCAAACATTTTCCAACCATTATGACCTACAACTCAATAGAAGATGTTTTAGATCTTTTCAAGAGGAAGTAAAAATAAACAATTGAAATCATTTGGTTGATGTGGCTGTGTTCAAAGTTAACCAATGACAACTCAAAATGTTAAATGGGTGTCAGCACAGAGCTGCCAGCATTTTAGAATGCCTTGATTAATCCCCAATAAAGCTCAATTGTTCTTGTAGGATTTTCCTGACATTTAATTTGCTCTACAGCAGAAGTTTCCATTACAGTTTTATCCAAAACGAAAGCGAGATTTCTACAAATTTGATAAAATACAATTGCGATTTTTAGGTGTTTCCACTGAAGAGTGTTTCTCTTCTGAAGCGCAATTCTCGTAAGGTTCCATCTCACAAGCTCTCATCTTTCTCGTTAAATCTCACAAAATGTTCTCATGAGACTCGCGATACGGTGTGAAACCGTTGAGAGGTAAACGGGTGGGGCCTACACACTCACCGCCCGGGGCACGTGGGATCACCCTCCACAGTGACCGCCGTACCCCCCCGACCGGGCGCACTAACCCCTGCTGCGGTACACCGCCACTGGCTCAGGGTCGGCCTCGAAAGGCTTGGGACGCCGGTGGCGTGGGGAGGCCCGCGGGCTTCGGTCACTGCAGTATCCACGCGCTCTACAGCGCCCCCTGCCGGACCGAACCGTTTCCCCAGGGCCACAGGACAGTGCTCACTGAGCCCTCCAATTGGACAGGGCACCCCAGTCCGGGCGTGGCCGCCCACCGGCGTGGAATTCTCTTTCCTGGAGGTCCTCCATCAAACCAATCGCCGTGGCTGCATTGAGGAGTTGTCAAATGACTAATGGAAATGCAAAATAAAGTTTTCCCATTACACTTTAGAGATATACTTCTGTATGGACACGTCTTAAAAACCATCTCATGAGAGCGTAAAAACCTGTTTGCAATATTTGAGAGGTTTTTCAAAATTTCCATGACCAGTTTGCTATAGCGCAATTTGTATTTTGCGCACTTCTGGGCGTAAATGGGAACCCAGTATTACAAACTCTGTATAATTCCCTCCCGCTTGTCTAAGGCTTGTAGTTCCATCTGAGGAAAAAAAAAAAACCAAAGCAAGGTGCTGCAACCATCATGGTTCACTGTCGGTATAGTGTTCTTTTTCACATTTTCACTCATGCATTTGAGTGAACTTTAGAAAGGTGGAGGGAATAATTAAGTGATCAAAATGGCAGCGTTTCAGTCAAGAAATTTCAACCTTCTTCTAGAAAAATCTAACGAGGAAAAGCCTCCTAAAACAATTTTATTTGGAATTATTCAGAGGCACTTTAATGGTGTCAGGTGTGTGTTGACTCTCTATTAGATGTGATTCAATTTCAAACACAACCACATCCCACTTAGAAGATGTGTGCAGTTGTGCAACCAAATGATTTCATTTATTTTCCTTTCCCTTTTCTTTTTAAAAGATTTGGTTAAAATCCAGTGAGTTGTTCAGGCAATAGATCACAATGGTGGGGAACGTAAAACGTGGCACTTGAGCAGGGTGTATAGACTTTTCATATCCACTAGAGGAGTAACGTTACGTTTTTTTCACCTAGGCAATACATATCGATGTAAGGCCTAACGATCGCCACAAAGTGATTTATCTGTTTTTTTAACGATACAATTCGACACCATAAAGGGAATTTTGATACGATATTTCGATACGGTAGCAATGGCTCTATAAATAAACTAATAAAAGGTAACTCCAAACAAACACAATATAATGCCATTTCATTGGATTTCAATTTGAAAACAAATCAGCTTTACTGATCCCAAAATGTAAAAAACAAACAAATAAACAAAAAACAAAACAAAACAAAAAAAACTTGATAACAGAACAAGCTAGCTCTCTTTTCATACACTAACTTACCTTGTCAGAATATGCTGGTTATGCATTAAAACATCAATGTGAACAAAGGTTTTTGATAAAGTCCTTCATATATCTCAACAATATTCACTTTTTCTAGAACAAAAAAAATATACACACGTATCACATTTGTATATTTTCAGATTAACCTGCTGCACTGGGGCACTATATGTAATCCTAAACAATTTTGACAAAGGTTTGCATATTCTTTTCCAAAAATATCAGCTGTTCTGCATGGTCTGGCATCAAGACACTTCTCTGTGTGCTCCGCAATATGAAGTAATTCTTTGAGCACGAGGAGATATATGATTGAGTTTTTGAATAAATAAGGTAGCAACACCTTTTTGGTCTGTGCCCCTACCTTGTACGGTAGCCGCCGGTGATTCATTCATTCAGGTTTGTTGCCAAAATTATATCGATCAATAACTTATAAAAATGTTTTGTCGATGTGTGACCAATATCTTTAAGAATCAGTTGAATGGAGCAGAAATGAGGGCGAACAGAGTCATAGAACATTACCTGAGAGCCCTTCTTGCTCCCTGGCAGGTTGATAATCAGAGTTTTACCACGGATACCGCACACTGGCCTGGAATCAAAATGGTAAACGAGCACACGTGAAACAAGCTAGAGTCAAACTGATTTTTTTTTTTTTTTAGGGGGGGTGGTGAATAATGTGGGATGAGAAAAAAAATCAGATCAAATCTTCACCTAGACAGCATGCCCAGTGGTGTGACGTTAAGGGATCCCATTAGCATTGCCAGAGCCATGCCTGGAGCCTCTCTCTCGATCACTTCTCTCGTGGCCTACAAGGAAAAACAGCGATTGATAGTCGGCAATTGATTCAAGTATACATTATGATCAGTGGCGGCTGTTGGACATTCAAATGAGGGGAAGCTCAGCTCCGCCTCAGAGAGATCATCCAATCATCATGCAGAAACCGAGCGTCAGGGCCCGCCCACGACCCCATAGAGCCCCAGAGACGCTGAGATTCTGATGGGCGGCATCAAAGGCCAGCATCTATCCAATGACTGTCCAGTTTCATGCAGTGGAACAACACACTTTAAAGGAGAAGTCAACCCAAACATATTTTTTTCACGAATATGTTTCCAACAGGCCCACTAGTTGAAACAAGGTATTCTGATTAATTTTTGCGTTTGTGGAATATAAGTTAAGCAGCAAAATGTACTATCTCCGGGGGCGGCCATTTTGTCTTCTGTCGACTGAAAATTACATCACAACTGCTCACAACAACCAATCACGGCTGACCTGTTTTCTGAATCTGAGCCGTGATTGGTCGTTGTGAGCAGTCGTGATGTCATTTTCAGTCGACGGAAGACAAAATGGCCGCCTCCAGAGATGGCTAAAAATGAGTGGATTAACACTTATTCCACAAACGCAATATTTATCAGAATGCCCTGTTTCAACTAGTGGGCTTGCAAAGAACATATTCTTGAAAAAAATATGTTTGCGTTGGCTTTCGCTTTAAGAAGCAGTTTACGCTCATCGTCCGGTTGTGTAAAGCGCTGTGGGCGATGAGAAGGAAGTCGTACCAGTTACCTGTGATTAGTAGCTGATTCTGAACCAAAGATGAAGGTATTCTATAGCATATTTAGTCAATAAAATTGGATGGACTGCAGAACATATTTCACCGCTTTTTTTTTTTCTTGTCCGAATGGCAAGGCTTTTAGAGGACGCTGAGCATCTCTTGCAGTCTTAGAGCAATTGCCACTGATTATGATATTAGGACTTAAGGGAGTGAACTGAGTTAGTCGTTAGTGCCGCAATGACATTAAATCAAAACACACTTCTGGACATTAGTGATGGAACAATACTTATACATTATACGAGTACCTCCGGCGTAACATCGCGTGGTGCAAATCCAGTTCCTCCTGTTGTGAGGATAAGATTAAGCTCCTGGTCATCACACCATTCCAAAAGAGTTTCCTGCGCAAAACACAATTCTCAGAATTAACAATTGCAACTTAGACCGGAAATTTGACAGGCAGATGCGTGAATTTGTATGTCAGCCTTTAAACTCTATGAAAATGAAGATTACTGTATTTTACGGACCATTGGTCGCATCGTATTATTAAGCTTAACATTAATCTATTTTAAAACATTTTCATACTTAAAGAGGAAATCAACCCAAACACATTTTTTTCAAGAATATGTTCCCATGCAGGCCCACTAGTTGAAACACGGCATTCTGATTAATATTTGTGGAATATGAGTTAAGCAGCAAAATCCAAACCTTTTTAGCTATCTCACTTCTGTCTAGGGTTGCTCGATTGTGAAAAAAATATTAATCACGATTATTTTGGTAATCATTGAAATCACAATTATTCAAACGATTATTTATTTGTTGCTACAAAACAAGAACAGGTTTAAACATGTAAAAAATATTAAGACAAAATTCTTTTAAACGCTATAATAATTTAAGTTGGTTTGGACCCAACAACATTTATTCAATTAATTATTTTTAAAAAAAATGCAAATGTAGAAATTAAAGTATGGTTTTCTTGTATAAACAAACGAGTTAACTTGCTATGCACTTGCCAAAGTAGTAAACTGCTTGGAGTAAAACGCCAATTTTGGCAGAATAACAGGCATGCTATTCATCTATACATTTAGACCTTTGTCTGGAGCCTTTTTTGTTTTGTTTTTAAAGTAATATTTACACATAATATTACTTGTAAACAAAGTTAAAAGTAATTTGCTTCTGATAAATTATACATTTAATATGCTTACTTAATATGCTTATTGGGTCAAACTAATTTAAATGTTGACTATTCCATACTAGTACGGAATCTATACAATACTTCTAAATTACAGTAGGCCATATATAAACTGTACTACAGTATAATGACCAATAAGATGTTTGCAAATTGCATTTGAAGCAATTTGAAACAAAAATGAACACAAAACAATGTACTTCATATGATAGACTACACAAGAAATTTAACTTAAGTCACAGTGATAATGTTTAGCATGGTTTCTATTTTTGCCCTAGTAAAAGTAGTGTATATTTGAATAAGATATGTTATTTAAAATAAATTCCCTCGTGCCGATTGCGAAATGGAGTCTGAGCCCTAAACATTTGGAAGCCTTGTCCGGGCAATAGATTCTGTTATCCTTTTGTGTCTCTCCGATGTTGATGGGTGGGGGTTGATGCGTACAGTGATTCAACAACTGAGATTTGCGTTGCGGACGACGCCAAATCTAACTCCGTGTTTTCTTGCTTTGGTGTATCATAACATCATCGTAAACCAAACCATGGTTGAATAGATTCGTTGTGTTGCCGGTCGATGCAGAGACAACGTGCAATTTATACGTCTTTGCTAACCGTCTTCCACGGCAAACCCAAAATGTAACCAAATAAGCGATTTCGACTTGCTTGTTTACAAGTCGTTCCTGTGACGGGTCTTGTGCCATTTTTAGGTCTGTTACTCTGTTAAAACGTTGAGTCGGAGCGTGTGCAGTGTGACTTGCGGTGTGCGGGCTGGCTGGCTGGCTTGCTAGCTAGATAGCTTGGAGAGGGCGGCGCGGCGGAGTAACTCGTGTGCGCATGCCTCAAAACAACTCAAAATTAGTATCAATAATCGTTTTTTACGATTATGCCAATTTTGTAATCATGGGGTGTAATAATCGGAATCGGAATTGAATTTCGATTAATTGCACAGCCCTACTTCTATCCACTGAAAATGACATCACAACTGCTCAAGGCTCAGGTAATGACCAATCACGGCTGACTTGTTCTCTGAAGCTGAGCCGTGATTGTTCGTTACCTGAGCCCTGAGCAGTTGTGATGTCATTTTCAGTCGACAGAAGTGACAAAATGGCCGCCCCCTGAGATGGCTCAAAACGGGTGGTTTCAACTCATATTCCACAAATGCAATATTCATCAGAATGCCTTGTTTTAACTAGTGGGCCTGCATAGAACATATTCTTGAAAAAAATATGTTTGGGTTGACTTCTTTAAGGTGCACTGGGTTGCAAAGATGCATTATTTTTGTGAAGCATTGTATGCTAATCGTTATATTCTAAGTGTACCATATCTTTATTTGATATATTTAGCACTATTATCTCAAGTCTCAGACGGGACACAAAATATCGGGTAACACCCCGTCTTATTTAGTTTTTTCGCCGTGAAACTACACAGGGGTTGCTTTGAACAGCGAAGGGGAGGGTATAAAAATTTTTTGAACATCACTAGTCGATCTGCTGACCAGTGGTGGTCTTATCACTTTGGCAAATGCTAAATGCTATCTTGGTTGACAGTTCAACAACTGTAAACAAGCCAGCACACTCATCATTATCCAACCTTTGTTGCTATTGGAAGCTGGCTGGGTCGTTGACTTGCTGTCTCACATTATAACATTGGAAATGAGCCGCCAGAAACACTCAGCTTGCGTTCTGTGTCTGGGCTAGTAGGACTACGTTCCCATGACTCTTCGACACAGAAGCAGGAAGTAGCTCTAGTTCCGTTATGATGAAAACATGAATGACTGCTAGCAATTCGATGCGGATGAGAATGAGGACACAGATGTAATATAAAGATGACAAACTGAAAAGCTGACATCCATCCATACACAAGGCGCACTGCCGATCTTTGAGAAAATTAAAGCATTTTAAGTGCGCCTTATGGTCCGAAAAATATGGTAAATACCTGAACATTCTAAATTCTGCAAAATGACCATTATGTGAGTGTTACGACTTTATGTGCACCAAAGCCGAGTCAGATACCTTGATTTCATCAATCTCATCTGGAACAATTTTATAGGCTGCGATGACCCCACCTAACCTGCAGGTTGTGACAGAGGGAATTAGAGGAATCTGTAATCTCTCTAAGATAGTGTGTATGCAGACTTACAGCGACGGATCATGGACCAGGTCCTTCAAGTTGACCCCACTCCTGTCCTCAGCCAAGTTCTTGAAACAACTGTCACTGACTGAGAAGAAGGTCACATTTTATGACAAGTCAAACAGAAATGTGCACGACTACCCCAAGTAGTACAAAATCCGCTGCTGAGCCTCTCTACCTTCGACGCCAGATTTGTAACATACAGAACGGGTGATCTGGAGCAATAACTAGCGGGAAATCGCTAAGTTCGGAACTGTTGCATTTTATTAAATCACAGCTACACACTCAGAATCCCCACGCTTCAGTGCAACTGTAGTTGAGGCTATACGGCACAAAGTGAAGTTTCATCGCCAGATTATGATGTCCAGTAATGCGCAGACTACAACTAACAAGGGTTGTCACGATAGTAAAATTTCAAACTCGATATCGACACTCAGGATGATATTCGATCACAACAGGGATAAAAAACTGACAAATAATTAAAAAAGCCATAAAAAATATTTTTACTAACATATATGAACAAGGTGGTCGACTGGTTAGCACGTCCGCCTCACAGTTCAGAGGTCGTGGGTTTGATCCCGGCTCCGCCTCCCTGTGTGGAGTTTGCATGTTCTCCCCGTGCCTGCGTGGGTTTTCTCCGGGTACTCCGGTTTCCTCCCACATTCCAAAAACATGCATGGGAAGTTAATTGGACACTCTAAATTGCCCCTAGGTGTGATTGTGTGTGCGGATGTTTGTTTGTCTCTCTGTGCCCTGCGATTGGCTGGCGACCAATTTGGGGTGTCCCCCGCCTACTGGCCGAAGACAGCTGGGATAGGCTCCAGCACGCCCCGCAACCCTTGCGAGGATAAGCGGTATAGATAATGGATGGATATATGAACAAGACCTTCTGGTTGACCCTCCTGCCGCCGCTGCACTGGCCATACTTAGCAACAGTAAAACGTAGAGGTGCAAGTTGGGTCTTTTGGAGGGATCTCCAGCAGGGCTGCCACAAACGATTATTTTGCTCGTTGACCATCACCAGTGTTTTCCACACCATGTTAATACTTGGGCGGGCCCCCCAAGTAAACAGACGGACGCCCAAGAAGTTTTCAAGAGAATTTAATAAAAATAGATAAATAAATAAATAAATAACCCCCCCCCCCCCAAAAAATAAATAAACGGGTCGCGACCGTGGATACCGCATGTAACGTTAATTCACCGTCACTCAAGCCTGGTTTATACCTCTGCGGCGCGTAGCAAAAATGTGACGAGTTAGCCAATTCGTTGCTCAAGGTGCAGCTTATATAAAGGTGCAGCTTGCTTTTTGGTTTTTGTGAGTGGGTGCGTCTTATATAAAGGTGTCTTATAGTCCGGAAAATACGGTATGCATAATTTGTTCTACACATTCAAAATGTGGCATGCACCTGGAATGGAAAAAAAAAGTATTATTAGGAGGAACATCATTTTTCAGCACTGTAAATTAGTATATTTTAACAACCTAGGTATATTAGATATTTTATTGTTAAGTGTTGCCGGTAAGAGCTTATGGCATATATGCTCATGTTATGTTAGTACTGAGCTGCGCGAGTTCATAAACGCAACACTGTGCATCGTCGTAATCCACAGTAGACGCAACAATATGTTAGCGTACCACAACAGGACATGCGCACGGTGTTCTATCAGACACACACGGTAGCCTGTGTGGGCTAACTACAGCTAGCTTCCTGACTTAATGTCAGAAATGAAATCGGGCATCAGTCACAACGTACTTTCTTTTTAGGTGCCCGTTTAGCACTTCCGTATCGTATTAAGTAATTTGGTGAAATGCGCACGGAATTTCGGACTCTGTTGCTTAACGCTTACACGAACAAGCTACTAATTGCATTAATTACCTACAATGCTTCTGTTTGAATCACAGATGACCCGGATTACTACTACTGCACATGTGCATTGCAGACAAGTAGACAGCCAAGCGGGAGACGAGGCATTTTCGAGAGAAAATCACAGCTGCAAATAATTAAATACTAAACGACGCGTCCACTAGTAAAATTAACTGTTTATGATTTTGACTGTCAACGTCGTTGTGATTAGTCGGCTAATCTTGGCAGCCCTTACTCTCCTGACTGCCGCGGTGAATGCTGCGAGCACACGCGCCGTAGTATCGATACCATGACATATCAGAATCGTATTCGGCTATGACGTGTGATTATCTATACTTTTCAAAGTATCAATACTTTTGACAACACTATGTATGACCAAAGTGTAAATAAACGGAGAGCATTTTTGTGGATGTGGATTTCTTTGGCCTCTGGTATTTTTTACTTCACCACTCAAACCCGAAAGGTTACAGACTACACAAAATTTGAACATGATCCTAATAACACTATAACCTGTGTCCTCCACACACACACAAAAATCTCCTCGGTGTGGACGGATTACTATGAATCCACCAGTTTTCCCTCCAGTGGGATACAATGAGGGGAAATAACACCCCTTTTTGAAATTATTTGGTACCTTTTTGGAGTGTTGCAAAAAGCCACAGAAATCCCCCATTCATCCAATGGTGGTGGGCTGAGCCATGGTTCAGCCAGAGTTCACTTGCAGGTGGATTGAGACCCACCTCTGTTAGCAATTAGCAGTCTTGGTTTGTTTCTGCAGCACCAGGATAATGTCATTCATATCGAACCAAACTTAATGCACTATCTCAAAGAATCATTTAATTTAATCAAACCAAACCTGAAGAGTGTACACTATGTTGCAAAAAAGGTCCCAAAAAGTAAAACCATAATTAATATTTTGATGCTTGCTGAACTCCTGTCTTAAGATTTACTGGCATCTCCCATGACGCCACGCATAAAGGCTTTTTTTTTTCTCTTTAACGCTTCACGTGGTAGCAGCCTACAAGGAAGTAACAGGGAGACTTTTCCGGCTGCTTGGTCTATTGCTGTTAGCACTCCGAAATGATTCCACCAGCCCCTCTTCCATTAGATGCGCCTTCTGACGTCACCACGACAGCGCTCTCGAGTTGAGCACAAGACTACACGCCACGGAGTTACGTCCTCGCAGCACATGCACAATGAATGCGTTAATTTGTAGAATTGGAAGTGGTGCGGGCCCGAAGTATTTTCAAAGGTCCCCAAATACCTGGCCGCACACCCAAGAAGTTGTAACATTAAATTGTTCAATTTTAAATCGAGGTAATTTAAGCCATGGTTGGGTAATTAACTGCACTGACGTGACAAGAGGGTGTGAGCTTCAAGTGTCCGGTCAGCAGGGTTTTGCATACAAAACGCTACCTCGTCAAAACCACTACAATAGCCTTCCAAGTCAGCTGTTGGCTTGCATCCTCTTTGAGCATTTTGAGCACGTTTCCTCCTGCCTTTGAGAGAAGGCAGTAGGCCTACTGGTGACTGCCACACGACTCGACTCGTCCCTATCCTCTTCACGACTCGAATGAAACATCGGCTAAGCGAATTAGAGTAGCTGCTAAACAACCTGCAGAAGAGAATTCATTTTGCCCTGGTGACGGCTCTTGCCTGCTAATTAAATGTGCAAGCGCACGATTTATGGTTAACAGATTAAATTCTTTAAAGGGAGGTTACACAGGCAGGCAGAACAGACGAAACGTCTGTCAAAGTGACAGTGTAGTCGTGATAACGAAGTACACCCGTAAAAGCAGGCAACAAATCTGCAAAAAAAAAAGAAAAAAAAGAAAAAATACATGAATAATGCAGCTCATAGGCTTGGTGGGCTGCACAGTCGTTACACTGCTAGAAATTACACCACTTGCCAGCATCAAGGTAGCAACAACAATAGAGCTCTACAGGAAATGGAGCATTTATCTTCAAAATAAAAGTACATATTTATGTTGAGGCTCATTGAAACATTGGCTAGTTAACCCCTAATTTTGAAAGTATTTCCCAAACGTCCTCTTTCCTTCTGTCGCTTGGCACAGATCAGACTCTCGCTATAGTAGCGTGAATGTGTCTAAAATGCTGTTGAATGTGACATCAAGTATTTACATTTCACGTCGACTAAATGCATTGCAAACATCAATACAGAACAGCACGACCGCCGTTCAGAGCGTAGTCAACATCTGTCTGACCTATTAAACAGCTAGCTGCTAACGTAGACCAATGACAGCAAACGGAACCGGCTAGCATGCTGGCTACACGGCTAGCTCTGCAGTGGAAACAGCTTCAGCTAGTTTCGTGACACCGTCGAGCAGCGGCAAAAGACGGCTACACGGCACATGTCTGTACAATTTAGGGGCATTTGCTCACGTATCCGTAAACACTTGCGTACCTGTCAGAATTCCCACTCGGGTCTGATGGTCGTGGTTGGTGAGCACCATCCCGTCCGTCGCCATGTTTACAACCGCTGTCTGCACTGTGCCAGCACATATATAGAAACAGTGCTGTGGAGCATTAGCTGCCACTGCACCTCTGGAGGACGACTGCCCGCGCGTGCTGGCGCGCGTGCATGTATGCGCGCGTGTCTACACTTCGTTTTGAAATCACCCTGGATGCATTTTTAGGTTAAAAATAAAACAACAACAAAAACATGTGACCCGAAAAAACACAGGTTGTGTCGTTTACCTATCTAAGGTCTGCTATTTAAAAAACGCACGCATTTCCCCCACATAAAGCACAACGTTTGGAGAAGACTTATTTTTACACATAATTTGCAGACATTTTACACAAGAATAAGTTACATTACCATTTAAGTTACATAACCAAACTTGAATCCCAACAACTATTTGTTACAAACAAGCGCATAATAATGGAAATGATGTATATCAGATATTCAAAACAGGTACCGTATACGTAATTCGTTATCATTAACAAGCAAATTTGGGTGTAATTGAAATATAAATCTCCAATTTGCTTTAAAAGTATTATTAAGTACTACCAATAATTCCAGTATGTATCAAAGGAGATATATTATGCAATTGTTCACATCTATATAAATAAAATTGTATTGTATTGTATTGTATTATATTTAAAACAAGTTACCAGTGTCTTAATATCGTTGTGACATGCTTTCATCTAATACCCAACTTGAAGGTGAAATGCACTCAGAAATGTTCTTTGCAAAATCCACCCTTCTTTTTTTATCTATATAAGATCTATATATATAATAAGAATAGCAAAGTGTGTTAGGATCCAGATACCAGGACCCAATACAGAACTGGACAATAAATACAATATAAAATAATAATAATCATAATAATAAGTCCGACTCTACTTGGCGGTTTTTGACCTATCGCGCCGGGTTCTGGTCCCCATTAACCGCAATAAATGAGGGATCACTGTATATGACAATTTACGGGAACGGTCCTAGGCCCTCCGCTGCTCTGTGACCAATGAGCTGACAGCACATTCATGCATATCAGGAAACAGAATCCACTTATCTTATTGGTCGAGGTAATGTCGCTTGCCAAAGTAGATAGCGGAAGTCAACAAAGCAGAATGACAAATTTGTTGTCCACCAGGCAACGCCGGAGATAGATATGGTATGTAAAGAATTATTTGTTTTTTAACCCTCCAATCATGGTTAATATGTGAATGTGCAATGAATGTCAGCATTGTATGGACAAACATAGTAATTTGGGGGTGGAATAAACAAGTACAATTGATTGACAAGTACGTTAAATATAAAAGTAATAAATTGATGAATAATAGATAAAGAATACACACACAGCCTTACATTTATTACAAGTTCAGATATGCGTCATTTATACTGTACAGGCAGTCGATATATTACACTTTAACTATAAATATAGTAAAAAAAAAATGTAAAAAAATTGTTAACATTATTTTTCTTTTATGAAGAGTAAGTGGACAAATATGTGAAAATGTTCTGCTGAACTGATTAAAGGTGAGCTCATTTTGAGCCTCAACTATGACATGTCTTGCTCAGCGTTTTACTCTGCAGTAGTCAAAGACGTTTCTGCCAAGGAAGAAAGATCGTTGCCCTTGGCAACACACAGTGGAAATTCTGATTGGATGACAATGCAACCTTCTAAATTATATATTAATAAATATGCTATATATATTAATTAATTGCAAATCTCACTACTTTATCTTGAGGATCGATACTTAAAACTGAGGACTCTGGAACGGAATATCGATATTTTGGTATTGATACGCCCATCCCTAGTTGAAGGTGGTCAGGTCGGCTGTCCCTGCCGATGAGGTGTCCCTTATTTATTTTTCAGGGAGTTGGCAACCTTAATCATGAGGTACCCACAGTTTTCTATTAGCGTTCTAGTAAGCTCAACACAGCTATCGTGACTAGCTTCATAGCCAAATTTGGTGTGCATTTTTTGTGTGGAAGTGATGTTTTAGAGTAGATCTAGTTTGGCAGATGTATCTGTTCTTCATGTCACAGTTGGCTTTGATCCAGTTGTCCAGGGATTTTGACGTCTGCGACTTTGACGTCAGAATGCAGCTGTTTTTGATGTAGTAGTTTTTATTCCTCCAGAATCTAAACACCAGAGAAAATGGATTCCGTGAGACATCAGTGCACTTGTTGGCCAAAGGTTTAGGTGACCTATTATTTATTTGATGAATTTACTTGGTTTAGAGTGTATTTTTATGTTGTCCAGTTGCTGAAATAGATTCATTTTATTAGTTTTTGAGTTACCTCAAATTAGGTTACGAGCTATACCGCTAGTTGGTGAGCTAGATGCATCTCGAAAGTTTAATTATCATGACGGCAAGCTAACCAGCAGGAGTATAATTTATCCATCTATAACTATCTATCTATAAGAAAACTGTGGGTACCTCATGATTAGGGTTGCCAACTCCCTGAAAAATAAATAAGGGACACCTCATCGGCAGGGACAGCCGACCTGACCAACTTCAACTAGGGATGGGCGTATCGATACCAAAATATCAATTAAACGATCCATAGTGCTCAATTTTAAGTATTGATCCTCAAGATAAAGTAGTGATATTTGCAATTAATTCATATATATATATATATGAATTATTTGAATGATTACTGATGTACTAATGGATATCTGTCTTGGGTTTGTTGGGAGGGAGGGCATGAATGGATTTTTTTTTTTCTAATTATCTATTTATTTTTTATTATATACTTTTTTAAATGTTTTGCTTTGAATGTTTTACAGCACTTTGAGTTGCATTTTTATGGATGAAAAGTGCTATATAAATAAAATGTGATTGATTGATATATATATATATATATATATATATATATATATATATATATATATATATATATATATATATATATATATATATATTTATTAATCTATAATTTAGAAGATTCTATTCTTATCCAATCAGAATATTCACCATGTGTTGCCAAGGGCAAAGAGCTTTCTGCCTTGGCAGAAACGTCTTTGACAACTGCAGAGTAAAGCACAGAGCAAGACATGTCATAGTTGAGGCTTAAAATGAGCTCACCTTTAATCAGTTCAGCAGAACATTTTCACATATTTGTCCACTTTACTTTTTACTATATTTACAGTTTAAAGGGCCGGTGGGGCCACGTTTTCACTAACAAGTTCATTTTATACATTTTTTGATCAGGAAAATGAAAAAAAGTTGTCATTTTCTATTCAATCAATAAATTTGGGAGAAATTAGGAAATAAGTGACTCTATGAATAACGCCCCTTGTTAATGAGCAGAATGGCCGCGCCCCCTACTGTTCTATCCTTGTTTGGCCGGAGTCACGCGAGGGACCGATTCCAAACTCTTCATTGGAAATCATTGTACTTTCATTGCTTATAACGTCCAAAAACGGCGATCAATTGGCACCAAAATTTATGTGGACATCTCTACTGATGCCCACTTCAACATATCAAAAGGATTAACCTCTCCGTGGCTGATTTATATGAGAATGAGGAAAGAGATACATAGGCTGGAACCAGCGCAAACGGCTTCTTTGCTTAAAAAAAAACAAAAAACAAAACACTGCTTCTTTGCTGATCACGGTTAGGAGGGGCGAGGCATTAAACACCAATCAGGATATTTACAGAGACTGAAGTGGAAATGAGACGTGCACATTTATTTGGATGAGGACTGCCCCAGATTTTCGGCTTACAACGCGCCAACCAATTTGGAAGGTAACAGCCGAAATGGCACGTTCCAATGCGGCCACACTCTCGGCTGTGCAGTCAACCTCGCTGGAACTTTTTGTTTGCTGTTCGATGAGGGCTTTTGTCACTCTCAAGCCGCTTCACTCGGGCAGAAGGGAGCTGCAAGCAAAAAGCAGAGACACCGCGCGCGACTGCTTGCAAGGCGACGTGAAGACACAGGCTCATCTTCACCTCCACACGCTGGGCGGACAGTAAGGAGCTAATGTTGTTGTGCTAATGCCTTTTGTTTTAATGGCCTGAAGCTAGTTGTTTCTAAACTTCCGTTGTCCCAATCCTACCTTTAACCGGTGAGGGAAGCGGGGGGGCTCCAATCTTCCTGCTGCTACTGCAAGCCGCATCTCTCTCCCTCCTGAGACATGAGTTTAGCGTCGCTAAATGTCCGAAATATAACCAGTCGGGGTTTGTGTGTGCATTCATGCTCTTGTCCGCTTCAGCTTGTGAAAGTGGAGGAGCAATCGCCACGGTATTTTTGAATTTGTGGAGATGATCATGATGAGATCACGTTTTATGTCAATAAATCCAAACTATTGTGCAGAACACTTTTATACTTTCACAGTTTGAAGTGGACAAGAGTAGTAATGTGCATTTGCGATCGGTCACCGTTTTAGACAACAGAACTGACAAAGCGAGCAATATTACCAAGCATGCCTTCCTCGCGTGACGTAGATTGCTGAGACCGAAAACAATACATAAGGGCGTGGAAATTTGTCGTAAACCTAATCACAAAAAAAGACCTTAAATCACTACAGAGTCTTTTGAAGGTGGGCATTACTAATGTCGTTTTTACATGCAAACCTATTATATAAGTGCCAATGTTAAGCTCACCCAAGTGTCCTTTAAGTGTAGTATATCGACTGCCTGTACAGCAAAAATGATGCATATCTGTTTGAACTTGTAGTTAATGTAAGGCTATGTGTGTATTCTTTATCTATTATTCATCAATTTATTACTTTTATGTATTATTAATCTATTTAACATACTTGTCAATCAATAGTACTTGTTTATTCCACCCCATAATGATTATACGTTGTTTGTCCATACAATGCTGACATTCATTGTACATTCCCATATTAACAGGGGTGCACATAATTTTTTTCATGGGTTACTCACATTAGGACCAGGAGATTGACTTTGGTACTCACTAGTGGTTCAACAGATCACAGTCACGGTTCAGATCGGTCCCGGATTTTGAGTCAGAGACCGGATTGAGACCGCAATATAAGGCTGGATACCTTGTTATTTTATACACTGTACCACGTATAAAATAAGAATGTTCTTATTTTAAAATAAGAATGTTCTTATTTTATATGTGGTACAGTGTATAACAAGCTATTATGCCAGACATTTTGAGCTGATTGTTTTCTTAAAACTATTTAATGAGCAAAATAGTTTTTATAAAATAAAGGTTTTGTTTTATTTATTTATTTTACCTTGAAGTGCAATTTAAGGCACCTTCCTTTACACATGGACAGCGCATAAATATAATCTCGACAATATTGAAAAATAAGTTAAAAAAAAAAAAAGAAGCAAGGAACAGCTGTTAAAGTACCAGCCAGGCACTTGTTGCTAATGATAACAGCTGCTTGCTACTAACACCGGAGACTTCTGCCGTATCATATAATGACAGCGTAATTAACTAGCGGTTTTTAGCGACCTAAATTCGCGACTGAATATGATTTTGAAGTTAGCCTTTGCGGAGGTGTTCTGTTAAAGAACTGTTGCTCCATTAATTCCATCGACATTTTAAACATTATTTTGTACTCTTACGATATTACGGGACAAAGTGCGTCCCTTTGCAACTCAATACGGGACGCGTACTTACGTTCCTAAATACAGGACGATTCCGTTTTTCAAGGGACGGTTGGCAACCCTAGTCCCAACTGTCTTTATGGGCACTCAGTCTTTATAGATGTTGTAGGTCAGCTCATGTGTTGCTGTGCTGGAGTGTAATTGTTTAATTTCCATCCAGAGTGGGAGTAGTGTTGCGAGTATTGTGACAAGCTTGTGTGTGTGTGTGTGTGTGTGTGTGTGTGTGTGTGTGTGTGTGTGTGTGTGTGACGTGTGAGTGTGGTGCGCATGCGTGAGGAAGAGGGCAGTCGAAGAGTGCAGGTGCCTGTATGCTGAGGAGATGAGAGGTACGAAGTAAGAAAAGTATGAGAAGCAGGAGGAAAATGTGTATACCAATAAAGCGACTTGTCTCCCTGTAGCGTGTTGTTGAGCTACTGTGCTCCCCACCCCCACCCCTTTTATCGACGACCTGCGACGGCCGCGACCCCGGAGGCAACTGCGGTCTTGGAGAGGGATCTCCCCTGCGTCTCCCGAGTACGATCCGGCGACCGAAACAGGAATGGGAACAAGGAATATTGATGGCTCCAAATCAAGAGTGCATTGTCTGCAAGACCAGAAATTATTGCACACAACTCTGTTTTCTATTAGAATCAAAATAATATGGGTATTATGGATCTGGCACAGACGTGATAATTGTTACAAGAGTGCCAGAAAAATCATGTTATGGTAAAATTTCTGCATCTGTGTACAATTTCCTTTTCCTTTTTTGTTTGTTTTTGTTTTGTTTTGTAAATATAACGACACCACGAAGCGTCTCTTTAATGAACATCATTGCGTCGGAACCATTGCATGATATTGCATCGGTGACATAATAAAGCTTTGGTACCGAAGGCGTTTTTTTTTTTGCCGGACGCAGCAAGAAAGTGGGTGGTAACTGGTAACCCCGCATGTAACTCTGTTGTCAAATAGGTAGCAGGTTGTGTTCCTTGTAATAGGCGGTCTGTATAGGCGGTACTGCGCAAGCGCAGCTTGTTTGTTTACTGTATCACAGCAACGGAGAAGCCTATCAAAAATGGTGGTAAGTAGTTTATCGACGATTTTTAAACTATTCTATTCAGCATAACGTTTCTAT
Organism: Filicampus tigris; assembly: GCF_054856515.1. Lineage (NCBI taxonomy): Eukaryota > Metazoa > Chordata > Actinopteri > Syngnathiformes > Syngnathidae > Filicampus > Filicampus tigris. Next base: position 20,687,844 of record NC_141229.1, on the reverse strand, counting down.
CTGTTTCTATCTTGGTAGAATGTCATAGAACAACATAAACATTACACCTATACACCATATGAAATAATAGTCTGTGTTTGGATAAATCACAACAGTGTCATTCGGAACGAATTTAAGAAAATCAATCAAATCCTATGGGAATGACCGTTTTTTTTAATTTTTTTTATCATGTTTCCAGGGGAAAGCAACAACAATAAAAGAAGCCCTGACCAAATGGGTAAATGGCATTAAGACAAGGATTTTTGAAATACAGTTGCTATAAACTTTAATAAAAATGTTGATAATGGCTTGTAAAACGTGGAGCAAAATTTGATTTGTATACCTGTGTTCACTTTGTGTTTTTGTGTGTTCAGGAGGAGAAGACAGGAGAGAAGAGTGGTGAGGCCACAGTTGTTAAGCTGTATGGTCAGATTCCCCCGATTGAAAAGTTGGATAACACGCTTGGCAAAATCCCCATGTGCGAGTGAGTCATTTACATGAACATTTTAAAGCAAAGTGCAAGTGGTCAATCTTTCTACAGAATCTGTCTGTCTGTCTGTCTGTCTGTCTGTCTGCCTGCGTGCGTGCGTGTATGTCTGACGGTCTCTTTTCATTCCCTGCGTGCTGTATCATTCACAGAAAGCTGTGTCTGTCCACAAATTGCATTGACAAAATAACCAATCTAGGAGAACTCAGTAAGGACTTTATTACAAACACATGTGCAGTGACACACAAAACACATTTGAGATTTAACTTTGTTGTTTTCCTTTCTATTTTTCCAGAAAATTTGAAAATTTTGTCATTGGGTAGAAATAATATCAAGGCCTTTACTGGACTGGTGAGCTCATACACATTAAATCTGTTTAGTTTAACTTTTTTAACTACTTGGTTATTGTGCAAAAACATTCAAGGGGATGTCAACCCTAAAATGTCTAAATATGTTCTATGCGTTCTGTTGGATATTGTGTTTGTGGAATATGAGTTAAAGATTTTGGGGTTGACTCCCTCTTTAAAGGTGCATAAATTGTCCCGTTTCTGGATTCTTGCAGGATGCAGTTGGCGACACATTAGAAGAGTTGTGGATCTCTTATAACCTGATAGAGAAAATGAAGGGTGTTCATTTATTGAAAAAACTAAGGGTGCTCTATATGTCTAACAACCTTGTCAAAGATTGGGGTGAGCTACACTCCGAATGTCAGTCAATACAGAACTGACAGTATCTGCCAGTACCCACAGATTGTGATACCTTTTGGTTTGCAGGAGAGTTTTCCAAGCTGGCTGATCTCCCATGCCTTGTAGATCTGGTGTTTGTTGGAAATCCTCTTGAAGAGAAACACACACCTGATGGAACATGGATGGATGAAGCTACTAAAAGATTACCCAGACTGACAAAACTGGATGGTAATGTATTTCAGCACCAGTATCCTCCTATATTTGTCATCTTATGGTCTGTAAATGCAGTGCTTTTATATTCTGATTCAGAAAATCTTAATACAATGATTTATTACAAGGAATCGCCTCAATTTGTAATACAATCAGCTTTGTTGTTTCAAAACATGGAAAAATGCAAGTTGACAAAAGACACACTAGAATATGTTTTTGAAGGAAAACATTTACAGAAGAGCTAACAACTCTACCCGACAAATTGCAGACGGAGAACATCCAACCTTTGACCGTGGCTCCCAAAATCTCTTAGTAGTCTTGTCATTTGCCTTAATCCATTTTCTATCCCGCTTATCTGGGTCACATGGAATTTAGAACCTATTCCAGCTAGACTTAACAAGGGTACCTTTAGACAAAAGAGAAACGACTGGCCGGATAAAAGTGGGTGGGTTGTGTCAGGAACGGCCTCCGGTGTAAAAACCGGGCCGTACATATCATGCACCTCATTGGCACCTCTGACAGGGAAAAAGCTGAAAGTAACTTCTGCATTTTTCTGCAAGGCCTTTTTCAGTGTTTTCAAAAACTTCAGTCAACACATTGAAACAACACCAATTGGTCAATTTAGTTTACAACCAAACCTACATTGTCGCCCAGAGAGACCATGGTTCAGCAAATACTGTACACCACTCTCCAATGGAACCTTCTTCCTGAAGGCAGCGCTGACTAAAACACTGGCCTCCTATTGTTTCATGGGGATTCTACAAAACCTCCTGGGGAAGCTTTCTCACTTTGATTCCAGTGCATAATGACATAGATTCACGCGCAAGGAACGGAATATCAATTGATGTATGCTTGCTTTGTATAGTGAATATGATAGTTACCCTTTTTTCTATTGTTTCCAGGGATTCCAGTCATTAAACAAGATGGAGGTGGAGATGACGACTGATAGGCTGCAAAACTACAAACGTTCTCTTTGAAAGTCATCATTTTGAAATTTCTTCTTGAAAATCTGACATGCCAAACCAGCCCTTAGTGTTCTGCTTCTGTCACTAGCATCTCTCATGTACTCTAGTTGAATTCCCAGCTTGATCCTTTTCAACAGGGTCATGGTATATTCAGGTCAAATTGACGATAAAGTCCACGAGAAGAATCCTTTGTCAAGTGGTCAGCTGTAAAATTAGCCCAGCTTGAAGGTTGTCACTTTTGTAAGGGAAACAACTATGTTGAACAAGAAGTAAATCAACCTGTATATCCACCTGATGCCATTCATTCATTACAATTACTCATGGCTTCCTGGCTGCCCGTATATTAGTTTTGTGTTCAATTCAACAGGCTCAGATTTCACACGTCACTAAGTACATCAATTTATGGTTTAATAAGACAAGCTCAGCTTTATTTCTGTTTTTAAACCTACGGTTGTAAGGTAAGATGGGTGCCTTGGGTGCCAAGGTTGGGAAACATTCGATTCTAGAAAAGCTTCTTCTGAGGTGATGCACAACGCAGCTCGTTGCTACAAAGTAAGCATAAGCAAGCTACTCACTCTACTACTCTTGCCTCGTTCCCCCTCAGATTCCACCTTCCAGATCGTTTTCACAATAAAATTCAATGCATTAAATGCAAAACAACTTGTGTCCACGAGTATATTGCTGACACAACTCAACTGACGTCGGCACATCAAGGTGGAGTTCATGCACTTCTTCTGGCGTTCACTACTTCCGGAAATACGGCATAGCAAATTTGCTGTGTATAGGGGTTTGCTGGCATGCTTTTATTTTGAAGGCCGGGAAGGAGGGGGAGTGAGGAAAATAAATGAATAACTTGACTACGACTTCTGGCTGGCTGTTGGACCCAAATAATTATACAATACGACAAATCCAGCCCTGGTCTCGCAATGCAAGTAAGCACACGCACGTTGGCTAAGTCAGTCCGCTGATAGTGTAGTGGTACACACGCCTGAGTTGTGTGCGGGCAGCGTGGGATCGATTCCCGCTCAGTGACAGTGTCTATGTGTGCCCTGCGACTGGCTGGCGACCAGTTCGGGGTGTAGTCTGCCTTCGCCCATTGACGGCTGGGATAGGCTCCAGCAACTCCCTGCGACCCTGTATAGGATAAGCGGTTTGGAAGATGACATGATGACATGACGTTGGCTAAGTACTACTAGCGTATTTGAAGCGTGTCCACAGAGGGTTAAAATTGTAAATGATCCAGCTAATGATCTTTAAAAAGCCTCTGCCGTTAGATGATTTCTCCCGCGACGACGTCAATCATGGATCCTTCTATTTATTTTTTGGTCGGAGGGCGGAATGGGGCGGGGGCCGACAATGTTCATGAATATGTCCGCAGGGTCGCGGCCGGAAGGGTACCCAAGTCAAGGCCGGATGGGGAAAAAACGGTCAAGTGCCCAGCTCTGTATATATATCCATCCATCCATTATCGATACTGCTTGTCCTCACAAGGGTCGCGGGCGTGCTGGAGCCTATCCCAGCTGTCTTCGGGCAGTAGGCGGGGGACACCCTGAATTGGTTGCCAGCCAATCGCAGGGCACACAGAGACAAACATCCGGACTCACAATCACACCTAGGGGCAATTTAGAGAGTCCAATCAACTTACCATGCATGTTTTTGGAATGTGGGAGGAAACCGGAGTACCCGAAGAAAACCCACGCAGGAGAACATGCAAAGTCCACACAGGGAGGCCGTGTGTGTATGTGTGTGTGTATATATATATATATATATATATATATATATATATATATATATATATATATATGCCGTGTGTGTGTCTGTGTGTATATATATATATATATATATATATATATATATATATATATATATATATATATATATGCATTGATGTACTGTAATCACGTCACGTATCAGCCAATGGTCGGTCGTATTCGTGTTGGGTGATAATGCATTGGACTTAAAAAAACCCCCCACAAAACACCAAAAAACACTCAAAAAGAAGTTGGGATGTTGACGTACGATAAAATTGAAACCATTATCATAACCATTATAATCATGGTTATAATAACGGTGATAAATACTAACAACACCAATACTCGCAGTAGACACTATGCCTACATATATAAACATTTGTTATTTTGGAGGACATAACACACGGCCGTCACGTGCCCCGTATTTTTGTTTTCACGCATTACGAAGTGCAGGCTTGTCAAATGAAGCCGATGACTACATGTCTGGTTAAACGTTCTGTTGCGCTGAAATGAAAACAAGAATTAATAAAACACTCGAGCACCAAACAAGTTTCGAAATAAAAGTACAATTTAATGGCAAACCAACATTATGATGATCGCACCACATTATAGTTGCAGTAGACAGAGAGGATAATAATATTTAGTGCACATATGTGTATTGTAATAAATCTTTTCGAATAAAGTTGTCCCATGTCCACAACAACGTCATCTCCCAGCTGCTGCAGACCTGGGCGCCTCATCACGATCTGGCGACGGTGTCTGTGTGTGCCCTGCAACTGGCTGGCGACCAGTTCGGGGTGTAGTCTGCCTTCGCCCGTTGACGGCTGGGATCGGCTCCAGCACCTCCCTGCGACCCTGTATAGGATAAGGGGTTTGGAAGATGATGATGACATGATTCACATGACCAACTTTGACATCTGGGTTAGCAAATCTTTGCTGGAGACCTCAGTGTGTGGTGTCCTGAAAGACAAGTGTCTTTGAATAGTCTGTTCTCATCTTTAGCCTGCAATGGCAGCTTTTCAACAATGTTTTTGTAGCTTTTACCAGCCTAAAAGAAAATGCAATCTTATTTGTGTCACCATAGTCTTTAACCTCCCCCATTTTTGTCCAAGCCTTTTTCATGAATTAATTTTTAAAAGATTTTTAAAGATAAACCTGCTGAACCACTATTATCATTATCATTATTATTATTATTATTATTATTATTATTATTATTATTACTATTATTATTTTAACAGATGGGAACCAACAATTTTCTCCAAGTGTAGCGTTTGTGGAATGAGGCTGGAGATGGAGCATTACAGTACATATCGCCATCTTCTGGTTTGTATGAGAAATGCTGTCAGTGACAACTTCCGGGAATCAAAAACAGATATACGAGCCGTATTTCGATTTGTGTCACGTGCATATTCTATTTTCGTTATAGAATTGAAAATGGAAAAAAAAAAGGGTTTTTTTTTACGTTTCCTTACTCGTTCCAGACAACAAAATAGAAAATTAAGCTGTATTTCAATTTTGGTTTTTGTATTTTAAAATGAAACTCAAATAACGAGTCGTTTTTCCATTTTTCATAACTGCTTCCAAACATAATATCCAATGACCAAAAGAGACACGGACCGTTGTAGTTTACTGTATTGTTGTACGTAAGTAAATGGTTATGGTTAAAGTCAGTGAATAGTTTTATACTGTATGTTTTGTCTTTGAAGACATACTAAAAAATAGTGACAGTCCATAGTGTAAATGTATTTCTTTTTAAATGTAATTCACTCATGTTAAATATGGGAACTTTTCTGTTAAATTGAAGAATATCCATTATACGATCACTTTATGTATTCGATAGCAATGGCGGATTCGTAGATGAAGAGAAACAATGCTGTTGCTCACCTATATGACACATATTCCCATTTTGCTGTCAGCTCCTGTGATTTCAATTCTACGGAAGAGGATTCGAGCCATGCAGTGAAGGAAAAAAGGCCAACATTCTCACTTTTATCTATTATTTCAAAGTCAGACTAGTGAGAATAAGGCAGAATTCTCACTTTAAAGTGAGTATTCGGATAATAAAGTATTTTTGATATTGATAAAGTGTTTTTGATAAAAATTGAGAATCTTGCCAACTTTTTTTTCGCTTTTTTTTTTTCTTCACTGACCCAAATCTTCTTCCGTACAATTCCTTGAAGACATCACGAAGGTTACACTTTCACAAAATCTGCCCTGGTGTGTCAGTTATGAGCACAACTGTATGAAATCATAGCTCTCGACTCGCAATTTTTTTTCATTATAATAATTAAATTAAAAGTTGTTTACGAAACCGTACACGTTGACTCTGGTATGCAAAGGGAGAGCATGGTGATGGCGAAAGTTGGTGTGGACATATTAATGTCCAGAAGAGGGCAATAATGCTCCTAACAACGTCAAATTTGCCAAGAATTTCAAGAGAAGAAGTAAGAAACTTTTTATTTTATTTTGCAGCGCATGGCTTTAAGAAATGAATCCATGCTTTGCTCTGTGGTGTAATGCAGCGTCATAAAGCGAATGTGGAGGTAAAGCAGGTGATTGGAATACTGTGTAAATTATTGACGGCCACCGGACTCCAGTATGTCCCTGCCCCGGAGACTTTTAGACGGGCGAAGTTCGGCGAAGTCAATGTGGTGGTAGGTGTCTCATAAAAAAAAAAATCCAACTTCACTTCACGGTCACCGATTGTGTAGTGATACACACTTGCCTGACTTGACACACGAGTGGGTTCAGTTCCTCTGTGACTGACTGGCGACCAGTTAGGGCGGCCGAAGTCAGCTGGACCACATCACGCAATGTTAGGCAGGGTTTCAAACAGTCCAAACGATTTCTGCCCCTAGTCGAAGAGGTGTTCAACACAAGAATGCACAGTACATAATCTTGCCTGGTAACATACAGGCACATTTACACTACTGGCGGATGCCAGTTCAAAACATTACTCTTGTACGAGAAGAGAATGTTGTTGTGATAAACGCTAGATTTGTACATAGAGGTCAGGCAGGTCACCTGCTCAAATTTCATAATGTAGTCACAATATCCCCACAGTTATACTGTACACATATGTTTCTGCTGTCTTTGTTTTCCAGGAGGATCAATTCTGGCAGCTGCTAGCCAACGTACTGCAGATGAGAACTCCGTCCGCAGCGCCATCCAGTGCTGGCTGCACACAGATAAAAAATGGTCAGTCGCAGGTTTTTACAGACTGCTGGATTTTCATTAGGGTTGGGCATCAAGTCTCGAAAATCGATTGGAATCTAACATTCTCCCAGAATAATTCAAATTTTAAAATTACGTTCGTTTTGATGCTGTCCGCGGTCTCGAAGACGAGGCCGCTTAAGATGCATGATAATGCGCACAAGCACACAATCCAGTGTGGCTTAACTTTGTTAAAATTAACGGAGTTGCCTAAAGGCAGCACTTGTAACATGTAACGTGTCGTGTAACAACTAAATGGTGTCAACACATGCAACTAACCAGCGTCGTTTATTTTCTATACCAAGCGCATGTTCTTGCACAACTGTGTCCATGCAACACTCAGGCACATTTTCCTAAAAAGGCACATATGATCATTTTCCTCAACAGGAACAGTTTGTTTTCATATTACTTTTGCTAATATGACCTGCGTTGCCAAGTTGCTCTACTTTTGAGTATCTACACAGCTGGTTAGCTCATCAGTGGATACTTTCATTTGTAGTCATGTCTTAATTGTACAAATTTATTTAAAAAAAAAACTTTCTTGTGAAAGTGTGATATATAAAGTTAGTAGATTTGATATTAATACTGGTTAAAAATAACCCTGTGAGAAATTCACGGTAAAGTGCTTACAAAGTAAAACATTAATAGATTTATTATTCTTTAGACACCTTCATCCCAAAAATAACTGCTTTAAACTAGGGGGGTCCAAACTGTTTCTTCCACTTTTATAGCATTCATTTATTTACCACAACAAACCAATCCATCGGTTTAGATAAAGTGAAACTAGAATATACAGTATTTATTCTTATATATACGGTACGGTATATTTCAGAAAACAGTGATAAAAGCAAAATGTCAGTGATTTTTTTTTTTTTCACGATTTGGGGATGGCCAGTGCCCCTTCCAAGTGATGTCCGATTTGTTGAAAACAAGGAAGTGAGAGATAAGAACAAACTACTTCTTCTCTTCTTCTGTCCTGTCACCCAGTATAAGTAATTGCTGCAGTGCAATGAAGGCAAACGACAGGACAAATGTTCATTTTAGTCTATGCTGTGGGTCACTAAAAAATGGATGGCTCTAGTTTGGACACCCCTGATTTAAATAAATCATGCAAACTTGTTTATCTCCTAAAAGAAACGTAACCGAGACTAGGTTGGAAGCAGAATCTAAACGAGGTATCGGAACCGGAATTGCATAAATTCAAAGAATGCCCGACCCTAGTTTTCATGATGTAACAACATAAACATGCCAGGAACTGTCAGAATCTAGTTCCAGTATGGCTGGTTAATGTTTTCCTCCATGGTGTCTGTACTCTGTAGTGACCCCTGAGTGCAAGATGCTGGTGAGCGCAGGCCTGTGGCAGAGTGGTTACTATGCTGGCTGGATGTATAGAAGTGAGGTGGGAGCAGTCTCCAGCAGGGAACTCCTCCTGGCACTTGGCTGGCTGCTTGCTGCTGGAACACTGGAGAAACTTTTGACCCGAAGAGTACAACAACTGGACAAAACACTTGTCCCACCCATACTTGTAAGTCTGACCAGTACAGTCACCATTGTGCTCATTTTTCACACACAGTACATCCATTCAGTATCTTTGGAGCCTTAAAGGGCTTTAGTCAGGTTAAATTCTTTTGTAATATGTTCAATGCGCCCCAGCTAGTCTAAACATGGCATTCTGATGAATATTGTGTTAGTGGAATATGACATAGCAGCAAATCCAGCCGTTTTTATCCATGTCAGGGGGTGGCCATTTTGCCACTTGCTGTGGGTGGAAAATGACATCACAGTGCCTAAGGGCTCAGGTAACGACCAATCACAGCTCACCTGTTTTCTGAGCTTGGTCACGTGACATTTGCAAGCTGAGCCGTGATTGGTCGTTACCTGAGCTCTTATGCACTTCAGACGGAGTTTTCGGAAACATTAGTTTTTAATGAACAAAATCTTCAGGGACGTGTGGGTGAGAGAAAAACTCACCAAAAATAGATCTCCTGTTTGCAAAAGTAGAAAAGGCCTTAAGTCACTCCTGAGGAGCAATTGGCAACAACCATATAACATGGAATCCAGATCAGACTGGAAATGAACCTTTTATGATTTTCACTGTAGGGAAACTTGAATGCAACCCAATGCAAGCATGGGGAGAACATGCCAACTACATTTAGACACAGAATCAAAGCCATTTGAAAAGGAAAACAAAAAATAGATAGCTCATGCCATTGATTTACATTTGGTAGTGCAAGTATATTTGATTTGTGATCTTGGGGTCTGTGTTTTCAGATGAAATTTGAGATTCCCCAGGAGCCCCTAGTCGAGTGCAGCTCTGTGAGAAGACTTCAGTGGCTCATTGGTTGCCTGAGACACCAGGGACGGATGCTGCTGTCCATGCAAGACGAGAGAGCGTCTTTGTTACATGCTGTAAGCAAGTGCATCTTATCTGACTTGCTAAACACAACTAGTTGGATCAATTTACTGTTGTGTGGTGCATGATTCGGTTGAACATTGATGGAATGGAGTCTTGTTTATCTGTTGCCAGTGCATGACTCTCAGTCTTACCGATGTACATTTCAGGCTTTGAAAGTTTTACAAAAATAATGCCACACTGACAAGTGCATGTGAATACTGAGAATTTCCATCATCAAACCAAAACGCTAGTGGGCTGAAATGAACTGCGGACAGAATTGCTGGTCACAGCGTTTCATGTGAGCAGACAAACTTGTCTACTTGCAGTGCTGAATTAAGTTTAACATGTGTAGATTATATACAACTGATAGATGATATCATTTTTGTTTTTTTATTTCCCAGGTTTTTTCTGCTAGCCAACCTTCTCGCTCATCTTCCTCAGGTCAAATCTCTGCTGTGCTGAATGAGGTGTGTACATAAATGGCCACTTTTAGGGGTGGGCCTGGGTGTGCACAGGCCCACCCACATTGACAGACTGCCCACCCAGTGAGGTTCATGAAAAAATATATACTTTAAAATTTTTAGTCAATTATTTTTGAATTTGTGTTTTGTTTGTGTTTTTTCTTTTATTGAATATTAAGAATGGCATAATTGTAGTTTTCTAAGGTAGTTCTGAACTTCATATTATTCAGTTTGTCATTTTATTTGAACATACAATGTGTCAGGACAGGAGGATTGTGCTCAGTAAGAGAAATATTCAGGCCCGCCCTGATTTTCCCAGGCCCACCCATTAGCCACGATCGGGCTCCGCCCCTGCTTGTAATGCAACATATATGTTAATGTATATTAAAGCTATACTATCAAGCCTGAAAATCTTTTCCTCATTTGAATTGAGCAACGTTGAGTGTTTAGATTCCCGTTCACCCACCATAATGGGAAAAAAAGGATTCATTGTACTTTTTAACATTCTTTCGAACTCTTCTTTTAACTATAGTATAAGTGTACACATAAGGTAATCACTGTACAGTAAAACATAACCTATATTCTGTGCTTGGGAGATGAGTTTCTTCATAGTAACCTTTCACATGTTACAACCTGTTACCCAGAGCTGACTTTGCAAAGTCCGCATCGGTGTGTGTGTTTCTAGACATGCGTTGGTGTGCAGGAACTTTGTGACCTCCTTGACTTGTACCAAAGCTGGAAGCAGGTGGAGAATGTTTTCTGGACCTGGATGGTGAGTTGGACTTATATTTGCAGAGTAGATCAATCATTTACTTGCACCGGCTCAAATTTTAGGGGCAAAAAGCCACCATTTGGGGGCAGTGTGGAGCCATGCTATGTACACTTCAAAACCCTCACAATACACAAAGCATGTGTGTCTGTGTACTTGTAGGACAGTGTGGTGGATTACCATGAGAAGGATGCCGACACTGAGAGGCCTTACATGAGAGGAGCAGTTGCGAGCCCCCCTGGGCAACTGGCTGTCGAAATACTGGACCACATACTGCTGAGACTGAAGACAGTGCAGGTGCTCGGTGACACGCATAGCAATTGTGCTGCAACTCACATGATATGATGATATATGCATTACACATATACAGTAAGAAAGCATGGACAATTAGTCAGTTCTTGTAAAGCCAGTCCAATCATAATAGAATGAGGTAAAGTGGGTGTAGAAAAAGAAAGCATGCAGCTGGCCAGGGTCAGGGAAGAATTGCCTAAAACATGCTACATAAAAAAAATATATATATATTCCTGGACGATTATGGAAAAATTGATTTTAAAATAATTGCTGAAAACTTACTAAGTAAAAAAAAACAAACATTTACATTAGGGCTGGACGATTATGGTAAAATTAATAATCTTGATTATTTTGATTGAGATTGAAAGCCCTGTTTATTAAAATGATTATTCATTGATTATAAAACTTAGCATTTAATCAACTACTCAAAACTAGGGGTTACTTTTCGTGTTTTGAGGGTGGAGCTGTGTTGTTGTTGCAGTTTTTAAAGTCAAATCGTCCACGCAGCCCCACTATAGTCTAAACATGGCATTCTGATGAATATTGTGTTTGTGGAATATGAGTTAAGCAGCAAAATTCAACCGTTTTCGTCTATGTCAGGGGGAAGCCATTTTGTCACTTGCTGTCGACTGAAAATGACATCACAGTTGCTAAGGGCTCAGAAAACAACCAATCATGGCTCAGCTTCAGAAAACAGGTGAGCCGTGATTGGTCGGATTCATTCACACTGTCCATCCATCTATCCATTTTCTACCAATAAGGCCACACCGTGAAGAGTGCCTGCAGATGAGAATCCGGGCTGTACCTAATGGTCAATCAGCCGGGTGGGAGTGCTGTGTCACGTGACTGGCAGCTGTCAGTTAATTACACCTGTGTGGACACACGCACAGACTTGACATTTTTTTTAACAGAGAGAAAGGGACAAGAGAACACAAAGAACAAAATGCTCTCACGACGTAGAGGTTAAACATACTGGTTCCGCAAAGGGCTCATTAGATTGGCAAGGCTTCGGGGAACGTGAGCTGTGTTGTCATTTTTCATGTCAGATTAAAAAAAATGAAGGAATTAGGGCAGGTTGAAAATACAGCAAATTAAATAATGTCAAAAAATACGGTAAAATTAAAACTGCGACTTTGAGGCTTTGTGTGAATTCTCCTCGCCAAAAGTCATATAAAAGGTGCAAAATAGTGTTTTGGTGCCAAGTGTTTTTTTTCCTGAAAGAAGACCCTTTTGACTACATCTCTAAATATGATGCCTACATCTATAAATATGATGCCAAATGAGAAAATATTGTGGCCGCAGGGACGTAGTGATAAAATAAAAAACATCAGATTATTTCTTAAATTTAGATATTTCTAAGTAGCGCTTTGCCGACTGCTGTTCTTTTCCCCCTCAACAGAAAGGACAGAAGACCGGGACAGGAGACGTTAAGGACAGAAGAGGGAGACATCGGGGTGGCTTGGACACTTGCCATGAGACGCCTTCTCTTGAATCTTTGCCTCCCCTGTTGTCCATCCCTCACGCATACCGAGCCAGGTTCCAGGCTGGGAAGACGGTCAACAGCTGCTCAGTCAGAAGTTTACATGCTATAGTTGAGGAGGCAGATGAGATGCCGGTGTCTCGAGTTGTGGGACTGCTTACTCAAATTGAGAGACAGCTGATGGAGGCGAGGGACGCACAAAGACTGGCCAACAGGATGAAGCTGCAGGAGATGATTGACAGATTGGACCAACTGGTCTTCATACCGCCGTAAACATTCTGTCTGCCTTTAATTTGTTTGTGTTCAACACATAACAAATGACATTGACTCTACAGCCTTAACGGGAAGTCAAGTTAGTAAAATCCAGCTGTTTTTGTCCATCTCAGGGGGCGGCCATTGTGTCACTTCTGTCGACTGAAAATGACATCACAGTTGCTCAGGGCTCAGATAACAACCAATCATGTCTCACCTATTTTCTCAAGCTGAGCTATGATTGGTCGTTATCTAAGCGCTGAGGGTCTGTGATGTCATTTTCAGTCGACACAAGTGACACAATGGCCGCCCCCTGAGATGGACAAAAAAACTGGTGGACTTTACTGACTTGACTTCCCTCTTTAAGGCTGTATGGCATGATTTTGTGGTCAAGACGGTGTCTTGAAGGTACCCTGAGCCCAAAAGAACTAAGTATATGATGTTCCAGAGAAAATCTCGGGCAGCTTCTGTTAAAAAAACTGGTTTGATACAAATAAATTGACCTTGAATTTAAGTGAGACGAAATTCATAATCTTTGGCGCCATTCAAATTACACCGTGTCAAAATTATTGTCGACTGTATTGAAATAGAAAGCGTAAATGAGATTAAATTTATTGCCGTTGTTATTGATGCAAAATTATGCTGGAAATCTCAAATAGAAAATGTTAATAGCAAAATATCTCAAACTATCGATTTACTTTATAAAACCACAAAATTCAAAATCAACTCACTGTTGATTTTAATTTTGCTTATGGCTTGTTGTATAAAGCGTCTATTGTCTTGATAGTTAGTAGTTAGTTACTCTGTCACGTCCAAACCTATCCATAGCTTTAAATTAGAGGTTTTTTGGAGCATACAAGACTATGATTTGGATTTACTGTATGTGTCTAATATGTAAAGTATGTTATGTTATTGTGCATCTAACAGGATAAAACAAATCCTGCTTGATCAAAATGGATTATTCCAGCTAGAAAGTGTTCCAAGTCTGAGCAATGATGCAAGAAGACTGCACATTTTAAAGTTTCCTTTTATTTTGGAGGATCAAGGTACACTTGGGCAAGAGTCATGCTGTCTAATCAGCATCTTGATATGCCACACCTTTGAGGTGGAATGAGTATTTACAAAGATTTGTGAACAGTAATTGGGATAGAGTGGCCTTTGTGTACGTTCAAGAAAGTATATGTCAAATCCGGCAATCCAAAGAATTGATGCTGTGTTCACCAAGATAAACCAGGCACATTATATATTTAAGAGCAGCAAATATCCTTAACAGATACAAATGAATCAGAAAATACACTTTATTTACATTTACATAATGATATACAGGTTTAGTTAACCACTTGATGGTTATGGAACGGAAACTAGACTTCGTCCTCGGTGGCAATTCCCCTTTAAACAACGTCAACACTTTCTGACTATTTTACATTTTAATAGCACACACAATTAACCCCGTATCCCGCTGAGCCGTGAAGGTTTGCAAGCGTTCGCGCATGGCCCGAATGTCGTTTTTTCGTCAGGGTTTGTTCAAGGTTGCAAAGATGTTCGCCAGACATCATGGGATGACCCTGCCTTCATTGCCTTGCCTTCCTATAGTGCAGGGGTCTTAGACTCTGGTCCTCGAGGGTTGATTTCCTTCATGTTTTGGAGGTTTCCTTCGTTATCAGGCCCGACCAGAATTGATGAGCTGATCATTTGAATCAGGTGTGTTACAGGTGGGAAACTTCTAAAACATGCAGGAAAGCGGCCCTTGAGGACCGGAGTTTAAGACCCCGGCTCTAGTGCATCATCATGTCAAAGAAGATCATTTGGCCTGACACTTACTTTGCTTAGTTATTTTAACATCACAATTTGTCATAGTGCACAGTCAAGAGCTGACTGTTCCCTTATCAAGTGCCAATTTAATGACTAAAACTATGTTACTCAGAGGATTGAGCAGATGAAAGGAGTATTTTGAGGAGTTCATGAATGAGAACATTTAAAGCTAAAGATAGACAGAGGAGGTGAGCCAGATTAAAAAGTAGGAAGTGAAGCCCTGGAAAAAACCCTGGAGAGAATGAAAAGAAAAGGCCGTTGGTGCTGATGACATACCAGTGGAGGTATGGAAGTGCCTAGGAGAGATGGCAGTGGATTGATTGCTCAACAGAATCTTAGAGAATGAGAAGATGCTTAAGGTGTGACGAAAAAGTGTGCTGGTGCCTATTTTTAGGACCAAAGGGACATGTTCAACCAAGTTGTCATCTAACTAGCATCACTCGTGTCTTCAAACTTGTAATCAGTCAGTCAGCCTACTTAAAGAGTAAATCAACCCAAACATATTTTTTTCAAGAATATGTTCTATGCAAGCCCACTAGCTGAAACAAGGCATTCTGATAAATATTGTGAATGTGGAATAAGAGTTAATCCACCCGCCATCTCCGGTGGCGGCCATTTTGTCACTCCTGTCGCACTGAAAATGACATCACAACTGCTCAGGGCTCAGGTAACGACCAATCACGGCTGACCTGTTTTCTCAAGCTGAGCCGTTCTGGGCAGGCACATTAAAGGTAAAGGCTATTAGAGGATCTTCAAGCAGCTTGATGTTCCTGTGATTTACAATTGTACATATTATTCCGAAATATAAGATTCACAGGACTGCAGCCAACCCTCCCTGCACGTGGCCACAGGAGGAAAATTGAAGACAAATTGAAGAGGTGGATCATATGAACGGTACCAAAGAGCCTAGAACAATCTCCAAAGCGATTACAATTTAACTTCGAGGTCAAGTTACTTTGTACATCAGTGGCTACGTTTACATGGACAAAATGTCTTTAATCCGATCAAATTTCAATTAAATTATGATCGGGTGCACTGTTTTCATGGACCCTAAAAGTATTGATCTGATTAGGATTCCTGTGTTCATGCATCACACTTTCGAGCGGAACAAATTATTTTGACATGCGCAGAGTGACCAAATATACTGGAAGTAGTACAGTAGAAGAAGAAGAAGCTGTAGCAACTTCCGTGTCAACAAAACATCGCTCAATCCATTTCTACTTTAAATGTTGGTGTTTTTTTCAAATATTTTTTCAGAAAATTTCAGAAAAAGTGTTTTCATGTGCACCAACCGGATTAACAATCCACATACTACCTCTCTCGTTCAGAATAAAATCTTCATCGGAAAGGGCTTGATCGGGTCAGAATATTCTGAATGAGGTGTGGACATGAAGCATTTTTACTCCGATCGGGCATTTAATCCGAATAAATGTGTCCATGTAAACAGACAGCGTCAGATCACACCATCCGCTGTTGTTTGAGTCTATGTGGATGGACTTCATGGGAGACAACCAAGGAGGACACCACTGTTGAAAACAAATCATAAAAAAGCAGACGAATTTGCCAGGCTGCATGTTGACAAGCCATTAAGCGTCTGGAAAAATGTCAGCTAGATCAGACAAAACTGGAACTTTTGGATGAGGCATGTGAAACATGGAGGGGGCGCTATTATGTTCTGGGGCTGCTTTGCTAAATCTGGCACAGGGTGTCTTGAATCTGTGCTTCAAAAGTAATGTCTGATTTTAATTGGTTAATTCTTCTTAAATTTTCATTCAGTATTGCTGTTTATTTAGTATTACTGTCAGAATCTTTTTAAGTGATACTGACACTGAATTATGGACGTTTGAATACATAGAAGGCCGTGGGTCAGCCGTGGGTCGGCGTTCTTTTATGTATTTAAACTTCCATAATTCAGTGCCAGTAGCACTTAAAAGATTCTGAGAGTTGAGGAGAAAAATTCAAAGTGTTATCTTCAAAAAGCTTTAACTTTCGTTCAGGCAAAACTGCCAGGTGGAATGGCAAAGGGCTACTGTCAGAATTCTGAGAAGAAAGTCAGAATTCTGACATTAAAGTCAGAATTCTTTCAGACTTTATTTATATATATATATATATATATATATATATATATATATATATATATATATATCTGAGAATAAAGTCAGAATTCTCACTTTAAAGTCAGAATCCTGAGATAAAAGTGAGAATCTTGCCAACCTATTTTTTTTTCCCCACTGGCCCTAATCCTCTTCCATATGTTCATTATACATGTAAGATCGTAAGTAAATGTTTTGTTATTTCCCCTGTATAATTTTGTCATAAACTTCAACTGCTTCAAACAGAAACTGCGGACTGAGTGATTTGGTGAAAAAAATCATATCCTGGTATAAATTGAATCCCTTCACAATAATATATTGCAATATGAAAAATTTAATTGTAAGTATTTCTGAATGGGTTATTTCAATCCATCCATCCATTTTCAACACAGTTCATTTTGTAATAAAATACATTTTGCAAAAAAAAACCCATGTAAATATAGTCCCGTCACAATATGAAATTGCGTTTTTAAACAACAAAGATATCATGTAATTCTGGGACCTATTGTGTCATGGTGCAGCTCTCAAAATGCAGTACACTACAGTGCAGAATAGTGCAAACAAGCACAAATAACATTGCTGATATTATAAATATTTAATATACGAATACAATTTTGACCTTACAAGCTCCTCATCATGGCTGACGTAAGCACTATGGTGCAGAATAGCGCAAACAAGCACAAACAACATTGCTGATATTATAAATATTTAATATACTAATACAATTTTGACCTTACAAGCTCCTCATCATGGCCGACGTAAGCAGTAACCGATTCATTTCCAGTTTTAAAGCACGTGCTTATTGTGTAACTTATTTTCTCTCAAGACACTTATTAAAATGTAATTGCTTTTTTTAGTATAGCTGGTTGCTCTCCACCCTAACACAGTTCCAGCCAAACTTCCATGAAAAGTATAATGTATACCTAAGCACTTATTTTGGTCTTTGTGACTCTTTATTTCATGTTATCTTAGCCATTAGCATGGCTTCTCCATCTACTCCTGTTCTCTCACATGCGTGATGCAATACTCCTCCATACCATCGGCGTCGGTAGTCACTATTCCTCATGGTTAGAAGGCGGCAACCGGAAAGCTATTGGCCGGGGGCGGATTATAAAAACATAAACAATGCATTCAGCTATATTTTTCAGTCACGATGAACTCCCACACGAAGCAAGCCAAACCCTCACGCTCTTGACATAGTATCGTGAGATACTTACATTGTCAACCCTCGCTCTTGGACTTGTAAGATTTAAGGCAGAAAAGGCTGTTTAAGGCAGCAAAGCACTGTTTATTTGCATTTGTCACTTCCTGTTCTTGCTCTGTGCACTGATTTGCTAGCTTACAACCAATCAGGCTTACGACACCAAGTCAACATGCTGAAACGCCCACCAAACGTTTATTGGCGGGGTCCGATGTTACGGCGGTGTTCGCTACACCAATCGACCGCCGTAATCCGACGCCCCTACGCTTACCGACCTCGGATTGGTGTATCTAGGCCTTTACTTGCCGCCACAGAGACGAGGATTAGTTTCTTTGAGGGGAGGATCCGCACTGCGGAAGGATAATATTTAGCCGCTCCACCTAGCAAGCACAGGTCAGAGCTGGTGTGCTGCAAGTTAGCATAGTGCCTAGCATTCCCCCGCAGTTCATGAGCAGCTGGGAAAGCAGGGACTCCGTGTGTGCAACACAGACACAGATTTGAGCTCACTGGTTTCCGTGACCTGTCCAAAAGTAGTTTGCCACCTTGATTGGTGAGCTCAGGGCACAACAACAGAAAAAAAGCTTTGGCGATCATGTTCTCGCGTTGTCCTGAATCACAATTTTGATCTGAAAACGATACATCGTTCAGCCCTAGCACGAATTGTCGCTGAGTCCCTTGTTTGCGATGGTGAGTGACATATAGACAGATGATGTCAAATACGAGTTCCCATGGACGTGGATGACATTGTACTGTAATCTGCCACGAGAATTTATCCAGGTGTAGATACACACTGTAGAGATGAGGAATGGATGTTCGTCACAGGAAGATGGAGTACTTGTGTCAATAAAAGTGAGGCCAGTGGAATAGTAAGTTTACAAGGAGTAGAGGTGGAGTGAGGAGGATGTGTGACAAAAGAGCACCAGGATCAGAAGACAGGAGACAGAACTGGAGGTGGCAAATTTGAAGGTACTGAGATTCTCTTTTGGAAGGACAGGATCAGAAATGATCTGGTCAGAGTGAGAACACAGACTGACAGGTTTGAAGACAAAGTTACAGCGGCCAGTTTGAGGTTGTTTGCCCATTTGCAGAGAAGAGTTGTGGCTACTGAGGTAGAAGAATGCTGGAAATGGAGCTGCCAGATAGGAGGCAAAGAGGAAGACCAAAGTTGTGATTTGATGATGCGGTGAGGGAAGATTTGTAGGTAGATGGAATTCGAACAAAAGTTGCAGAGAAGTGGGAGAGTTGCATAGGACGATTTGCTGTGGCAACCCCTGAATAAGGCGAAGCCAAAAGGGAAAGAAGACTCACTTACAGGATTTGTTGGGTCTTGAAAGTGGTAATGTAAGTGCAGGAATTGTTTTGAGCGTCAGCAAATGCTCCCTATTAATTATCCATCCATTCATTTTCTACCGTTTATCCCATACAGGTTGGGCAGGAGATGATCCCAAATGACATTTGGAGAGAGCAGGGAGTAACCCTGCACTGGTCACTAGTCACTCGCAGCCTTATTAACCACAAATTACATGAACAAAATGATTTCATTGTATTGCAGCATAAACAGTATAAAGTAGTTTTACAAAAAGGAGTTCCAGACCCCATGTTTAGAAAATTTATCACACAGCTGTCTTGTTGTGCTATATTTCAACATTGCACGGACATGAGACTGACTGAAGACATATGTTAAAGGTCCCATGCAGCCATTTTCATAATTTTAAATTAGAAGGATGCCCATTTTCAAGATACTTTTGTTGGTCAGAAATAACTGATTTTGAATGGTCCGTTTTCTCATTAATATTAACAATATAAAAATGAGCTTTTCTCCCATTGGGTCTCTCCCTTCTCCTTAATTTGATATGAAAAATATCTTTCTGGTTGATTAGTTCCAGATATGTGCGCGTTTCAGATTTGTGGCTCCAATGGAATTAAGCAGGCTGTCGACGGAATTGTGGCCAGGCACAGTGCACTCTGCGCACTAGTTGTCGAGTGCGAGAAAGCTTCCGGTGACAAAGCCATCCTCCACAAAATGTGCCAAACACAGCACAATTCTGGTTGCTCCGGAGTTTCTCCAAAAATAAATGAAAACCAAACTGCATAGATGTCAAACTTAAACCATGTCACGGACTCATTTTGACCTGTTATCCATAAAACTGTAGATTATGATAGCATGGGACCTTTAAGATATTCTTCTAGGTTTCATCAAAGCCGAATTTTCTATCCTGCATTCGGCACTTACAGAGCAACAGTAGCTGCTGCGGCATGAGGCAATTACCAGCTAATCAGACATCCTTCTTCTTCTGGATTTTCAGTATCGACAGCTGAAATGTTTTGGGAAGCGCTTTGTGGAGGGGGTCTCGGGGGCGGGCTAGTGGGGCAGCTGCGGCCAGACCATGCTCGCTGGATTTTTCCGTTGTCCATGGGGTGGTAGACGAAGCAATATGCTCCTGGTTGACATTTGTTCTTCACATTCAGTGCCAGCTGTGTAGGTGCCAGGGGCCGACGAACACCATCTTCATAGATGCTGAGCCTGTATGAATCTGGGGGACAGATTTATTACACAAAGAGAACTTACTTGCATGTATGGAAGTGAATCAAAGTGTCATAATTTCACTAAAGAATAGTAAAATGCACTGTAACGAGTATTTGGACACCTGTGTATTACATATTTAGACACGGATCTATCGACATAGTATCCACAAGTTACAAACATCTACCTTGTTCAAAGCGTGCAGCACACTGTTCAGTCAGCTGTTGGACTGTGGTGGTGGGAAGGATGCCGAGAGTTTTGGGATTACTTCCAACGTCAGGACAGCACACTGTCAAAAATTCCTGCACAACAGCCATAACACAAGCGTTATAACTATGAACATTTATACGGTGTAAATAACATGTAATGGGATGATTGTGTTATCATATTCCAAGAACTGTGTTTCAATGATCCATAACTACTTAGAAGGTATATTTGGTTAATGTCAATTGGTGTAATTGTCTGTCCATCCAGCAAGATGAACATTTTATCGAGAAAGCTAATGCTTTTCCAGTATTCTAATAATTACTTTGGTGTGTTCAGCCACAAACATTTTCACCAAGCAATTGAGTGTAGCTGTTAGTTTTAAAGTGCCTTATAAGCAAATGTGATTGATTGCAGTGGTTAGGGTCAAAAAAGGTCTTCTCAAGGCCTAAACACAAACAGAAGTGTCGTGATGCGTGACAGGAGTTAGTGAGGTATTTACTTACAAGTTGCGGGCGTAGGGCTCGCAGGCTAGTTAGCGCTCCTCCATGATAACAAGCAGTCCAGATGATTTTGACAGTTCACGTTTCTTTCTCAATATTATTCAAAATGAATAAGTCCTACAGTGAATCCGATCCAAAACAGTCACCATCCATTCCCTTCAAGTCACTTTTGAAACTGATTGCGCTAAAACGAACATGCATCCAACCAGCCCTGACCTGTTTCAGTCATTTAATTGTTAGCCAACAAAAATCTATACGTCGGATGACTATTGACGTACAGTATATTGTTACCAGTTATCCAGTATCCATGTAACTCTGGGAAATCTTGTTTGGCCAACAAGTTTGAGAGCGGCGCCGCCTCTACTGTGTCGTCTCCCTCCCCACATATAATAATTACAATTTTTATTAAATTTACCTGTCATCCGATTATGTTTTTTTTTCTGCAGCGGTAATGGAACACAGTTAGGTTTTTTTTTTTGTATCCTGAATATGTAATGCAAGTACATGTATTTCGTTACTCCCCAAGCCTGTGCACGGATGACATGTACGTCACTTGACAATCTCGCATAGAGTCGCCATGGACGAGATGGTACCCCCGACGTGCGATGGTGGCGGTGGGGAAATACGTTTGAAAACCAAAGTTAGACGTTCATTTTCAACATTGTTATATTATATTGTTTGTCACAATTAGATTCACTACATCATCACCATTTATCCTAAACACAGCCATTGGAAAGACATATGCAAATCAGTCCAACTGCACGCGAGCGAGAGCTCAGGATTTCTCGACAGTTCGACACTATGTGCTACGCCACCGGCGCTCATGGGAAATGTGGTTGACTTCAGACAAAACACGACTGCTTTTGTCCATATGGCATTGCCATAATCAACAAAAACTGAAAAGTTATCCGGTGTTGCTTTAACCATAGCATGGCAGCAACATCCCTGTAGATCTCAAGTGATTTCCTTTTTTACACAGTGTTGACAGTTCGTTTAAAGTATATGATGATTTAGGAATATAAAATTAAAATAAAATAACACGGATACAGTATATTCTAAATTTAATAGTGTTACAAACTCGTATGGTGGCATAATTGGACAAGCAGCCATAATGACCAACTTTACTGCCCTATACTGGCACTGTTTACACAGGTAAGTGAGCCAGCCTATTCATTTGGTGGGATTTGAATCACATGCAAGAAAACACATGATAGTATAACATTAAAATGTTTGAGAAAGTTGATTTTTGTGAAAACATGCACAAAATGAGTAATGCACTTCATGTTGGTTTGCTGTTGTATGCACAGCATGTGGTTATTTTTTGTAGTTGAGCATTGGATCTTTTCTATGTGCATTTGAAAATTTATCTATATGAAGATACTCTTCTGTAAATTGGTACAATAAAAAACAGACATATGCATATATTTTGTTTTTTGTCCTTATTAAAAATGGCATTTTGGCCGTGAATGCACTGCGCACCATTCACTGATTGATTGATTGATTGATTGATTGACTCTAAAAAATCTTTACTTTTTTAGTTCAAGTTATTGGGCCTACATTGCCTGAGATAAATATGTGAACCTAACCTTTAAATTACACAAGTTAATTTTTTGTGCGAAGAGAATATGAGCGTGTGTATACCTGAACAGATCTTTGTTCCAAACATTCCAGGTTGAGTGTGCGTCGTCTCTCCCACCGTTGGATGGAGTCCTGAACCTCCCTACTCAGCTCACGTGAACCTGATTTCTCCTGGTCAAACGTCTTAATATGCTCTAGAGCGCCGTACGTGGTCGTCAAATAATATGAACCTACATACATACGCACGCACATACAAATTACAATCAGAGATCATCGAAGGCGCAGTTGGTTTGACTGTGAAAGGAAACAAATAGTGTACCTTCTCCTATTGTTAGCGCAGGGTCCATCAACTCCATCATGTATTCCACATCGAGCAGTAAATCTGACAGATTACATCTAGCCAGGACATACATCATTACAGGCAGGAAGTCATCAGCTCCATGGGTCCGCCCTGTAAAAAAATGCACATTAGAGGATAGTTCATTTAATTTCATGTACTTCCTGGCAGTGTTGTCACAAGATCTACATTTTGACTTTGGTACCATACCTGCATACCTCAATAAGGATACTGAAAAGATACAAAAAACTTAAAAATAAATAAACACAGCGGAATAATATCTGACAGCTAAACAACTTCTTTTTCATTTGTATTCAGAAAATTATAAGGATACTCATTCGAATATTTGTGATAAAATAAATAACATTTTTAAACACTTAAGAACAATTGAACACAAACATATGTAGTTTTTAAACACTACTGAACGTTTTGTATAGATTATATCCTGTACTACACATTCACAAACGTTTTGGCCCAACAAAAGATTTGTTGTTTGGGCAACGTTATCATGAATCATCATAGAATTCCACAAAACAAAACAAAAAAAGAGTGAAAACAATCCATAGTGCTTTCTATTTGGATTTGTTTGACCATCTTGTATTAGGTCGCAGGCTGTCCTGAATGATGGTGAGGGGGGATGGGGTGGTGGTATTGATGCCACAGTGACTTGTTTCCAGATTTATTTTTTTTTTACTGCACCTTTATTCAGCTACACGGCAATATATAATTTCTTAATTGCTATAACAGTAGCAACCAGTTGGGTCCCTCGGCAAGGACCTTTACGTAGATATGTGAAAACTGACTCGTTTCCGCCATTACCCGTGACGCCATTTTCGTGTGATCACGGCACGGTTTGTGCTCCTCTCAGACAGATGCGCTCTGGCTGGTTAAAATGTGTTTTCCACATCAGACATGATGTACAGTGGAATCAATTACGATTTTGATCATACTTCACGATCACAAAAATTGGCAAAATCATAAAAAAACAAGTCCGCTGATAGTGTAGTGGTACACACGCCTGAGTTGTGTGCGGGCAGCGTGGGATTGATTCCCGCTCAGTGACAGTGTCTATGTGTGCCCTGCGACTGGCTGGCGACCAGTTCGGGGTGTAGTCTGCCTTCGCCCATTGACGGCTGGGATAGGCTCCAGCAACTCCCCGCGACCCTACATAGGATAAGCGGTTTGGAAGATGACATGACATGACATAAAAAAACACACACCCTCTCAGAGCTGGCGAGCCTACACCCCGCAAGCCATACCTCAGGTTTTGCTAACAGACGTGAAAATGTCAGAAGACCCGTCACAGGAACGACTTGTAAATACAGTACTTTTAAATCCAGGTTAAAAACTTTGCTTTTTTCCCTTTGACCTTTGATTAAGGTCCTCTAGACAATTTTAAATCTTTTTTCCCTTTTATGTAATTTAGAAACCCACTTTTAAATGTTTTTAAAGTTTTCTGTTAATGTGCTTAAATGTTGTCAACGTACATTCTAGTAGTTTTGTTGACTGCTTTTGTTTTCTCTGCTTTGATTTTGAAATGTTAACTGTTGTGTTTTTAAACGCTTGTAGGTGTTGTCTTTGCTTGTGTGAAGCACATTGTGCTTGTTTATGAAATGGGCTCAATAAATAAAACTGCCTTGCCTTGACTTGCCTTGTAAAGCAAGCAAATAGCTTATTTGCTAACACTTTGGGTTTGCTGTGGAAGACGAAGAACAAAGACATAAAAAGTGCAAAAGAAGTGTTTCGTTGTTGTTTCTGCACCCACCGGCAAAACGACCAATCTATTTAGCCATCTTAAGTTTAACCATCTTGTGGTTTGCGACGATGTTCTGTATTATGTCATATGTAAAGTGCTCACATACATTTCAGACACACTTATTTGCCAATCTATTGAACTTGTTCAGACTGCCAGCCAAAGTCTGATTTTTAGCCCATCCAGATTGAAACTGGATGGCTCTTTTGTAGTCTGAATAGTCACAAAGCACATTAAATCAGATTTTTTCGAGATGGATCGAAGCTACATTCATATCAGATGTTTGACTTGTTTTTCCTGTTTTTTTTTGTCAAATCAGATTTTAATCGCCATGTATTGCCATTTCAATCTTGTCTGCCCAGGTCCTTCAGAATCAGTTGTGCTGCCTGATTTAAAGTAAACTATATTGGCAAGGGATTGTTCCTTTAACCAATCAGATTCAAAATCACATCAATGACACATATTTTTGAAGTCGATGTAGTGACAAAAAAATAAATAAAGTGCGCATTTTGTGGGGTGGGGACTTACCTGGACAGCTGACAGACATGGAGTCATAGATGATTTTACAGGTTTTCAGCAGTAGCTCAATCTTCTTTGGAGGAGAGTATTCAAGATGCAGATTACTGAGTTTCACGCTTATCTTCTCCATAGCTGTAGCCTCTGGGACGGCGGTGGTGACTCCCAGAGCTGTGGTGGTACTGCCGAGAACTACAGACTAATTGACACAAAATTGCACAGACCTCATTTAATAAAGAAGCAGTTGAGCATGTGATGATAAAAATATGTTGCTTGCCTGGTTCTGTGCCAGTTGCCTCAGGATGCCATTGCTGGTGTGTAGTTTCTCAAGATTGCGGTAAACAGGCTCCCTGAGTGGCTTCAGTACACTCTTACACAGAGCTGCTTCGACTATGCTCTCTGCAGGGCACAAAACACCCCTTCAAACTTGGAGCTTGCTGAGAGGGACATGTTATACATCATATGCATATGTGTTGTTTTTTTGCTTCATTAACCTACACTATTGGAAATACATCTGGATCGATTACATTAGTCAACAGCAAATTTTAATCAGAGATGCTGCTGATTTGAAAAAAAAAATGTCTTTACTTAGAAGAAAAAAAATCCACCCCTTGCTGAACCTAACCCTACATTCATAAATATTACTAAATATATTACTATATTACATATTGTATTGTTGTCATATAATATTAATAATTATTACTATTGTGAAAACCTGGTATGCTAGAGAAAAAAATAGAATTATGCTAGTGGTTGTTTGTCTGTTGTTTGTAAGTTATTTGTAGGAAACGCTAACGGAAACCCGTTTAAAATGATAGTCGGAGCGGTCTATAGGCGATTACTATTTGGTCCGGCCAGACAAAATGGCGGATAAACTGTGGGCGGAAGGCGATGAATGGACTGCGAATTTTTCGTCTGTATGTGTTACAAGTAGCCTCCAGACATAGAATGTCAGGGTTGTAGCTCAAGTTTAAGTTAGTATGGTAGGTACATAAACTTCTCCCAAAATTTGGCTTGTCAAAATTAAATATGATTTTGACGAGCGACTGAGCTCCCAGTTTTGCACACAAGACTTCTATCACTTCTACCTCTATGTCTGGTGTCATCTTAAACATTCTCCAAACTGGGGTCTCTCTTGGATGATTAGTTTCACGGATATTGAAGTAGTGTGCTTTGCCTCCTTTTGACACTGTGACCTTTTCTTGTAGTCACTGGTGGTGTAGTGATACACGCGCCTGAGTTGTGTGCGGGCAGCGTGGGATCGTTTCTCGCTCAGTGACGGTGTTTGTGTGTGCCCTGTGACTGGCTGGCGATCAGTTCAGGGTGTAGTCTTCCTTTTGCCCAATGTCAGCTGGGATAGGCTCCAGCACCTCCCCGCGACCCTGTGCAGGATAAGTGGTTTGGAAGATGACACATGACCTTTTCTTGTGTTTTTTTTGTGGCGGTTTTTGGTACTGCATGTCCAAGCCTACTTGTAATGATCGCGGCAAAAAGACCCCAAGACTTCTATTGCTACAGAGTTGCATCTTTATGCTCATTGGCCAACTGAAGCATGCCAATAAGAAGCTTCTCACTGCAACAGCTGGGGTGAAATAAATTGCTGCCAGCTGAGAGATAATTGTCCAAAAGACCTGCGCAATGTCCCATTGCAGCATATAATTGCAAGAATTTAAGTTCCCACGAGCGTATGCATGCCATAAAAAAAAAAAGGGAACAACAGAGCAGAGATATTAATTAGAGAATTTCTAAAGTGACCGGCAAATTGATGAGACTTTGGAATTGGATCTGCAATGGAAAATATGTATTTGCTCAAGTCAAGATTATTATTTGATTTGGTTGTGTAATCTTTGAGCATGTATATACTTACCGGTAAGTATTACAAACTGTGCAGTCTTCAATATTACTATCAACTTTGTTCAAAGACATGCTTCTTTCAGCATGTTCAACTCACATTCAAGGACTTATTGCCTTTGTAAATACAACTGTGGTACATTTTAATGCTTTCGTAAGACTACATTTATCATTTAGTCACATGTGCGTCTTTGGTAAATGGTAAAAACACAATTGAATTGCCCTTCTGTGATGTTTACTAGTAGACTATTAGGACATGCAGGACCAAAAATGGCCACAAAAAAGCCCACCAATATCAAGATTAAAAAAAAAAAAAATCACTATGACAAAACATGGTAAAACACCAATTTTTAAATATGTTTTTTAAAAGAATTTGATCTTTCAAGTTTGGATTTGATACTTTTTGTCAGTCTTTCGGAATATGGCTGTTAAGTGCATTGAATATGCATTTATTTCCTTTTTTGAGCCTTAGTATCGGTGAAACTGATCAACTAAGAGAGACCATATTTTGGAGATTGTTTCATCTACCACCAGCTAGAGGCAAAAGTGATAGAAGTCTTCATTCTGCAAAAATGAGGGCTCAACAACTCTTCGAATTTTCAATTTAATTTTGACAAGCCAAATTTTCGGAGAAATTGAAGTGCCTACCATACATACTAGGTTATAATTGAGCTCAATGCCTGATTTTCCAAATTTGGAAGCTGTTAGTAACAGGTATTGACTGTAGAAATTTTGTAGGCTACGGGTGAGATACGTTTGCAGATATTGTTTAAAAATGGCTTTTGAGAGTATGATTACAAAATCCGTCGAAACTACCCTACATTCATTGATTATTCAGGAGAAAAATATGACAATGACAATAGAGACCTAATATTTTGGATTTTTCCTATTAACAAATGTGTCTTTTTACTAGAATTTTTACAGGAATTCTTAGATGGTCAGGTGGGAGGCATTTGATGAAATGACACGGAATGACCCTTGTGTCTTTGCAAACAGGACAGAGGAAGTGCTAAAGCTAAACTACATAGCATACCAAGTTTGTCTTGTGAATATTGGTGCTGCGGCTCCATCATTGCCTGTAGTTCAGCGCTCTGCAGCAGGTAACTCTTCAATTGAGTCATCATCTGCCTGATCTCCTGTAACAGCTCAGTGGAAGTGGAGTGCTTGGACATGGTCTCAAGGGTGAATGCTTGGTACTCTTTCACCTACAAATCCCACATGAAAACTGAAATTGAGTTTTTGTTGGATAGTTTTAAATATTAACATGATTATATTTTAAGATGAAGCATTTACCAGGTTACCAAAATAGCTCAGCGGGTCTCTAGCCAGCTCCACAATGCGTTGGGAGAGGCGACGGTCGTGACTGATGAGGCTGGTAATAACGGTAGACAGGCGGGAACGAGCTTTGCCCAACATGTCAGTGGTTGGTGTCCGCTTTATTTTGCTGCCACGATTCTCTGACGGACTACAAAAATAAAAAGACGGTGCAGTAAAATTAGTTGATATACCGGGCTCTGTGCCGGTTCGTACACATATATATATATATATCCATTATCTACACCGCTTATCCTCCCAAGGGTCACGGGCGTGCCGGAGCCTATCCCAGCTGTCCTCGGGCGGTAGGCGGGGTACACCCTGAATCGGTTGCCAGCCAATCGCAGGGCACACAGAGACAAATAAACACCCACACTCACAATCACACCTAGGGCAATTTAGAGTGTCCAATCAACTTATCATCCGTGTTTTTTGGAATGTGGAAGGAAACTGGAGTACCCAGAGAAAACCCACACACGCACGGGGAGAACATGCAAACTCCACACAGGGAGGCGGAGCCAGGATCAAACCCACGACCTCTGAACTGTGAGGCGGACGTGCTAACCAGTTGACTGTCAACATAATGGGATACTGTAATCTCTCTTTCTGTGTGTGTCTCTCTCTCTATGATAATTGTTATAAAATATCTTAAAATGAGCAAGTCCCGTATGATGAATACGAATGCTGAAATGGAAGGCCCAATCCCGAAAGTCGTTAAAAATTATATGCAGTTTAACCTGGCTCTCATCACAGAAATTGATGGACTTTGGTCTTCAATAAAGCTCTGGCAGTGTCATGGTATCAGTGTCATTTTGCAAGTCCATCCGGAACCAATTAAAGTTAACAAATCATACACATATTGTTTTGTGATTGAGTTTGAATTGTACTGATACTAATACACACAAAAAAAGAAGACATTTGCTGCACAAATACATGAATTCAGTCTCCCAGCATTCAGTTATGCCAAACCTACTTAAAGTTTTGATCCTGCTCCTGGTTCGTCTCTCCTTCTTCTTCGGTGCTGCTGTTCGAGCATGAGTCGAGATCTGTGCCGAGCATGGCGCCTCCCTGAGGAGAGTACAGTGACACGTCCGGCCTTTGTGCCGCGGAGGGAGGGCCTACTTTTGGCCCAGAATTCTGATTGGCCAGTCCACCATTAGGCCTATCTGGTGAGGGTGGTTTCTTCCTTGGCTGAGGTACCGGTCGAGTGGGTTTCTTCACTAAAATTTGAGGACCAAATTGTTGTTTGGCCTCTTCGTTATCTCTGCTCGCACTTCTTTCTCTACCTCTAGTGTTTGACACTTCTATACCGTCACCCAACAGAGATGTTTTCTGCTCCTCTCGTAGTCCTTCCCCTTCCTTTTCAGTTCCCTTCGCAGGTTTTTGGTCCATCTCGCCAGCATCTGTACTGTTCCTGGAGGAAGTGCGGCGCAGAGGAGCAGGACGCACGGAGGGGACGGCCCGACTCTGCGGGGGAACGGGAGGTCTTAATGGAGGAGGTGATGTCAACGGTGTCTTCCTCTCTTCTTTGTTCCCTCCCTCCGCCCTTCCTTCCTCTTTTCTGTCAGCTGCAGAGATCATGGATGAGATTTTCAAGGATGAGGGGGTTGATGAGAAGAGCAGACCCATCCCAGAGCCTGATCCCAGGCTGGGGGGCCTGGGAGGAGGCCGCTTGATTTTCGTGTCCTGGTTAGAGTTAGTCTTAATCTGATTTTTGACCTCTCTGTTTGTATTCTGGTTGGATTCTCCATTGAGCAAGTAGGAAATTATACTTTTAGGGGTGCTGATTTGTAGTTTGGACTCAGAAAGGTCTTTTGGCTGTTTGGTTGGTGTCTCTGCCAAAGTGATTGGGTTGATATACAAATAAACCATGTTGGGACTCCGATCCAAAACTGGGTTATGTTCTTTTGTCTTCTGATTTGTGTCTGACGTCCAAAAGTCTGCAATAGATACAATGAAACATATGTCATAGTTACCATATTTACATGATTATAATATTGCATATCCTCATAATTTCTCCGATAGATAGACAAAATATATACAAAAAATAAAACAAGCAAACTTTACATTGCTGGCTGTGAGATTTATTTTTCAGTATCTACAGTCTGTATGTGTTGGCAGATGTGTTCCAGGTTCAGAACCTTTTCAGTTCAGTCACTGCTGATGTCATTCTATCCCAAGCCCATCCAAAATGGTATACTGTAGAAAACAACATACGCTACATAGCTACAGTACCTGCACCCATAGCAGAGATGATCTCCAGCTCCTCTTTCTGTATTGCCATTGAAATGGCCTGCGGTAATTTCAGTGGTGCGGACAGGATGTCCCTGATTGGATTCAAAAACAGGCGTTATGTAATCTTAAGAAGTAGTAAGTTGCATTTTTTACCCTGTAAAATTGTTGTGACTCTTAGTTAAATACTTGGATATGGGTCATTTTCATATACCGTAATTTGATCAATAATTGTAAAGACATCGACCACTGAATTTCATTTTGAATATCGATGAACTTTACTGATATGAGTATTTGAATTATTGGCAGTAGTTGATAGTCAAAAGGATATAGATATTTCCAAGAAAAGAAGTTCTGAAGTGTTATTTTTTCTCACTTTAAAACGTGAAACTGTTTTTACCCTTTACTGCTTCCAAATGAAATGCTTTGATTTGCAGAATGTTTTCCGAGGCTGTTTATAACATTTTTAGACATGTAGGATTCTGTTTTATCCTATTGGTTAATATGCCTTCTCCATGAAAACTACCACAAATGCCTCTTAAGAGGTCCCTTTTGGGGGCTGCTGTTCTTTTACAAATGGTCCTTCTGTCACCTCAGCTGTCTTTACCATTTATGCCAATGGAGGGAGCCTTTTTGTGTTGTTGCAACACACCAGAGGGATCTGTGATTTAAAGTGGCAGAATGTGGCAGCCATTTTGCATTCAAACAACAGCAGACGGCCGAATAGATGGTGTTATTTCTGAGTTTTGTGTGAATTTACGAAACCTTAGAGTGTGCTAATAGTATACAAGTTCACCCATAACAGCTCACAGACTTTCAACAACCAATGCCTGCTTCATTGCTTAATGAGGAAGTGTGCCTTTAGCCCCCTCCCCCCTATTTAGTACATCTTCCTATGAACGTGTGTTTGTGGGGGTGTGCGTGCGTGCCTGCCTACCTGCTGACACAGTAGAAAGAGATGAGTTTGTAGATGTCATCGAAAACCAGAGCCGAACCATCTAAATGAAGAACTGCAGGGGAACAATTACAAGCTGGTTCTGGAATGTCCACAGTAGCGGGGCTTGTATACAATATACACTGATAAGAAGGTGCACATACATGTCTTGTGCTGTTTGACTTTCAGGTTGTGTATTGGCATTGCTTCCTGCTGTTCAGGCAGGCGCACCGAAAGCGTCATATCTTGCTCCTCTGCGCTTTGAACCAGGAAGACCTGCAAATGCCAGTCAGATGTTATACAAGTCAATGCATGGAAATCAAGCTGTAGAAAGTTGATTTAGAAAAGGAATAGGACATTATACAGTACAGTATATTTGAGTATCTGACACACTATTTTCTGACATACTACTTATATGTACTACACACCACACACTGCTCTTCACCTTCAACTTATATGGTTGAAACTACTGTATATATTTCGGGACAGCAGAAGCTCCTCCGGAAAGACTTGGGCTTTGGTAACGTGTGAGGCCTTCAATGGACAATTTAAATGCTCTCTAGTTCTCTGCATGCCTGCTCATGGGAGGTCTGCATCTCAATGTGAAATCCACCCATTTTTAGCCATCTCAGGGGGCGGCCATTTTGTCACATCTGTCGACTGAAAATGACATCACAGGTGCCCTGTGGGCTCAGATAACGACCAATCCCGGCTCACCTGTTTTCTGAAGCTGAGCTATGATTAGTCGTTATCTAAGCACTGAGGGTCCGTGATGTCATTTTCAGTCGACAGATGTGACAAAATGGCCGCCCCCCTGAGATGTCTAAAAACGGGTGGCTTTTGCTGCTCAACTCCTATTTTATATTAATCATATTGCTTTGTTTCAACTAGTGGGCCTGCATAGAACATATTCTTGAAAAAATATGTTTGGGTTGACTTCCCTGCTTAAGCTGCTTCTCCCGCGACATGACCTCGGGTAAGTGGAAGAAGTTGGATAAATGATTGAATGTAACATATTGTAATAAAAAAAAACTAACCTACACAATGCATCCAAATAAACAGAACAATAAATAAACTAATTGTCATTAAAACAAAATTTCAAAACAATCAACAATCACAAATAAAGCGGCAGATATTGTTACACTTTTCAGGAGAAGCTTTATAATAAACCACAGAGTTTGCCGCTGTATTTTTCTACAGCTGACTGCCGTACTTACATTCTAATGTGAACATTTTTGGTAAAAGATAAAAAGGTATGTGTGAGTGTCTCACCCCTGCAGCCTCCTCTCGTAGAATGCACGTGACTTGTTCTTGGCTGAGTCCTTTGGTGAGCCATACAGAACTGCTCCCCACCAAGAGATCTATAAGGCTCAGCGTTGGTGCTGGAGAGGGTGGCAAGATGACAGGGGGAGAAGGTAGGCAAGAGGGGGGAGAGGTTGACACTACCTGGGGGGAGGTTGAAGAGAGAGGAGTGAAGCAGGTAGTGGGCTCAGTGTTGAGAGAGTTCTCTAGGAGAAGTGAGGGAGACACAGTGTGTGGGGTCGGTGAGAGAGGCGGTGGGAGAAATGAAGCAGGTGGGTTCGAGGGGAGCGGTGAAGTAGGTTTGGAGACAAAAGGGAGTGACGGAGGAGTGGGTGGAGGTAGAGGAGGTCGACAAGGGATTTGGGAGGACTTCGGGGTCATCGGAGGAGGCTTGGGTCGACATGGCCTTGAAGAGGGGAGGGCGGAGGTGTTCTGTGCTCCTGTCGGAGTGTTTGTGTGACTGCGAAGGACAAAGAGAAGGTTATGAATTCCATGCTGGCAAGTTGTCCTCACTTCACTTTGCCTCAGGAGACTCAATGTGTTGTTTTTCCTTTTTTGCTTCGGGTTTTTTTTTGTCATGAGAAGTTCATTTATATCAAAAGTGATGACAGTTTTCAGTGTATACGCCTCAAGGTTAAAACTGCATGGTTCAAGTTTCCTCTCAAAATTACAATCACACAACACAGTAGTTTGTCACATAATACCTCCAAACATCTCCATTCTGGTAAACACATGAACACTGTTTCTTATTCATAAGAGTAGCAGAGACAGCAATATTATCACCTGACCACATGACTAACAAATGACTCACTTATAACCCCATTTGGTCTTTAGTCACTGCACATTTAATACATTTCAGTGTTGGTGTTAAGTGTACGGGGTATCTCGTGTCTGACAACAGATCTAGCCTTTTCATCATATCATTTTGGTAATCACAATTGTGGAGACTCAAAATCATAAAAAAAAAAAAAAACTCTTATATGCAGAAGCACTTTGAACCATGATGAATATTTTAATTATTCAACTTGCAGCTCAGCTTGAGGGCATTCTTATTACATTCTGATGTTTATTTTGAAACATCTAACATTTAGATAATATTAAATTGATAAAATGTACTTATTAATGTGAGTAAACAAATAGCTGGGTGTCTGGAGTGCCACAACACCAATTAAGTGTGAAATCAAACAATCAAGTAAATCTGTAGTTTTGTTACATTACGAAAATTGGTCTGTTAGCGAGCGGTTCAGCATATCCGCTCCATTCTTTCAATACAGAGGGTCTAATTAGCATAATAACCCCCCAACACCGAGCAACTCAGCCAGTTGAATTAGCCAGTAAGCACTTTTCTGGGGTCCTACATTAGGATTACAACAGTTTTAGCACGCTTACTTGATTGGTCCAGAAAATTGTTGCCGGGGCAAAGGTGTTTGTGTTTGGTGATGTGTCCATGCGATTTATTGTCTTTAAGGCATTTGCTTGTTGTAATATTCTCAGCACTGCTTTTACTCAGCCTATCGACGCAAACACTCGTGGCTGAGCGAGGCTGAACAGGAGACGGTCAAACCCCAAAGACTACTGTATATGAATGGATTATAGGCCACTATTTCTGACAACTTCTGTTGTTGCTGTGTTTTTCTTTTTTTTTTCTTTTTGCTGTTAAAATCCTGTTATCGGTGTGTGTTTAGCTAGGATCCCTGTATGGAGTCAGCAGAGCCTCTCAAAGAACGAACTCCACTGTTTGCAATGACCATTCGGAGTATATTATCTCAGTATCATGAATTGTAACTGACAGAGGTTAGGGTAACATAACGCAGTGACTTTTGTTCCGATGGCTTTGCTTTAATTTCATTATTGATGGTTCTGACAACATGATGCAGATGTACCATTAAAGCAAAAGTCAGCCCATGATATGTCTCCTTTATATCTGCCAATTTTTGTGCGTCACTAACAGTACTTCTACAAACTGTAAAAATAAGAAAACTCTGTTGGTAAAAGAGGAGAAAATCACACGTTGGGAAGACAACTAATTGTCATCTCATTGTCACGTGAAATGGTACGAAGATTTCATATTGTGATCTATATGTATTATTCTCAGTATTATCACTAGATTGCGGAAATCAATAACAAATACATGCATCAAAAGCATTGCAAGTTGTATTTTGCAAACAAAAACAAAAAAAGAAGAAGAAAAACAGCAGCCTGTTGTAGTTTTTGTACATTAGAAATCGTAAACACCAAAATGGATTCCTCGACATTTTGCCTGTAATATCAGCACATAATCTTGGATTTATTTTCCACAATATTGAAAAATGACTTACTATGTGATCGACAAATACTATATGCATCTGATGTTGTCTTCATTCGCATAATGTAAAATACACACGTACACATTTCAACTTTTAAACAGGGGTCACAAATATATTTTTTAGTATCGAAAAGAATTAATGCATTCTTCAACATAAGAGCATTTATTGGAGACCAGTTTTTTGTGTCAAGACAATATGGTTATTATATATACTTATCATTTCCTTTCAGCTATAAAGCTTTCCTTTCACTTTCATTTTTCTTGTTTTGCCTTTGAAGTGCCTTTGTATGGCGTGGCTGTTCTCTTTCAAAAGCAGAAATAAGATTGTGAAAGACCTGTCAGATGCTAAGAAATCCACAAAATTACATCTTGAAACTTGAGGGGATGATATTAATAAATAAACAACCAGATAAAAAACAATATATGATAAATATAAATAAATAAAAACAATATATAATATATAACAATGTATAACATATACACCACGGGAGGTATTAGTGTGCTGTATATGCATTTTATAAGTTGCAAAATTTTGTAACCAAAAACACATAATTTGCCGTTTGCACTGTTTTCATGGACACTTGGATGGATTGGATAAAAATATTGATCCGATTAGGACTTGTGTTTATGCATCACACATTTGATCGTAACAAGTTATTTTGACGTGCAGATTTACCAAATAGACCGGAAATTGTAGCAGACGAGGCTGTAGCGACTTCTGTGTCAACGAAACAAAAACAACAAAACAAAACAAAATTTCCATTTCTACTTTAAACATTAGCATTTTTTCGCATATTTTTCCCATTTGCGCTGTTTACGTCGATTTCACACTTCCTAATGAAGCTGCAAATGTATCAGTTCAGTCTTGCACCTGCCATGTCTTTTGCTCGCTCTGCTTTTACTAGCTTCTGGGGACAACAGAAACGTGTATACAGTACTGACATCATAAACATGCGCGGTAAAGACGGTCCGAAATGTCAGAATACGTTTTTTCGTGCTTGCTGATCGTATTAACCGGTCCGAAATGTCAGAATAAGTGTTTTCATGCTTGCTGATCGTATTAACAATCGACATAAACCACCTCTCTCGTTCGCAATAAAATCTTGATCGGAATGGGCTTGATCGGGTCAGAATGTTCCGAATGGGGTGTGTACATGGAGCATTTTATTTCAGGCTTTTAATCCGAATAAATGTGTCCATGTAAACGTAGCCATTCTCAAATATTTTTAGCCACTGTTTACTTAATATATATCATAGGAAAGAGGGAGAATAAATGCATTGTAGGGAGCAACACTGTTGTTGATAAAACATGATGAATTACACTGTATTCATTTTATTCTTTACTGTCACCATTTCCAAGTCTAAATTCTTACCGCGAACCCAAAAGGTAAGCAGATCTTACAAATTAATGAACAAATTGAACAAATTAAATGAACAAATTGAACAAATTAATATCAGCCTACAGCGTTATCGCATTAGCTTTTGATACCTGACCCATTCCAGGGGTGGATGGGGTGGGTGTTTGTAGTTGACCACCTGCAGAGATCTGCGCACTAATTGACAAGTGTAACACGGCGCGGCATGATGAAGTGCTGCCTCCATCAGTGAAAATGTCTGTTTTTCTCTGCTATTTTACTACTTGCATTTCTCGTCAGACTCTCATCTGTTTGAGAACTACTAAGCTAGTTGCAGCGCCCTAGCTCTGGCCATGGTAGCCATGGTAATGAAATTCTTTTGGCCTCGTGCAATATGGGGTGGGCGAACACTCAACAGTGACTCATTTGCCTGAGACAGAATCGGCACTCACAAAACGAGTAATATTAAGCGGTATTTTACAAGTGGATGTTAAGTGTGCTGTAATTCTTTAAACTATTGCATTTATACACAAAATGTCAGAGACCTCTCACTTAGAAACAGTTCAACTATTTTAAAGTATCCCCCCAAAAAGCATAATATGCCTACTTGCTTATATGAAAAAGTAAACATATTGAGATGCACACATGCAGTAATCATGATTTTCATACTTCCATCACTCCAGCCTTTAAATCAGGAAGATTTTTAAATAGGACACGCGGTTGTGTGAACTATTTTTATGTTCTTTGTGTGAACTACTTTTATGTTCTATTAGGTATTGCATTATTATTCTCTGCATATGATCAGATAAAGTTAAGAAATAATACAGCAACAAGGATATAATGTCTGTGATTGTATTTACAGTATTATGTTTCATGGAATACAAAAATGCTTAATATATCCCACAATAATTTTCTGGGGTTAAAATTCTGTGCCTTAAAAAGAGTTAAGTCACATTACGCCATCATTCAGTACGATAGCATCAAAGCTTTCAAGTTGGCACGTGCCGTGGGTGATGTAAACATTGATTTAAACAATCCCGCGCTTGTATTCGTTGTGTGTACATTACAGAGTTTTCTGTCTTTGACCTGCAAGTGAGGCTCTTGCTCAAAGCTCTTCAGCGGCAGACATGGTAAAAGCGCTTGCATATTTCCAATGCATATGGAACCAACTAAAGTTCACGTCAAGATTTCCCAAACAAAGTCGATTCAATGGCCTTGGTAGAGAGCACATATTACAAACCTGATCTATGGAAAACAATATAAAAATGTAGTGACGTGAACCCATTAAACCCGTTTTTGTAGCCATGACCTATTTATTAGTGAGTCAGTCACATCTGTTTTTCCTGCTGTGGCTTGTTGACTTCCACCCCCCGACTACGCTTTCCCTTCTTACACTTACAACACCCCACTGCCTTGCCAAAATACTGTTTCCTGACTAGATATTCAAGCGGCCCAGTGGTCCCGAACTCACCCCGTTTCCTGAGAATCAACGTTGGCTTCCATCATAACTTCTCAAGCTGACTTCTGGACTGCTCAGTCACCTTCTTTCTCTTTTTCTTTTCACTCTCAGCTTCACCCAAATCCCGCCTTCTCTCTGCCTTGCACCCCTCCCTGGTTCTTCCTCTTGTTTAGTCAAGCAGACTGAATAAGGCAAAATAAGGGGAAATATCTGTATGTGTCAGCTCTGGCCTCAACTTCCTGAGCAGAAAGACAGGAAGAGGCTGAGAACTGTGGTCAAATGTTGTGTGCGCTCTTGTCTTTTTCTGTAATGCCATGTAACACTATTGTAACACTGTAATATTAGCGCATGTGATGATTTTCTTTCTTCTTGTGTTCTTGTACCAAATCAAAGGCATTGTAACACACGCACCCACCGACACACACTTATATATACATAAACATATTCTATTCAAATTTGGATCTCTGAGCAATGTGAGCCTGCTGTGGAATGTGTCCTACATATTCAGCAGCTGCTTGTCCAGGCTCCTCCTTGTCTCCTCCCCCTTCCTTTAAAGGCTTCCAGATGGATTCAAACTCACACTGTGGAATGTAAAACTTCATGTTTCTCTGTCGCTTGATCTTCTCTGACGCACCCTAATCATTTCCTAGTACCTTGCTTCCTTTTTTCAACAATTGCCTTTCCATTAAAACCAAACGCTTCTAGTTGTGGGCCTCCTCCTGCTGCCCTGCTTATCTCAAAGATGTTCTGAGAAACAGTGATGTTTGCACAGATAAGTTGGACACTAACTTTGCAACCCTAACTTCGAGATAAAAGTAAGAAATAGTACCTTTTTTTTTTTTTTAAACCAGCGAACACAAGCAGGCTGCTTACTCTTTACTTTCTTTGACTGCTCGTTGAGCAGCTGCTGTAAACATACAGTACAGTATTTTGACATGCATGTGTGGTCACACTAAACAGTGAGCATGTTGACTGCGCAGCTGCTTCCTGTGTAAACACCAGCACTCATACATGCTTGCTACGTTGCTCACATTCTGGTTGTGTAGTTTCACCTACAGCTAACTGCCACTGGATGGAGCAAAGACACCGTAATCTCAGAAAGGCATTCCCCTATGGAAATGTGAAAGGCACATCTTGATGCATCCTCGGACACTCGCTAAGGTGCTACTTCACCACTCACCAAGAAGACATGAAAAAAAGCAATAAAAATGAAATAGTAAAATAGAAATATTTTTCAAATATATTCTACAGTCTACTTTTAGACGAACAGGAAACATTTTAATAGTTTATGATGAGAACATTTATTTAGTTAAAGCAACACTGTGTCATATGTCAGTTTTTGTTGATTATGGCGGTGCCATGTGGACAAAAGCGGTAGTGTTTTGACAAAAATCAACCATATTTGCCAGCGCGCAGTGTCGTGAAATCCTGAGCTGTAATTATAGCAAAAGGAGGAAGTGAGTATGCCGTAAAGCAGTTCAGGACATTTGTATTTTTTTGGTGTGCCAGGGTTGATCCCATCCTCCTCAAAGTTGCTTTGTGCCAGTAAAAACGATACAGACCCCCTCAGGGCATCAAGTTCCATTCAACTACTGCACTTGTAAGTCAATGTTTCATCAACAGAGTTGTGAAAATGTTTTATTAAGGTTGATTTCTTGCCCAGTGCTGCTTTAAACATCAGTGTTTCTGGTTTGAGCCGCTAAAATCTTTGCCCACAGATCAGGGATGGGCAACTTAGGAGGGGGTCATACTTTTTCACAGAGCTGGGCACTTGACCATTTTTTGCCCGTCCGGCCGCCACCCTCCACCCTTGACCTGGGTAACCTTCCGGCCGCAACGCCCCAGCCATATTCATAAACATTGTTGGCCCCCGCACCATTCCACTCTCCGACCAAAAAAAACGTTGCCGCGGGAGAAATGCTCTAACGGCAGAGGCTTTTTAAAGATCATTAGCTGGCTAATTTCAAATTTGAACCCGCTGTGGACACGCTTCAAATGCACCAGTAGCCAACTCCGTGTGCTTACTTGCATTGCTCGCCCCGGGGTTGGATTTGTCGTATTGTATAATTATTTGGGTCCAACAGACAGCGAGAAGTCGTAGTCAAGTTACTTATTTATTTTCCACACTTCCTCTCCTTCCCGGCCTTCAAAATAAAATCATACTAGCAAACCACTATACACAGCTGGTTTGCTATGGCGTATTTCTGGAAATAGGGAAGATGCCAGAGAAGTGCATGAACTCCACGTTGATGTGGCTGCGTCATCCTTGAGTCAGTGCTGCGCGCAGCTTGAATATACTCCAAACAAAACAAAACAAAACAAAACGAAAAATAATAATAATAATATATATACTCGTGGACACAAGTTGTTTTGAAACAAGTGAGGGTGCGTCGCTTCAAAAAGACAGCGACCACAATGCATATCGTGCCTGCATGCATTTGATTTTATTGCGAAAAAGATCTGGAAGGTGGCGGCTAAGGGGAAACGTGGGTGAGTAAATTCTTTCCACACACAACGCTGCTAAACTAGTTTGCTTTGCAGCAGCAACGAGCTGCGTGGGGCATCCTCTACGTGTAGGAAACTGTATGTCATCACAACATGTGACATAATGGACCGATCAGAGCAGCAACAAATCCTTATGTGTGCGTGGCATGTGCTGTAGACCTGTCACCAACAGCACAATGCGTCAGTCATGTGAATCAATGTGGCAGTTGTTTGTGTAAGACATGTGAGACAGCAATGTGCGTTCAAGCGTGTTTGTTTTTCCTCATTGTCACATCACGTAACCCGCGCCTCCCACCTGCAACTGGGGCACCCCATTACAAGAGGGGGCGGGGGGACAATACCACAATCCCTATAACAGCAGTTGTTGCTCGCGCAGACGCAGGAGTAGAAAGAAGCCTAAAACGAAGCCTTTCACCGAGTAGGTTGAGATGAAATTTTGCCACCTGGTGAGCACGTCACACGCATGAGGGCCGATTGGTCCAGCCATTTTTTAAAAATTTGTCAGCTGATCACCCCAAAAAAAAAAAGGGCATCATGTTGTAATTTAGGGTGGCACGGTGGCAGACTGGTTAACACATCTGCCTCACAGTGCAGATGTTGTGTGTTTGAAACCGGCCCCAGCCTTCTTGTGTGGAATTTGCATGTTCTTCCTGTGCCTGCGTGCAGGTTTTCTCCAGGTACTCCAGTTTCTTCCCACATTCCAAAAACGTGCATGGTAGGTTGATTGGTCACCCTAAATTGGCCCTAGGTGTGATTGTGAGTGCGAATGTTTGTTTGTCACTGCGATTGGATGACAACCAGTTCAGGGTGTACCCCGCCTACTGCCTGATGACAGCTGGGATAGGCGCCAACACGCCTGCAACCCATGTGAGGAAAAGCAGATTGGATAATGGATGGATGGATGTTGTAGTTTAGGGCAATATAAAACCCAATGTAAGCACAATTAACCCATGTCTCCCATCTAGTGGTGATTGTTGATATTACAACTTAAAACTACATCAACCCCTGCATACTCGCAGATCTGCACCCGCGGATTTCCCCTACTTTTTTTTCTCAATATTTTTTTCGCAGTTTGTATTTTTCCCCAAGATTTCTATACCAGTTTCCCTCCATTTTCCTTGGAAAACATGTGCCAAATGCTTAATAAATGAATAAATAAATAAATAAATAAATAAATAATGGGTTCTGGTTGGGTCAGAGAAGGTTTGAAAAGGGTTTCAGTTTTAACAGGATCAACAGGATCCGAAGAACTTTCATCAAGTACTCGACGAGGTGATGGAATACAATTCTGGAGGCCAACTCAAAGGTAGTTGAACAAGTGACTATCAGATTTGGCATATTCCAAGGAGATGCTCTGTCCCCACTACTGTTCTGCATAGGCCTGAACCCACTCAGTCGGATTATAAAAAAGAGTGGCTTCTGATACTGGTTCAGAAGTGGAAAAATGATCAGCCAACTCTTCTACGTGGATGACATCAAGCTGTATGCCAAGAACCAGAGGTGGACAGGACATTCCGTCATACCGGCAGACCGGTACGTCAGTCCGTCACTGACGGAAAACTGTTGTGCTGATATGAGACGGTAACGGCAACTTAAAAGAAAAAGACAGACTAAGCACAGACAGAAGTGGGTTTTCGTCCATCAGTGTAATCATCACGAAACAGGTCACGTCCCGACGGGGCTCTCAGTCTGTCATAGACGGATGCCCGTTTTGCTGACGACTGACAGAAACACGCCTCGCTTGTGTCGTGTTTGTTCGCAGGGGGTTACTTAGAGTGGACTGCATTACAGTGCATGTGCGAGAGTGAGTGCTCTCGTTCTCGATAGGATCTCTGCAGGGACTGTGTGATTGGCTTAGCAGGCGGAACCAGAAGACGTCACTTCACTTTGACATGACAACACAAATGTTTGTTTGAGTCTAATAGTTTATGCATGTGTATTTATTTGCATATAGACCTTAATGGTTGTGGTTTTCTGATACTGTAAATTTGTTGATATTGTCACTCTTTTCATTAAAATAATTATGGGAAGGAGTTGCACTTTTGGTTGTTGAAGTAGTGTTGCTGGGTTTCGAGAGAATATTTATCTTGGGTTAGGGTTAGCCCTAACCCAAAGAGCATTAACATGTGACAGCTATTGCAATATATTGTGTCACAGGATAAAAGAATAATGCATGCTATTTCCTCTACAACCATAACCATTAATAACTTATGGCTTCAATAATTGTTATTTTAATGCATCTATTGCGTCAACCTAGTAATGGTGGATGTAGTTGTAGACTGAATCCAAATAGTTGATATTTCAAGGTGCCATTGTTAAAAATAAATGTGTTTATGATTAATTTACCGATTCTATTGTCCACTGTAGTAAAGAAATAACGTTTATTAAAATAGATTAATCAATTCTCAAAAGTCAATATTTAAACTTGGCACTATATTTTGCCCACCAACAAATAACATTGCTGATAGATTGGAAAAATCGTTTAAGCATTGAAACACAATTGGGTTTCAAGTCAAGTCAAATTTATTTATATAGCCCTTAATCACAAGAAAGTGTCAAATCGCTTCACATGCCCACAATTGACAAATAATAACAACATCCCTCAATCTTAAACCCCAGAAGGGCAAGGAAAAACTAAAAAATGAGAACCCTTGAGCAGAGACGACAGATGGTGGAATCCCCCTTCCCCGATGATCAGGCTGCAACGGATGTCGAGTGGGCAACATTTAACACATATTGTGATGCTATACAATATTAATTGAAATAATATGAAAGTGAATCAAATGGAGCTCTTCATGAAGTCGACTTTGGTGATGTGGCTTCCCTGCCCAGTTGGTCAATGCAGAAATCTCCATAGCGGCGCCTCCGAGGATGTGGGTTCTAATTAGTGCAGTTTATACTTCTTATGCAAATGTCTTCTCTTACATACATTTTTTTCTATTTCCTGTATCCATCATTGTTGGCGACACGATGCAAAATTCCACGTTGTGGGGATAATAAATGTTATTTTATATGATATTGCGTTATAAATCTTGATTATATTAATATAGTTTTAGTTTTAACCTTACCCTTCTGTCAGATTAGGTACTGTATGTGGTGACATACTATAGTAATTCATTTCCTGTGTAGAATTATTGTGTATAATTTTCTCTTCAGACACGTATTAATTTGGCTGTTATTTTACTGTTTTAAGTTGGTTACCCTCTGCTATAATGGGTTTCGGTTTGGTTCGGTATGCGTTGACTCTTAGAAAAATTAATTATGTCTTGTAAGAAAAGGGAATGTGTATATTCATAGCATTTAAAAAAAATTAAAATAATTATAAAAAATATTTTTACCTTTTTATTTTTCTACCTGTCAGTGGCATTTAGTGGCAGGCATAACGAATAACTACGGTACTCTTCAATTGGATGGCAAAAGGCAAAACAAACCTGTGTATTCATCTGTTACCATTCATACAATGGAACACGTTCCCTGCAAATACATCAGCTTTGTGTTCAACTATACAAGCCTAGATTTCACACTAAGTAGTAAGTATATTTGCTATCGCTGCTCGGGCCTTAATTACAGCTGTAGCTATAAAAGGCCATTCGCAAACCTGGCCACATTGGGGTACTGGCACATTGGATTGACTCTCCAAACAATTTTTGCCACGCCT
The DNA here is from genome assembly GCF_054856515.1 of Filicampus tigris. Lineage (NCBI taxonomy): Eukaryota > Metazoa > Chordata > Actinopteri > Syngnathiformes > Syngnathidae > Filicampus > Filicampus tigris. The sequence goes on along the minus strand of NC_141229.1, from coordinate 20,643,469 downwards.
GATGTGTGTGTAAATATTCATGGAATTACGCCTAGGTTTAGACTCTCAAAAACAGTATCATTTTCTTTGCAAATGGAACATAGCTACGGCAACAGCATGCGACAAATAAAAACCTGTCAATAACTTTTCATCTTAAAGAATTTAAGATTAAACGCCCAACATTTGATCGGATAAAATCTGTAGGTGGGGTTCGTTAAAATATGACCTCCATAGAAGGCCAAAATATGCACCCCAATTCCAAAATAAAGTCAAAATGGCGGACTTCCTGTTAGGCTTAGTAAATGGCTCCAATAACCTTTGTTGGTCTTGGGCTGTTACATCCATCCATCCATCCATTATCGATACCGTTTATCCTCACAAGGGTCGCGGGGCGTGCTGGAGCCTATCTAAGCTGTCTTCGGGCAGTAAGGGGGGGACACCCCGAATTGGTTGCCAGCCAATCGCAGGGCACACAGAGACAAACATCCGCACTCACAATCACACCTAGGGGCAATTTAGAGAGTCCAATCAACTTACCATGCACGTTTTTGGAATGTGGGAGGAAACCGGAGTACCCGGAGAAAACCCACGCAGGCACGAGGAGACCATGCCAACTCCACACAGGGAGGCCGGAGCCGGGATCGAACCCACGACCTGAACTGTGAGGCGGACGTGCTAACCAGTCGACCACCGTGCCGCCCGGGCTGTTACATATGTTTGCCAATCTTCACAGATGTAAGTGAAACGTGGAACTATAACTGTCGTTAAAAAATTGTAGGCAGCGCTATGCAACCATTTTTTGAAAATTGCACAAGATATCTCTCAAGTTTTGATTTTTATGCCAGGTCTGATGTGTGTGCAAAGTTTCATGAGTATTAGCTCCGGTTTAGACCTTCAAAAACAGAATCATTTTTCTTTGTAAAAAGGCAACCACACGTGACGAAATAAAACGTTTTCAAAAATTTTTCATCTTAAACATGTTTAGCTGATACACCCAAAGTTTGAAAATGAGCAGATAATATCTCTCGGAGGTGTTCGTTAAAACATGGCCTCCATAAAAGGCCAAAAATGGCGCTCAATTCCAAAATAAAGTCAAAATGGCAGACTTCCTGTTAGGTTTAGCGTATGGCATCAGAACACTTTTTTGTAAGTCTTGGCTGTAACATGTCAAGAAATCTCTAAAATATACCTTTTTATGTTAGGTCTGATGTGTGTGCAAATTTTCACGTGTTTTCAACCAGATTTAGACCCTCAAAAACAGCATAGTTTATCTTTGTAAACAGGGCATCGCCACGTAAAAGGTATGACAGTTTCAATTTCATGGTCTAGAATTGTACATTTTCATGGTAAATCATTGTCCAAAGATGCAATGTCATGCTCTATATTGCTACCATTAGCACTTATCTTTGATGCTAATATTAAGAGTCTGAAGTAAATCTGCGACAAATGTCTGTGTGTTCCTGTGGTAATTTCACTGAATCACTGAGTGATTCTTTGTCAATCACATCAAGTTCATCTTGCTTGGATGAGGCTGATGGTGGCAGCCGTTTCCATGTGGATGTTACTGCCGCCGCTGCTGCTGCCTGTGCTAGCTACCTTGCCGCCTCCACAGTGGTGCATGTTGCATTAATGCTGAGGTGAAGAGTGGGAGGTAGAGGGCAAGCTGAGAGGGCTATGCAACAGGGAAGGAGAGAAGAAGTGTATTGGAGCTGTTAGATAGATAGATAGATAGATAGATAGATAGATAGATAGATAGATAGATAGATAGAGAGAGGGAGAGAGAGAGAGAGAGAGAGAGAGAGAGAGAGAGAGAGAGAAAGAGAGAGACAGAGAGAGAGACAGAGACAGAGACAGAGAGATAGATAGATAGATAAATAGATAGATAGATAGATATATTCATCCTTCATTATAGCATCCTATTACTTCATTTCAAATGCACTTTGCTCTTTTTCCTCAGATAGCCCAGCATCAGGTCAAACTAAATTGAGAAGCTAGAAGAAGATGAAGATGCTAGAGAAAAAAATACAGATACAGTGTATTAAACAATAAATCACAGATAAATCATTTAATAAGAATGATAATATGATTATGAAGGGTGAAATACTAGCAAGGATAGAGAGAGGAAAAGTTGGTCTCTTGTACCTCTTCTAACCCCGAAGCTGTATGGAGTATAAATGGGAGGGAGAAAGAGAGGCAGAGGGATGTTGAATTGAGGAGCTACATGGAGAGAGGGACCGAGAGAGAAAGAGAGAGAGAGACCAAGACAGGAGGGAGAGAGAGCGAGAAAGAGAGTGAGAGAGAGAGATGTGAAGAGAGAGAAGGGCATAGGAGGAGGGTTTGCGTTGGTGTGTTGGTTGGCAGAGAGTGCGCTTGTCAAAAAAAAACCTTGCTCTGACAGAAGGCATGATTCACAGTAGAGAGAGAGAGCAAGAGAGGAGGAGGAGAATACAAGCCACGGAAAGAGAAAGAGAAAACGACACAGATCAAGATGTGAGATGCATCAAGAAGCACGGCACAGACACAATTCTGGTAAGGAAAACAATTGTGCATTCATACAGGGCAATGCATTCACACAACGGGATGGGAGACTGGATTCTAAGGACTCTGACTGCGTTGATAAGGTTTTCTATTGACCGGACGAAATACAGCAGGTGGCAGTGATGAAATAGTGGTGCTTGGATGCCAGCGGATAGAAAACAGAATGATGCATAGATATTCTAAAACAAACTAATTTGGTGAAGGTAAATTTAATAGTGTCCAGGGTTTTATATATATATATATTTATATATATATATATATATATATATATATATATATATATATATTATTTTGGTACAAAATATTTTTTCCCCCAATGCAGTGGCCGTCAATTATATGTGGATTTTGTATATTTGCGGGCCAGCCAGGTCCCTGTCCCCCGTTAATAACGGTCCTCCACTGTATACAACACCTGCTGAATGCCTCTCTTATGGTAGTCTAAAGTATAGTCTTGTCACTTTATCCTATATGCTTGTAAGCTGTTGATGATTAAGTCCATAAATCCAACATAAGATTTCTTATCCATGCGACTCAGGCTCCATGTTCTCCTCTCGAAATATATTGAGGTGACTTGACTGAGTTGAATATGAAGACATAGTTTGTTACTCTGTAAAAGCCTGGCTGAGTCAAATCCAATATGGCTGTCACGATGTACATGAAGTCAGTAGCCACTTAAAGCCAGACAGGAAATGATGTTGACTTTAATGGTAGCGCCGCTTAAATATTATTGGCTGTGGGCGGTGGAATTGGGCACACAACGGTGCCCAAAATGCATGTTGGACAAGAACTACTTTTAATGAGTCTATATGTGCTCCCAAACCGGAAGTAGGTCATTGTTTGAGATGCCAGCGCTAAACAAACCAATTTTACTCATCAGTAACAGTATACTACTTATCATCTGAAAACATATCTACATATATTGTAATATATTTATAATATTATACTTCATTGTTAATCTTACATTTTGATCACTTTCAATGTGACTTCGCTGGGTAGGTGGGTGTTGCCCTGCTGCCCTCTATTGATTAGCCGCCACAGAGATACATCTCTATTTTGGATACTAAATGTCTTTAACTTTTTATAATTGTAAAATTCTCGATAGACTCTCGAATTTCACCGACTAAAGAGATTAGTGGTCATCAAGTGCGAGGTCCCATAAAGTGGGTAAACTAAAAACAGTTATAGTCATTTTTTAAAAGTTCTTTTCAAATGTAAAAGCATGAACTTTGCTCCTTAGCTAATATCTGAATGTGTTATTATAAACCATGACAGTTCAGAAAAGACTTTTCCGTGCTGTGCAGTATCATCTTCCTCGTTTGTTTTTTCACAGATGGATGATTCAAGTCAACAAATACAGCAGGAATGAGAAGAAGCTTTGACTAAATCCAGTCTTCCATCCATTGTGCTCTGTGCCTGCTTTCCTAACACTTTGGTGGATTAAGACACAACTGGCTCCAAGCACATAGCCAGATAAAAAAAACCATTGACTATAAACAACTCACACCAGAAGAAACCTAGGAGGGAAAGAACATTTTTTGAATTGATAAATGAGCAAAGAACAATAACTATGGACATACAAAGTGGACATGTTTGGTGTTTACTTTTATTTGTCATCCACAGTAATTTTTTGACTTGACTGAATTTCCAAACTTCTTTCTGACTTGTTTCGAGTCATGGGAGTCTTTTCAAGTGACCTTTTTGAGCAACTGAATTGTTTCGAAGACAAGACGCTCTCTTATAAGTCTTGCGAATCTGCATGAAATAGAAGAATTGCTCATCATTGTTTTTACTGCAAGACTTCAACTTAAACACATTTTTTTGAATGTGTCTCTTTGGCTTGTATTCTGCCCACTGTTGTGCATACTGCAATGTATAATATCAACATTCTTCAGATCTAGTTAAACAAAAGACTTCACAATTGACGCTTCAAACTTCCCCCGTGTCTCCCATCCACCCTTCCCACCATCTACCTACCAGCAAAACATGGGCAAACCACTTAGCCGTCCAGGCTGTTTCAGGAAGAGCTCATGTTGCCTGGAGAAACATGCAGTTGTGGAAAGAGGAGTGAGAGGTCGAGATGTGTTGATGGAAGGGGGATACGGCGACGGCTATGTACCACAACGCTCCATCTATGATACCATGTGCATTAATCAACAAATTGACAGCCACCACCACCACCATCACCACCACCCTGGAGCATCCATGCGACGAGATGCTGGAGGTGAAGGGAGTTTCAGCTACTCTGCAAGTGGCTCTCTGAGGGTTAGCAGATCACCAGCTGAGATGTTCGACTCGCAGGCTTGCTCTCTAACTCCAAACCCTTCATTTGTTCGCCGTCTCGATGAACGGGCCATTTATGATTCACTGAAACTCGGAGTTCAGGATACTGATGGTGGTGGCTGCCCTTCACCTGGACATTTCAACCGGTCAGTTTCTCCGGCTGTGTCTTCATTCTCAGCACCAGGAGTGTCGTCGTCATCCAAGAAGCACCACCATCACTATCACCCTCATCATGGGGACAGTACAAAGAGTAGAGATGGTCGTCACTCCTGGAAGGTTCTCACACCACCAAAACACCTGGAATGTTTGGACATCACTACAAATGAAATGATGGCTCAAGGAGGGGGATGTTTGAACCCAGCACACTATTCTCACCCAGGAGGGCCAGCTTCTTCTCTTGCATCTCCCCTTATATCCCCCTTCTCTGGCTCGCCCCTCTCATCTGGCTATCATACGCCAGTCTTCTTCTCACCTGCCAAACCTCGCCCTAGTCAATCTCAAAGTTTGCGTTGTTCACCTCCCCATGTGATTCAACCACGGCACTACTCACAAAGCCAGAGCCTAAGGATGTCACCACCCCATGAACTTAGACGTTCCCCCTACCGGACTCCATTGGTCCAACTGTCTGCTCATGACCTTGAGCAGGACCTGAGGGAGCAAGGTGGATGGGGCTGTGGTGAGCGAGAACGGGAGTGGGAAAGGGAGAGAGAGAGGGAGATGGAGAGAGGGTGGGCACAGCGAGAGTGGGAAAGAGAGAGGGAAAGAGGAAGGCTGGAGAGAGAGAGAGCAAGAGAAAGGGAGAGGAAGGAAACAAGTTTTGGGACGTTTGGCTATGGTCGACCGGTTCCTCTGCGTTCAGACAGAGACTCTGTCTTTTTAGAACCTGAACAGGTCTTAGACACAACCCCACTTTTACTTCCCCAGCCTTCGCCTTCACCTTCACCTTCACCAAATGCTGCCCCAAGAATGGGCACTGGTGCAGTGGGTAGAAATAGAGCTGGTTCAAAAGTAGGCTCAGATACTAGTGCTGGGTGTATGGTTTCTAAAACTGACAATGGAAATATGAGCTCAGGGTTAGTTGAAATTAAACCTAGTTGTGGATCAAGGTTAGTCAGTGGAGGTGGAAGCATGGCTGAGGCTGACATCATGACTGGGATACATGGAAAAAATAGACTTGGAAGTTTTAGCAAATATGAAAATGGGGCCAAAGCTAGTCATGGGTCTGAAAAAAGAATGGGCTCACAGGTGAAAACAAGAGCAGGGGGGAGGGATTTAGAAGGAAAAGTGGAATCTGGAGTACAAGTAGAAAATGTGTCAAAAGCTCTAAACAGAGAGGGACAACAGTCAGGGACAAGGGGCGGGGAAAAATTTGGAAGAGGTGTCACTAAACCAGGGCCAGTTGCTGAGGCTAGACCGTCGACTTTGTATCATGTCGACAATGGAGTTGTGCTTGAAGGTAAAATTGATACTGGAACTGTACATGATTTTAAAATGAAGGTAGATATTGAAACAGGACCTAAAATGAAAGAAAGTCCAAGGCCGGAGGAGAATGCATCAGAAGAAGAAACTAATATCGTTAAAAAGTTGAGCTCAGACCCAGCTGCAGTATTAGAAACTAAACTTGAAAAAGAGGTAACGACTGTGTCTTCACATGAGCATAAGGCAGCGCTTGATGTGGGACTGGGTGAGGAAATAGAAACTAAAAGTAAGAATGAGACTGCCAATAAAAAAAACAACATAGATAAAACCCAGGTAAATGAAGAGCCTGTGGACAAAACTGAAACTGCACCCCCAGAAAAAGCTCAGAAAACATTTGTGGATATCGAAAAAATTATATCCAACCATGTTGGAAAAGGATCCAAAAGCCAGAAATCCAAATCCTCAAAGTCCAGTTCCAGGACTCGACCAGGTACAGCCACAGGGTTGAGACCTGGGGTGCTTAGCCCACGACTTAGAAAAGGTCTTGCAGATCTGGAACCAACAGGCCCTGCTGAAGGCATTGAGTCCACCTGGCCTCGTCGAATCATGGTTAGAAAGAGAACTGTTCGGCAAGGTGGTGCAATCCATAACCTTCCCATCCTTCCACCACTTCCATCAGTACTCACTGCCTTAGAGAAGCGCCGCCCACATTCCCATCTCCATTTCCGCCCAGGCCATCACTCCGAGAACCCACTTTCGACAGATCTTTTTACAGGCCGGTGCTCGCTAAAAGAGCCCTCCCAACAAGAACAAGTACAAGCAGCCAATTTTGTGGGCAGGGCATCCCTGAAAGAGCAGAACCTAGAGCACTGGAGGGTCTACAGAGACCAGGAAGAACCCCAAAGATGTAAGACCAGGGAGAAACAAGGTTATAAGACTGAGAATAATAATGAGAAAGGGGGAAAAGATCAAACTGAGGAAACTGACAAGAGCAATGATAAAACTAAAGAGAATATAGTAAAGGCAAAGGCTACAGTTGGAAAGCAACCGGTGGAAGAAATCAAACAAGACAAGATCAAAATAAGCTCAGAAGATAAAGTTCAAGAGAGTGGAAACGAAATAAAAGAAGTGTTAGAAGAAAGGCATTACCAAATAATCTGTGAGAAAATGGAAAAGAGAAATATTGAAGATGGAAAACAAGAGCAACAGTTTCAAACGGTGGAGGTGGTGGCACATGTAAAGAATGAAGAAGGTATGTTGGAAGGACAAATTGGAAGATCCTTTGGGGAGGAGCATGAGATGGAGGGTTGGGATTCAGTGCTCGAGATGGTCAACACTATATGGGATGATGGCTGGGAGAAAGGGGCAGCAGCAGGAGGTGATACAGATTCTTTATCCGGTTCCCTTCAACGGTGGCCTCTCCTTCGGCCTCCGGTAGGCTTTGGAGGCTCCCATCCCCCCTCCTCTGCAGCCTCGGAGCTCAGCTTGACAGAGCTAGAGAAGAGAGCGAGAGAGCTGGATTCTGATTTGGAGCACCTAGATCTGTCTCAGAGCCATGGGGACACCCAGGATTTATACCAAACACCGCTGGAGTCTCAAAAGGAGCGATCTGATATGTACCAAACACACCCCAGACCACAGAGAGAGAAAGGGTCTGTCTTGACAGGTAGGCATAATCTGTGATTTCTTACTTGGTGTCTTTACCGACAGTATATACATCCTCTAGGATGGAAAATGTTAACTTTTTGATTAATAATAGCGTAGCAGTTAACGCATTTACAAATCTGAAAAATCTCTCAAGATCGCTTTCCCTTTCAATTTGAAAACCCAACACTAAGGGATAAAATTCATTATTGTACATTTTCTAGGTCAGGTTTACAGACTTAATCTCCATTCACGTAGCCAATCACATATTTTGTGATCCGTCTGATGTCGTGTACATGATTCAAATTCAAGGCCCAGGGGCGTGATCCAGCCCATCACATTTTTTTTATGGCTCACTAAAGGAAATCAAGTGTGTCTACTTTATGATTTTTGCCAAATGAAGAAGAAAAAAACTCTGACAAAACATTTACATTTTTTTCACTTTCTATACCCATCACAAGATCCCACCCCCCCCCCACCGGCCTACTTCATTACTTTGAAACATATTTGAGCAACAATGTTTGGATTTTGTCGTTACTGTTTTCTTTGGCTTCAGCTTACAAATTTGTTGAAATGAGTTCCGGTGACATTTTTAAACTAATTAATCGCAAAATTTTCCAAAAGCTGCAAAAGCTGCAAAATTGATCGTGATTAATCACATTATTCGCCTAGAATTTTCTACTAAGCAAAGTATACAGAATTTTGATTCCAAGACTATTATGACTAAACTTTAATAGCTTTCTTTGATTCTTGATTGCGATTCGCCAAAGACGTACAACTAATATTGTATTTGAATTTGGCTTTGCAAAATGCACAAATTACTTTGGACTTTCTCCAATGAGCCGTCAAGCAACTTTTTAAAGTAAAACTACGAAAAAGTCGTCTTTGTCCGTCCTTGCACCAGTGGCTCTCCTCTGCATCTGGCTGCAAAGAAACTGCCACAAGAAGTAAATAAAGTTGAATTAAAGGGAAATCAACCCAAATACATTTTTTTAAAGAATATGTTCCCAGCAGGCCCAATAGTTGAAACACGGCATTCTGATTAATATTGCCTTTGTCGGATATGAGTTAAGCAGCAAAATCCACCCGTTTTTAGCCCTCTCAGGGGGCGGCCATTTTGTCACTTCCTCGAACTGAAAATTACATCACAACTGCTCAGGTAACGACCGATCACGGCTCAGTTTCAGAAAACAGGCCATCCGTGATTGGTCGTTCCCTGAGAAGTTGTGATGTCATTTTCAGTTGACAGAAGAGACAAAATGGAGATGGCCAAAAACGGGTGGATTAACTCTTCATCCACAAACGCAATATTTATCAGAATGTCTTGTTTCAACTAGTGGGCTTGCATAGAACATTTGTCATCTTCCACGCCGCTTATCCTATACAGCAGGAGTCTTCAATCCTGTTCCTCGAGGGCCGGTGTCCTGCCTGTTTTCCATCCCTCCCTGCTACAGATATTCACCAAAGGTCTGCGGAAGCTGGATAACGATGCTGATCATTTGAATCAGGTGTGTGTTGCAGCAGGGACAGATGGAAAACAGGCAGGACACTGGCCCTCGAGGAACAGGATTGAAGACCCCTGCTGTACAGGGTCGCGGCGAAGTGCTGGAGCCTGTCCCAGCTGAGTATGGGTGAAAGGCAGACTACACCCTAAATTGGTCGCCAGCCAGTCGCAGGGCACACACAGACACCGTCACTGAGCGGGAACCGATCCCACGCTGCCCGCATACAAGTCAGGCGTGTGTCACTATCAGTGACCCTTGCATAGGATATATTCTTGAAAAAAATATGTTTGGGTTGACCTCCACTTTAACAGCATTTTTTTCAACGCTTTATAAAATTTTAATTAATCTCCAAAGTTAACGCTTTAACTTTGACAGCGCTAATAAAATTACAATGAAATTCAGGGGAAATTGTGTAATCGTAATAACAATAATAAGAGGGAATTATGCTTTTCACTGGAATTACGGTCGTCTGAGGGAAACCATAACTGCACGATAAAAATGAGTTCCACACCCTGATTTGTGTACTGTAATGCATCTCTCGGGGATTGTGCCTGAAAAGGACTGGCAATACTGAAAATAAATGAATAAAAGTATGGGTGATGGGTGTTTGGAATCAAATCGGCATTAGGATATTTTTTTAATTTAAATGCAATCTATTGTGACTGTAATCTATTGTCTACTGTAAATTAATTCATTAATTCATTAATGCACTAACCCCTTGCAGTGTGTAATATTGTGTTGGAATAATGTTACAATGCGGAAAAAAAATATTCTGAATTACAGGAAACAATGGGAAGTTTATCTTGGGATCTGTTTATCATACAAACTGTAATATAAACATGAGAAATTGTCAAATCAAATGTTTCCAATTAGTAAAGAAATCAATCTATGTTATTGATTTGGTCCAACACTAAGTAATCTTTACACTGATATGGTGGTCATGTGGTTCGGCGTTCCATTGTCGGTCCAGTGTTTGCACTCAGATTTTTGTGAGCAATGTCTTAAACATATATTGTTTAATATTCACTGTTTATACAAGGCTGATTTTTATTCAGGTGTTATCACTTCCTGTGCAGTTCAATGTTCACTTTACAGCAGGCTAAACACAGGGGGTTTGTTGTTTTCTTCACTGGTTTGAGACAAGCATGCCGGTTGCGTATGCCCTCCTTTGAAGTTGCACTGCTACACTGCGCACTCTGTTCCCAAGTGTCACAAAACACAGGATTGAATGCTCGCCTGTTATGTCCTAAACATAATCAGGAATAGAAAACAGGTTTCCCAATTACAATTTGTGTCAGCTCTGCCTTGGCTACCTTCATCGCCTCCAGCACAGTCATTTGTCTCATAAATGTGACCCAGCATAGCAAAATTTGTCACAGTGACCCATATGTCAGAAATGTATGGAGCCCCTAAGGTGACATGGAAGTAAAAAAAAAAAAACTGCGTTCCTTCGCAAAAAATTGTGAGATAACGCAAAGTTTTTGCGAGGGAACGCATTTTTAAAAAATGCGTGTTTATGTACTTACGGGTCATTTTCCGGGTAAACAAAAGCAACAAAGGGAGAGTTTTCAGCGCCGTGGGTGGGTTTAATGGAATTGCTTTGAAATTTGCCTGCAATACAAAGACCTAAAATCAGTTTTTGATATTAAGCACTTCAGTGCTTCCTGTTGTATGTGCTGCGAATTGGGTTGTATTTTGAGATCTACTGTATCTATCTAGCAGTTATAGTTGTGTGCTCTTGGATTGATTTGGATTGGTTACTTTTCCATAACCCACCCCAACCCTTAAAAAAGAAAGTCAACCCAAACATATTTTTTTCAAAGAATATGCTCTATGCAAGCCCACTAGTTGAACCAAGGCATTCTGATAAATATTGCGTTTATGGAATAAGAGTTAATCCACCCAATTTTAGCCATCTCTGGGGGTGGCCATTTTGTCACTTTTGTCGACTGAAAATGACATCACAACTGCTCAGGGCTCAGGGAATGACCAATCAGGTGAGCCATGATTGGTCCTTACCTAAGCCCTGAGCATTTGTGATGTCATTTTCAGTCGACAGAAGTGACAAAATGGCCGCCCCTGAGAAGGCTAAAAACGCGTGGATTTTGCTGCTTAACTCATATTCCACAAACGCAAAATTAATCAGAATGCCGTGTTTCAAATCGTGGGACTGCTGGGGGAACATATTCTTGAAAAAAATATGTTTGGGTTAATTTCCACTTTCCAAGATCCGAAGACAACACACTCATTCAGTGATCTCAGATGTTTTGTATTTAGAAAGAATAAGCCACGTGCAATCTGTTTAGCACAGTGTGAGCTAATGTGTATGTAGCTTTAGCTTGAACTATTGAGCAATGACATCGCATCCTAGTTATATCTAGTCGCCTGTGTGCTGGGAACAAACTACCTGTGCTGAGATATGCTGCAGCTGATACTAGGCTCAGTGGCGCTTGTGTGAGGACTTTAGTGTGCACTGGTACTTGTGTGTTTTTTTTTTGTTTGACAGTTGTGAGTAGCATGTATGCATCTATCGCATGTTAAAACTAGTCAAGTCAAATTCATTTATATAGCCCTTAATCACAGGAAAGTCTCAAAGGGCTTCACATATGCACCAGATCATATACACGACATCCCCTGATCCTAACCCCAAGGAGGGCATGGAAAAACTAAAAAAAAACATCTGGGGAAAAGTGAGAAACCTTGAGAAGGGACCACAGATGGGGGAATCCCCCTTCAAGCATGATCAGGCTGCAATGGATGCCGAGTGGGCAACATTGCACACACATTATGGTACTATACAGCGTTTGTTAAAGTGATGTGAAAGTTAATCAAATGAAGTGCTGCAGGAAGATGACATCTGGTGAAGTGAGCAGGGGCCCAATGTTCGTCAATGTAGAAATCTCCATAGCAGCGCCTCCGAGGATGTGGTAGCCTCCGATCTTGTAGCCGTCAGTTGCTGTGGGATCAAAACAGCAACCTCCAATTTGGGCGTCATCACCTAATTCTCAAGCCTGGGAAAAGGGGGCAGAAAAAGAGGCAGTAAAGAGGACAAAACAAACAGTTCGCATGTGTGCAGAAAAAAGAAATAATTATTTTGGGACAAATCGCATGAACTTCCCTGTTCTTTAATTTCATGAACAGCCTCGCTCTAATTCATCTCTCTCTTGTTTCTTATTCGCTCAGGAACTGTGCCGTACCAAACCAACTCAAAAAGTAATAAATACTTAAGCACAATATAATTAAATGAATATATACTCACAAAGCAATATTGCAGCATTTTAGAAAAACAAATACAAAATAATATGCCATTTGCTCCAAAGCAGCTGTATTTTATAACAGCGCGACACACACATGCAGCGCGAGAGCCGCACGGCACAATCTCAGCGGTCCACCAACTGTTTCTCATTCATTTATCTGACATCATTTACATTAAAATATGCCCAAAACAGAATTTTTAATCAACACTGTACCTTTATTAGACACTCGAGCAGTGAGTAATAATCTTTTTAGTCGATGAAGTCATTGCCAGAGCGCAATAAAAGTGACATCCGTAAAAATGAGTTTAAGCACAGTCCAGAAGACCAAGCGGAGCTTGAGCAACAAGTCGCTCTCTACCAGAAGAAGCAATAAATATATCTGTCAGAACAACACCAATGTAAATGATTGTGTGTGTGCGTGTATGTGTTCGGACGCGCACGTTTGCGCCAGGAGTACAGGAATTTTCAAAAAGTGTTTATTGATAGAAATTTAAAAAAAAAACATCTAAAAAATGACAAATCAAGGGACATTGGACGAATGCAAAATAAACACCAGTCCACAGACCCGCCTGGAAATAAAATCACCTTACTTGTAAACCAAACAATTCTCTGGGAAACCTGACTGATGATGCCATGAACACTAACGATGCTTATAGAAAACCCGGCAACTCTATACAAGTAGACTGTCGAAGGGTTGAGAAAGTGTTACTGTTTGACCTTAGGGACAGGTTTGATGAGAACAGGTGAATACCTGACAAGGTAAGCGTTTATTCCAAACATCAAAAAACATAGATCTTGGCACTTTCTATCAACAAAATCACTTTCTCTCATCAGTCATCAATGTTGAAGTCAAAGACTTATCACTTCTCATTGTAATAGTAATCTTCCAACAACTTCCTAGCTTTGTCAGAGATGTTGACACCGGTAGGGGGCCATGTACTCCCTCGGAGCTTGTCAAAAATCTTCTTTTCATGCGATAACTCTCTCAGAACTATCTGGGCCGTGTCTTTAACTTGTTGATACTCGGTGGGCACTTGATACAGGTTCAAGATGTAATAAAGGCTAGGGAGGAATTTCTTGTTACAGAGTAACCTTGTCACATCATAAAAGTGTGTGTCGTAATAATAATCTTCCTCCTCCACAGTCTGACATGTGTGATGACTCTGACTACGGTGATCATTTTTACACCTGTCACATTGTTCTTTCGTATATTTCACTAACATATCCTGCAACAAATAGATGATTGACTGATTGATACATTTATAGCTCGAAGCAGTCAACCAGCCACATGGAGGCATCATCCATGCGAGATCCTTCTCCTCCTCCTCCTCCTCCTCCTCCTCTTCCTCCTCCTGCTCCTCTGTGTCTGTTTCATCCTCCTTTCCCTTCAACTCATTGTCATCCTTCTCCTCCCCCTTTTGTTCCCCTTCCTCAGTTAACGTCTCTTTTGGTAAAGCCTTGACAGCTCCAGTCAAGGACGTTTGAGGGATGTCCATTGGGGGGATGTTCTCCTTCTCAGCCTCCTCAAATACCGACAGCTTCTGCTGAGGATACTCCGTTGTAAGAACATGGTCAGCAGTCACCGTCGGTTCCACCATGAGGTTTACATCAGCCACATTCACTGCCGTTTCTTCATAATTGTTGTCCATTGTTGTCTTGGTTGGCGGTTATCAGTACCAGAGGTTTGTAGGTGGTGGCTGTTTTTCTCGACCTTTTAAACCTGGGTCCACTCTCCATCGGCTGACCCCTTTGGGGTCCCAATGGTGTCCATACCGTTTCTATGCGTCTGGATGTCTGTCTAGTTACTGGCATTGCGGATGTTGTTTTCTTTTTTTCCTCGAACAACAGGTTGTTATGGCTTGGTTTGGAGATCTACGGTGTTATACCTATTGAAAGGGGGTGTGGATGACACGCCTCCTCGCCATAGGTGTGGTTTTCTTGGGCTCGAAGGGGAAAAGTTCAGAAATAACCCAATATGACACAACTGTGGCCCTTTTACTGAAACATAATATTGTGTAGGTTTTACTTCCTGCTCTGATAAATTCAGTGACCTCTCATAACGATTTTTAAAATGTAAGGATTCTGTATGCAAACATGTGTGCTCGTAAAAGTATGCATTTGTCTGCTTAAAATTGTGATAGTCATAAAAAGCATGTAGAAACCTGAGACCCTGAGAGGAACAGTTCTACACTCTCAAACGTAACTCTAAATTAAAAATACTCGATTTAATACATGTAAATCATTGAGATCAGCTTTCAAAACTTTCAACTTTTATGGTTTGAGTTCAAATAACATTGATAATGACATTCACTTCATTCCAAACTTTTAACTTTTATGAGTTGACTTCGAATAATGTTGATCATAACATTCGCTTTGTTTAGCCTGTATATTCACATTGTATTGTTGGTTAGCCTAAAAAACAACATTCAAGTTGACAGTACTTCATAAACTTAGCTTGATACCTTCATTTTTCTCAACATGTGGTTTCCTCTTTAAGGGCCTAAACAATTGAGTGAGACAGGGCATGATTTAAAAACAAATAATAAACAAAGCTTTCAAATCTATGTGCGTGTAAGAATGAGGCATGCCACTGTATACATTTGACAAACAATTACTCGCATGTTAAACACATGCTAGGTTCAAATGAACTTAAAGATACACTTCCTTCCATGTCAGATCATCTTTTACCGCCTCACAACAATGTATAACTTACAATAGCACCCCGATCTTAAATATCTCAACAAAGTCAATCCCTTGTTAAACTTGATATTCATCGCTCAAGCAGTTGGTTGGAGGCAGATTGGTGAGAGGATGGTTAGCTTAGGGTGTCTCTGATTTTGCATGTAACTTTACTCCTTGTAGTTTATTTTCTCATCCTTCCTGCTAAGGTGGATGTGAGGAAGTCATAAAAAAGATAAGCCAGCTTGAAGACTGCAGTATGTGGGGGTCTACTCACGTACTGATTCACTGGTGAGGAACTTTTATTTCATGAATGTACAAATACGACAGAGCTTTAGGCTGAAACAAGAAACAGTATATTGTATAGGTTTTACTTCCTGCTTTGATTAATGAGTTTACATCAATCTCTCGCAATGATTTTTTGAAATATAAGGATTCTTAACAAATATTTGTGCTAGTAAAAGTATCCACAGAAGTAACAGGTCGATGTTTAAATGCTGTAGATGTAAGAAAACATGAAGGTCAACAATAGCAGATGATCAAATAAACAGTATAATTAGTATACACATTAATTACGTTATCAAGTAAATGTTGACGATTTTAAACGTTGAGACTGACCAATTTGAAAAAAAAACGTTATGTGATTAAATATTAATTTATACAATAATTGCATTAATAAAGAAGGTCAACAATAGCAGATAATGATCAAATACAGAGTCTAAATAATTCGTCTACACATTAATTGCATTAATAAGAATGATAGGGATTCATCAGGTAAATGTTAATGATAAAGACCTGATTTTAAATGTTGACACTGATCAATTTGTAAAAAACCTTATGTAGGTGATTAAATACGAGTCGACACATTCATTGCATTAATAAGAATGACAGGGATTAATCAGGTAAATGTTGATGATTTTAAATGTTGAGACTGACCAATTTGTAAAAGAAAAAACGTATGTAGGTGATTAAATATGAGTCTACACATTAATTGTATTAATAATAAAGAAGGTCAACATTAGTAAATGTTAAAGAATGTAAAGGTTGAGACTGAACAATTTGTAAAAAAAACGTTATGTAGGTGTTTAATTATGAGTCTACACAGTAATTGTGTTAATAATAAAGCAAAGAACTTACTAACTCTACATGGATTGAAATCACTCCCATTTAAGAACCTTGGTCAAACATTTACACATCATCTAGTTACAATACGTGCTATGTGCAGATGATCTAAGTTGGAGAACTTGGATGTTAATAAAAACATCATACCAAAGTATTGTATATAAAAAATATAGAGATATACAGATGACATAACTTAATGTTATTCATTAAGACATAGTTACATCTGAAACAGATTTATTGATTTCATAAATGATTATTCAGGAACGTATGGACGGCTAAAATCCTAAAACAAATAGATAATGACGACATAAACTAGTGTTATTCTTGAATGCATGGACAGTTAAATCTAAAACATGATCACATTTAGATGACATAAATTAATGTTATTCAGGAATGCATGGACAGCTAAAATCCTAAAACAATAGATAATGACAGCATATATTAGTGTTATTCATGCACGTTAAGTCAAGAGAAACATGTATTGATGACATAAACTCGTGTTATTCATGAAGCTAGGTAGGGATGGAAGTATTTTAAAGTATGTACTTACTGTCCATTTTTTTTGTGGCCTGTTCACCTCGAGGTCTATTTTGTCTTTGCGTTGGCACTCCACTGATATTTTCTCTCTTCTGTGGAAAGACCTCCTGTGCCACTTCATTCATATCGTTCATACCTCTGTGCATTTTTTTATTTAGTTATTTTTCATCACTTGGTCTATACTCCGACATTTTTTCAAGGCTAACTTCATAATTACCAACCTGGATGCGAAAGTATAGCCACTGATGAACAAAGAACCTCTTTGTAAGACTTATCATAGGCAAACATATTTCTGCGGAGACTTCACAATTGTATGGGAAACGTCCTAACAAGATGTATTAAAAAAAACATGGGGCGCTATTCTCAATCATTAAAAAAATAAATAAAAAACATAACCAAACATGAACATGAGTGCACAAGTGTAGTTCAGGTGTGTCATGGGTACATGTGTAGATGACGTGGTATTGCGCTAAGATGAATTCAATCAAGTGGGCACTTCACAATTGTATGGGAAATGTCCTAACAAGGTGTATTAGAAAAATTTGAGTTTCTATTCTCAATCATAAAAAACCCCCATAAAGAAGCATTCAAAATGTTGTACAAGTGTAGTTCTGCTGTTTCAAAGGTACATGTATAGATGACGTGGTATTACGCTAAGGTGTATTCAATCAAGTGGTCCCTTCACAATTGAATGGAAGATGCCCTAACAAGGTGTATTACAAAAGTAAGGGTTGCTATTCTCAATCTTAAAAACAAAAACATAAAGAAGCATGCAAAATGGTGTACAGGTGTAGTTCAGGTGTTTCATAGGTACATTTGTAGATGACGTGGTATTACGCTAAGATGAATTCAATCAGTTGGGCACTTCACGATTGTTTGGGAAAGGTCCTAACACGTTGTATTAGAAAAATAAGGGTTGCTCTTCTCAGTCATTAAACAAAAATACATAACCAAGCATGCAAAATGGTGTACAGGTGTAGTTCAGGTGTTTCATAGGCAAATGTGTAACCCCATATTCCAGGGGCAGGGGCGGACAAAGACCAGGTTTGAGTCAATAATTCAGTGGGTGGGTGTTGTCCTCTTTCCAAATAAATCCTTGATTTTTGATGAGCATTGATCCACAGCCTTTATGAATAGAAATACACGTTCCCTCAATCATGATGGCGTCAGGAAGATCTGTTTTACTTTCTGTTTAGACCCAAGTGTATGGTCACGCGTTGCAAATGAGGGGAGGGTCTAAAAACATGTCTAAACATGCCTGGACCCCAGGCCATACAATGAGTTTCATGTTATAGGCGGAAGTATGATCTCATCCATACCAATATTTGGGCATACCAGAAAAGATGGCGGCAGCCAGGGCATGCCTGGCCTTGCCCGGGTGACATCACCGTCCAAAACATGTCTGTACATATCCCTCCTTACTTTGAACAAGGCGGAAGTATAACGTCCATATGTGGGCATGTCGGAAAGACTGGAAAAGATGGCGGCAGCCAGGACAGGCCTGGACTTGCCGGGGATGACATCACCGACCAAAACATGTCTAAACATGTCCCTCCGTTGCTTTGAACGAGGCGGAAGCAAATGTCAGAGGATGTCGTTATTTGGTCATGTCGGAAGAAGTCTAAACACATGTCTGAACATGCCTAGGACAAGGCGAAAGCATGATCTCATCCATACCCATATTCGTGCCTACCGGAAAGGCCTACAAAGATGGCGGCAGCCAGGACATGCCTGGACTTGCCCGGGTGACATCATCGTTCAAAACATGCCCAGCATGTTCTTTGTGAACTCCGCTGAGACGGAAGCATGATGTCATCAAATCCCCTTATTTGGATGTATCAGGGCACCGTCAATGATGTGTCAAAGGGGCGGGGACTAGAAAATGAGGTCACGGCAAAATGGCGGACAGGAAATGATGCATGGCAACGCAAAATGGCCGACCGGAAACGACGCATGGCAACATAAAATGGCCGACCGGAAACAACCTATCGGGGCGGGGTTAGGTGTTAAATTACGTTTCCGGACTACAAAGGGGTGTGGTTTGGGCGGGACTTATGGACTACAAAGCAGCGTGGTTAGGGGATGGGACTTATGGACTACAAAGGGGCGTGGTTAGGGTTGGAATCATGGACCACAAAACGAAATCATCATAGGGGCGTGGTTTGGGTGGTACTTATGGACTACAAAATGACATCACCGAAGGGGTGTGGTTAAGGGAGGGGCTCTACTTCCGGACTACAAAAGGAGTGCCAAAGGGAACGGATATGACGTCACACAAGGGGTGTGGTTAAGGCGGGACTCTTACTATTTTTTTACACATATTAATATTGTATCCCTATTTAATGAAGAAATCACAAATCATCAAAAATATTGTCTACAATGTGCATAATTGTTCCTATATTTTTAATGTGCACTGACATTTTGAGCGGCGGCACGGTGGGCAACTGGTTAGCACATCCGCCTCACAGTTCAGAGGTCATGGGTTCGATCCCGGCTCCGGCCTCCCTGTGTGGAGTTTGCATGTTCTCCCCATGCCTGCGTGGGTTTACTCCGGGTACTCCGGTTTCCTCCCACATTCCAAAAGCATGCATGGGTAAGTTGATTGGACTGTCTAAATTGCCCCTAGGTGTGATTGTGAGTGCGGATGTTTGTCTCTGTGTGCCCTGCGATTGGCTGGCAACCAATTCAGGGTGTCCCCCGCCTACTGCCCAAAGACAGCTGGGATAGGCTCCAGCATGCCCGCGACCCTTGTGAGGATAAGCGGTATGGATAATGAATGAATGAATTAATGACATTTTGAGCACCAAACGCCAACTCATTAACTCTTCCTAATCGGGCACCTGTACAGGATATGCGAAGTGGAAGATGACACAGTAATATTCAGGTATTTTAGTCCTGCATGTTATTGCAAATCCGCAGGAAATTATTAGGCCTACTCACATTGTGTTATAAGACAGTATAAGACCCGGTGCAAGTACAGCCGCATGCTCATTCCTGGTTTAAAAAATTGAGTGTAAAAAAACTCCTGTTGTAGTACGTATTCCACGTATTTATTCTCAGTAAAAGTTGTGCTTAAATTCAAAAGTAAAAATTGTTTTTCCCGTCAACTATATACATTATCCGTTAACTTGCTTCGCCTCATTTAGCTTTGCTAACGTTGTGAAGTGACTGTCAAAAATGCTAAATTAGCGAATGGTAACGACTGAAAAAATATACATTAGCTGCTGTATATGGGTTTTTGTTTTTCAGATTAACAGACAGACTTTTTGAACTTCAGAAACCGTGGGTCTTTAGGATGGCACACAACAAACGACACTTTCCCACTTGAGGGTGACACAGGAGTGGATTTTCACTCCCGTCCCATCCCACTCACACAGAAAAAAATCCTGTCCCGTTCCGTCCCGCTGAAAACGACTCCCATCCCGTCCTGCTCCCGTTCAGAATGTCTCCCACTCCTGTCCAACTCCCATTTTGGAGGTCAGGTCAATAAAAAGAAAAAGTTTGTCGCCCCCTCGTCCCCATGCACTCTCCTGATGTTCTGATGTAAACTGCCACTTATAAATATTGATGACAATTCTACATTGCAGGTTGCACCTTCATATGCGTGGAAGTTTGATTGCGAGAAACTGGGCAAGATTCACATTTTTCATTTACTGTCAGCACTGTTATTTGTTGACAAACCAGGCAAAACAGTCGTGGATTTTAGATTTTTACAACAATTATGTTCACCTGCTATGAGTTTAGTTGAGGAAACTGGTTGATCATAGGTTGATGGAATGCTTCACACACAAGATTTGTCTGGGGAAAAAGTCTAATGAAAATATGCTTGGCATAGGGTGTGAGTCAATTCAACAGAGATCCGCTCCAAAACATTTTGATCACCATGACACAAGCAATTGATAATGTTGAAGCAGCAGAGAATTGTGCATAACCATTTGCATGGATGTGCCTAACTTTTTGCAACTTGTTCAAATAAATGAGGAAACATGTTTTTGAGGTGTAGAGGTGACACAGTGATGTGAAGATTGAGCAAGCAGTTTGGAGAAATTCAAATGTGAACTGACCAACGCAACCTAGAAAAGCTGTAAGACACTTGAGATCGTCAATAATAATTATTATGGTGACATGAGAACGACTTGTGTGAGTTGTGGCCGAGAGCAACTCTGGAGTGAATGTGCATTCTTTTATCCTTCGTGGGAACAAAGGACTGAAGCGCATCAGCGACTCTGTTGTCATTTAACCTCATACAAAGGCATTTCTATACATTTAGAGTATATCAAAATTGCAAAAAAATACACCCACACAATTTCACTTCTGTATTGGAATTGATCTCTTCTTTTTAGGAAAGTCATTTGGCTAATATGTTTCATGTGGGAACTAGGTATAGCAGAGCGTCGTATCGAATATGAAATACAGTATCGAAATACAGTACAGTGTTACACCCCAAGGAATAGCATTTGTGATGCATTCTTTTCATAATGATATTTTCCAAATTAAAGTCCAACCTGGGATGCACATTCAATATTTCACCGTCAAGGGGATACTTGGTTTACGATGGAATTTTGCTACTTTGGCAGCGACATAACCTTAATTTGTAAGTGAGAATGCACCAAAGTCACGCTTACAGTGAATATTAATATGAAAACTACTTCTGGGCCATAAATATAAAACAATCCAGTGAAAAGCCTTTTATACGGTAGGTACTACGTGTGATGTCTTTTGCCACGTGACCATGGAATCTTAAACCACTGTTTAAACTACTTCATTGTGCAATGCTCATAACTTCAAAATGTCACCTGTGAGTACAGAGGACCCCCTTTCATTTTTTATTACCTGTCTACAACCCACCCATAATTAGGATGTGACAATTTTCTGTGTCCCAAGTTCCCAAACCACCGGTTGAGAATCACTGGTCGATTAAATCGTTGACACAGAATGTATATTTTATCAGGGTAAATCCCCTTGGCCTTCTTCACTCCACTGTGTGGGAAGTGAAAATGTTGCCAACATTGGACCACTGTTGGCATTTTAGCTCATCTTGTTTTAGCAAACAGGTGCTAGAGGCATCTAAAAAGGAGAGCTGGGCATTCCATCTATGTGACGGACCGGTCCGTCTACCCGTCACTGACGAACGCCCGTTTTGCTGACGGTTGGCGATTTATGGGAAAAATAAACCGGTTAGCGTAGACAGAAACCCCTTTATTTAGTCCGCCATTCGTCTGCAGTCCATTAAAAAAAAAAAAATACATACACACTCATACAGAGCGTGGTGAAATAAAAACAATGTGAGACAATATCTGGGGGGTGTGGGACCGAGAGGTATATACAGTACAACATTGCCAGCTTCCTTTACCAGCTTGGACCGAGACGAAAAAAAAAAGGAGCAAGTTTGGCAAATTGGGAGCAATGAGGTTGCAGTATCTTGTGAGTGGACTGAATTGTTCCCAAGTGTTGAAATGTCAACCAAGAAGCATTTAGCAGCCAACACAACCACCTCACCAGATTGACTAGCGATGCTCAAACTCTCTCTTTCTTTTTTTTTTTTCTGTCGGAGGAGGAGAGCCCCTTGTGAATTAACACGTGAGACAAGCATTGCGGTGCATTATTTCACATTGCATCTGAACGCAGCATAAGACCCAGTGTAGGCCAAGCTAGACCAAAAAGACGCTGGCCAACAGTGAGAGACGCTTACCCCCTGTGGCGTTCGGCCGGCTGTCGGCACGTCACACTGGAGGAATACATCGCAACGACAGACAGCGGCGTGTGACCATTAAAGTACCTTCTGCGCATGCAGAAGATGTAATACCCTTCCATACCATCGGCGGCGGTAGTCACCATTTCTCATGGTTAGAAAAATCCAACCGGAAAGCTGTTGGCCGGGGGCAGATTATAAAAAGGTAAACAATGCATTCAGCTATATTCCTCGCTCACGATGAACTCCCACGCAAAGTAAACCCTCACATTCTTGACACGGTATTGTGAAATACTTACATTGTCAACCCTCGCTCTTGTACTTGTAAGAAGATTAAGGCAGCGAAGGAATGCTCACTGTTTTTCCGCTTTTGTCACTTCCCGTTGGCGCTCTGAGCGCTGATTTGCTAGCTAAAAGCCAATCACAGTGACCAAATGCCAGGACTGGCGACGCCGATTCAACATGCGTAACCGCCCCCAAGACGCTTGCAGACGGGTTGCGCCCACTAGTTGAAACACGACATTCGGAATAATTTTGAGTTTGTGGAATATAAATTAAGCGGCAAAATGCACTCGTTTTTAGCAATCTCTGGGGACGGCCATTTTGTCTTCTGTCGACTGAAAATGACATCACAACTGCTCACAACGACCAGTCACGGCTCAGATTCAGAAAAAAGGTCAGCTGTGATTGGTCGTTGCGAGCATTTGTGATGTCATTTTCATTTGACAGAAGACAAAATGGCCACCCCCAGAGATGGCTAAAAATGAGTGCATTTTGCTGCTTAACTTATATTTCACAAACTCAAAATTAATCAGAATGCCGTGTTTCAACTAGTGGGCCTGCTGGGACGTATTCTTGAAAAAAATATGTTTGGGTTGACTTCCGCTTTAAGCGCAACTAAGACATGTCTGCCATCCAGGGGGATGTGGTGGCCATCAGGAATTTCGGTAGTTCCCCGAACAGCCGGTCAATTTCCGGACCGGTTCGATGTAGAAATCTACATGACAACTGCTCATGTAATATTGTACTGTGATAAAATACAGTATCCGAAAGCTAAAACACAAGTGGAATAAACTACATCGACTATTGCTCCTGCTGCTCTTGTTTAATTGAACTAAATGTGTGTTGTTTTCTAGGAGTGGGGAGCAGGTCCCAGGTCAGTCTCGAATTCAGTTCCATGGCATTACCAGTTACCGACACAGACAAAGACACTGTCGGCTGGTCATTAAAATCTCCTGCTGGGACGTCCATTGTGGGCACAAGGTTAGTGTCAGTGTCACTGTGAGAACTTCATTGTAATCAGCGATGGGCAGGTTACTTTCAAAATGTACACTAATATATTTCATAGCACTAGATAATATGGTAATATGTCTCTTTTTAGTATTACATCTGTGTAGAGTAATAAGTTGCTTATTACTTTTAAATACTTAAAAAAATATATACATCGACGTTAACTTGTAATGATGAAGATCTTTTAGATATAGTGTGAGGTGTTATGTTAAACGATTTGACTATGTTTGGAGATGACTGCCTTTCATGAATATCTGTATCAATAACAATTCATTATAATCATTATTGCAACTACCGGTATTCTCACAAATGTCTTGTAGTATAATTATTTGTTTTCCTTTTCAGTACCAAAATTATATTTATATTACAATATCCAATTTAAAAGCCATATCATTAAGTTTTCGTGTTTCATTTCCTTGTTTTGTAATGGGAGCCCCTTTAAAGTGGCAATCAACCAAAACATTTTTTTCCAGTATATGTTCCGAGCAGGCCCACACACGGCATTCTGATTAACATTACGTTTGTGGAATATGAGTTAGCAGCAAAATCCCCCCCGTTTTTAGCCATCTCTGAGGGCGGCCATTTTGTCACTTCTGTTGACTGAAAATGACATCACAACTGCTCAGGGCTCAGGTAACAACCAGTCACGGCTCAGCTTCAGAAAACAGGTCAACCGTGTTTGGTCGTTACCTGAGCAATTGTGATGTAATTTTCAGTCGACAGAAGTGACAAAATGGCCGCCCCCAGAGGTGGCTAAAAACAGGTGGATTAACTCTTATTACACAAACACAATATTTATCAGAATGCCTTGTTTCAACTAGTGGGCTTGCATAGAACACATTCTTGAAAAAATATGTTTGGATTGACTTCCGCTTTAAATTTTGTTTTCGGCCATGATGTGCCAGCAATACAATGCAGCATTTTTTGGGGAGTTCAATTCGAAATTCTCCATCAGACTTCGGATATAGAGCAATACACGTGTCGGGCATAAAGGCTTTAATACAAATGAAAAACTTGGACAGCACAAATTTAATGGCATAGCTGTGGTAAGCAATTGTGCAATCTTTCTTCCAGCCCCAGTAAGGAGGACAGCTCTCCAGACTCCAACCTAACGCTGGAATCTGACTCCAGTGGCGTCTTTCTCTCATTATCCAATCAGAGCCAGGAGGGGGCTGGCTCTGACAGCGACCAACCAATCAGTGGCTCTGACCTCGGCAGCAGCAACACATCACTGGAGAAGGAAGGGGACGACGGAGGTTTCAAGGAATGGGGCAGGGAGGAGAGTGCTGAACTCCAGTGGTGCTACCCCTCACTGCTCAGCAATACCTCTCATGATGACGTCCAAGGAAGTAAAGACAGCGCCGAGGATATTTGTGGCTCGGGAGGTGCAAATGAAATAAGAGGCAATGATGGAGATGGATTGAGAGATAAAACAGGAGGAGGACTATTTTCAACTTATAAGTCCACATTGGACCAGTCAGACACAAGTCAGTGCGAAGCAATGCGACCCAGAAGGAAAGTTACCATAATGGCAAATGACCCCCTTCTTCCACCATCCCCCTTGAAGCAGCCAATCAAACATCTGATTGATCCTTATCATAAGCCAATTAGAAGCTCAGGACTGGACAGTGGTGACATTGATCCGTTTGTCCAACCAGATAGCTTTGTTTATCTTGCTGTGTCAGCAAGACCCGGCCCCCATGGAGACATTTCCACAGTTACGGATTACGCCACTCAAGACATAAAGCAAGAGAGCATACGCCAACACTTTGACCAGAGGAAAACACATTTTGAACAGTCCAACTTGGAACCCGATGCCAGGCCATCCCACTTTGCCCCCCGTAAACCAGAAGAAGGAGATTTTTTATGCACCGACAGCTTTGTATACCTAGCTGCTCCAGCTTGCCTCCTCTTGGGCCCTGAAGGATCAACATCATACAGTGGCAGGTATGTTTATGTATTCATAAAGTTCCCATGCCACACTTTTATATATGTACGTATCCATCCATCCATTCAAAATATATTGTGTCCTTTTATCGGGTTGCCAAATAATTTGAATAAGAAATTCCCTTGTTCAAGCTATTCCAGTTGGTCAAAAATGCCTGGCATCTAGGACGGCTGGATTTCTTATCCGTATGTAAATAAGCTTTTCTCTGATTGGATCACTGTTATCGTTAATCTGAATATTCAAAAGAGCACAACCGAGGGTAGCTTTAATAACACAAGATACATTACTTACATTGGTGGAAAACTCGAGGTAACAAAGAGAGCAAAATACATGGCGAAAACATGAGAGGACGTCTAGAAAATTCAATTACTTGGTGCTATGGTCATGAGCAAGCAGAGGAATAATCAAGCAATGAAGTGACAACATGGCAGTCCTTTTAAACAGCACTTGATTGTAATGTGTGACAGGTGCGCCGCTGGAGGGAACCGCCCACCACCTTAGCTGAGAACCAGACTAAACAGCACAGAGTCATGCCAGTTCAAAAGTGCCTGATTTCATTCTGCAGAAAACCCGGCTAAATACATGGCAAATGAGCCTTCATATGGAGGTGGATAAACACTATTTGGCAAAGCGAGCCTCACAGCCTTGCACGGCTGCGTGAGTCACCAAGAGCTCTTCCCTTCACTGCGTAGGAAATAATGATGTTGTTAACATTAGGACCACTGTTGTCATTTTTACTAGTCTCAATTATGATGGTGATGAACTAGTGCCCACATATAAAATAAAAGCATACTTTTCAAAATAAAAGCATTGCGTATTTATGTTTTATTTTGACCTCATGATCACTGTGAGGCCGTACTTTTCCCAGGTCTGGTCTTGAGTGCATCCAGCGTGAGAAAGGAACAGACAGTGTGAGGGAGGTAGATAAAAACACACAAGAAAAAAAAAAGTCTTGTGAAAATTCTGACTGGCTGGTAACTTTAGAAAGTCACCAGCCACAAGTTAATTAATTAACCCTGATTGAAATCAGGATTAATAAAAATGATTAATTGATTTAAAACTGTGTTACCTTCCGTGATCAGGCTTGAGTCAGTTGTATCAGCCCCAAACCATGGTAAGGGGCGAACTGACTGCAGTCAGCGTGGTGGACAAAGACAACGAGGCGTCAAGTAGCTTAGCAATCGGGGTTCTATTTATTTTGTTTTATCTCCTTCTTTTCTCCCGCCACCAGCACACGTCACACGCCACGTAGCTGCCTCAGGCTATGCCTGTAACAACTGTTTTTAAGTACAGTATTCATTCGACTACCAAAACTCATATACTCATAACAACATCATAGCATCATGCCCAATCATTCATCCCAACACAGTGAACACTTTATTCTTGAGCACTCTAGTCTATTCTTTTCCTTTGGTACAAAATGTCATTTTTTTTACAAAATGACTATTTTGAGGCATTGGCCTAAAAAAAATCCTTATCTACATTCTAAATGTTTTGACCCAATTCAAACCATTCCACTATCGACATGTTCTGCTCATTCTGGCCCATTGTATATCATTCTGTCTCATTCATTATCATTCCACAATTTTTCATTCAGCCTCTCAGCTTTCACACATAATTTCTCCAGAAATCACCATCTGTAGTTACTATTAAAATAAAATAAAATAAAAATCCAAGCACTTTTTTCTCTTATCAAAATATGGTAGACTAGACCTATTCATTCAGGTAAGATTACATCGGTAAACAATCTCATAAGCCCTGAAATACATCATGTTACTGCTGTGGCCACAGAAAGTCATGTGTTTTTTTTAACTTGCAGGATTCGTTTGTTTAGCTTTTTTTTTTTCTTTTTTTTTTTTTACACAGCATGCTCATCCACATGCAACCCTTCCAGAACTGTTTTCAACTCCAATGGGCGTGAGCTGCAAGAAAGGCAGAAAATTGTACCATTGCACTAGCAGTGCCCCAAGTTTGTTAATACACATTTCTGTGTGTTTTTTTCAGGGAGTCAGACTCTGAAAGTTCTTGCTCTGAACCTGTTGATGAGTCCGTACTGGGTTGCAGTTCAGTGGCAGGTGACAGCGACTGGGATTCAGACCTGTCCGACTCTGGTCCCAGTCGCCCCTCCAGAGTTGCTACAGCGGGGGCTAAATCTGCTGGGTTAGCCCGACCCAAAAGACTGCCAGCAGAACCGCGTTGGGACTCATTTGGAGAAACCACAGAACCTGAGGTGCCGGAAGAGCCTTTCGTTGAACACGACCAAAACAGCAAAGCAAGGAAGCTTAACATCGGATCGGCAAACTTGGATAATCAACCTGCTGAAGCAACGGTGACGCCGACGACAACAGCTGAGCAGTCGTCAACAACAAAAAAGGTTACCTGGCAGTTCAAACCGGCCCAGAGGTCAGTCTGCACTGGAAGTAGGAAAGAGAAGGAGAAGGGCATGACGTCATTAGCATCGTCATCGGAAGCCAGGGTAACTGAACTTTGTGGACGTGACGAGCAACAGCCTTCCCTTTCATCTTCATCGTCGTTAACATCATCTCCATCCTCCTCCTCTTCTGGTTGAGCGAAACGGTTATTGCCTGGGCCTCCGAGGGGAGCTTTCAACAAGGTAGAGGAGAAGTTCTTCAACTTTCTCTGTAGAACCTGATGGCTTGAACAATCATAGCCAATATTTGTCTGTTATCTTTTACTCTTGCAGCTAGCTTTAGCCATTGCCTTCTTACGACCTTGCCACATAAAGCTACGTACATGCTAACAAAATGAGATTACCTTACAGCATGTAATGAATTTTAATCAAAGGACTAAGAGAGACTGTGAGGAAAAACAATCACTGAAGGTCTATACTGGAAGAAATGCACAGTAAAATCATATCTATGGATAATTTGAAGAATACAGGGTTTGCACATATTTTCACAATATAATCTTTTTATTATGTTGAATGTACTGTACAGACACGATTAGAAGAGTACTTCTAGTAGATAATATAATGATTTGGCCTGGTTCTTCACCATTAAATTGCATATGGGATTAGAAACTCAGTGCTGGAACCCCAAAATCTAACAACGTAACATGTTTCTGGCCTTCATATTTAATATTTTCATTTCCCCCCCAAAACGCTAACTTATATGGATGTATTTAGCCAACAAACCTTTAAGAATCGACTGAGGTCAAGCTAAAGTGTACAGTGTATTTTATAAACACATTTAGCATTGCAGTGTATTTAACGGTGTGTGACCAATATATTTTGAACATTGAGATAAGAGCGTAGTATTCTATGTACATAGTATGTGATGAATATGCAGACATGGAACATATTGAAAAGATTTACTCGCATTTATTTTAAATGTTTTGATTAGACTGTGAATGTATTAATAAGTGAGCAATACGCTCACAGCTCCATGCTATATTCTATGTGAAAAGTGTTTGCTGAGTGATTTGTGTACTATAGCCTACTGTAGTTTATGATAAGTTTAATTTTCTTCCTAGACATTCGGATATTATTTAAGAATGCTGTTTTCCCACCAGTAGAGCTATTGCAACTACTACTAGAGGCAATCCACTAGATCAGGGGTGTCATACTCATTTAAAGTGGGTTGAACTAGTATATTCTCTCCCTAGTAAGATAAATAAATAAATAAATAGATAAATAAATAAATAAATAAATAAGAGCCGGAAGGTTGTAATGGTTGGGGGAAAGTGTCAGGTGTGTTGTGTGATAGAAGACTCTGCGCTAGGATGAGGGGCAATGTTTCTAAAACAGTGGTTTGACATGATGCATTAGAGACAGCGGCAGCAAATAGACAACAGGAAAAACAGGAACTAGAGATGGAGATGGCGGAAATTAAGATGTTGAGGTTTTCCTTTAGGAGTGGACAGGTGAGGACAGCCAAGGCCCCTTTTTTTGTGGACAATATTAGAGAAGCAGAATTCGATGCTTTGGACACATCCAGAGTAGGAATAGTCAGTGTAGGGCTGCTCGATTAAGCGATTTTGAACCGAAACCGAATTTTCTGGATAAAACAATGTTAAAAACGTTCAAATCGGCACGTTCGATTTTTTTCATTTTTGGTTGATCTATGCCACCGTAGTTTCCTCTGCATTTCCGCTTCCACCCACGAGCGTGCAGTCCGATAACAACAACAACAACAACAACAACAACGACTACCAGCGATTCTGCTATTTGCTCAGGCAAGTGAGCGTTTAGTTAATAAATCGGTCAAATATAGATCTGTAGTGTAGTGTGTGCCCCGCATGTACAATACCACCCGTGAGCAAGTTAATCAACGTCTGAAAGGCGTCCCTTTTTTTCTCCTCTACAACGGACCTCTCGTCCAAACGGTGCATTAACAGTGCATTGTATTATTGAGTGACAATTTTGCACTAATCATTTATTTATGTTTAAGTACGACAAGGGAGAAAGGTGAAAGGCTGGTCACCAGCCGGTTGGCAAAATGACTTGCTGACAGACTGTTCGGTTTACAGAATTGACTGTCTACCTTCTCTCATGTTGATGATTTCGTTTCAGATGGTATATGCACTTTCTTTATTTATTATTGGTTTAATTAAGAACAGATCTGAAATCTATTGTGTAAGTAAAATGCTGTTAATCCCAATGGATTGTTTTGTGTGCATTAAGTTAAATTGACTGGCATTTTGAGTTCAAAGAAAGAAAAAATCAGTTTAAATAAAAGGCATTCAAAATACTTCATTTTTCATTATTTTTTATTTTACAAAGAAATCGTAATCGTAAAATCGGGTTTGAGAGAAAATAATCGGGATTTTCTTGTTAGCAAAATCGAACAGTCCTAAGTCAGTGTATTGGTAGAAGGGTGATGAGGATGGAGTTGCCAGGCAAGACAGCGAGAGGAAGAGAAGGCAGATTTATGTCGTGAGGGAAGACATGAGGGTAGTTGATGTTCTAGAGAAGGATTCAGAAGATAGACTTTTCTGTGGAAAGGGATGACGCGCTGTAGCGACCCATAACTGGACAAGCCAAAAGCAAAAGAAGTTGTTTCACCAAATCAACCTCTTTTCAACTGATACTTTGCAATTTTCCACCACCTTAAACATTCCTCCAAGAGGTGTTCATTTTTACACAACTATATTCTTAACAGTGTAAAGATGGCACAGTATTTTACATGAAGTAAGGCTTACTTTGCTCCTGAAACCTCTTTCATCTTTGCGCCTTCATAAGTGCATCAATATCAGCCGTCAAGTCCTGAGTAACAGCCAATTTCAGAATGTCATTTACCTGTAACTGGTAAGTGGTCGTTTAAGTGCATGCAAGCAAAATTAGCAACAACAGGTACCGTTATCGAAAAACTGATGTTAATGTGTTCTATCACCACTGGAACCCTGACATCCTGGTTCTGGCCTGCAGGCCATACTTTTGACACCCTTGCACTAGCCGATGCCTGAAATGATTGCGTGTGTTTGTCTTAAAATGAGTCGTTTTTCAGAATTTGAAACTTTATCACCATCACTCTTGTAACACTGAATGTAGTTGTTGCAAAGTGTTGCCTTTCACATGAATATGACAGCATTAACAGTGTAGGATTACTCAAATGCACATATATTTAAAATAATGTATTCTCTCCTTGAAGATGACTGTCATATGATAGGGTATTGACTTTTTGAAGTCAGGAAAGCAAACAAGCTTCTATATCATGGCTTTCAAAAGTCACTTCCTTTACCCAGAAGCAATCAACCAATTGTTTGATGGGATGCTGTATTTGTCCCCAAAAAATGTTGCGCCTTTTTTTTTTTTTTTTACAGACATATGAAATGTTTGCTTTTAACACTGTACTGCCTTGGAAGTGTTAATACGAAAAGTTTTTTGTAGCTTCTTCACTTTCTTTTCATTCCACTCTGGTATCACAACATCTGATGCTGTTGGCATGGCCGTCTTGCTCTGTGTGGTGCAGTTATTTGCAGAGCTGGGCATTCCGTCCCGCGGACGGAACGGTCAATCCGTTCGTCCCGGACGTCGTCATCCGTCAGCAGCGTGGCTACCATTCCGTCGTCAGTCATTCGCCTTTTTTTTCCAGGGGAAAAAAAATAGTACTCGTCTTTTGGCCGGTCTGCCTCTAATTTTAAACAGGCTTCCGTCGGAGATTCCGACTAAACTTTCATCACTAAACGTTACACTTTTTTTTAATCGTGACCGTAGGTGTCAAACTCTGGGGGTCATATCTAGCCGACCACATCATTTTATGTGGCCCGCGAAAGCAAATCAAGCATGTCAACTTCCATGATGCTTGCTAAAATCTGAACCAAATTGTCATACGTATTAAATATAGTAAATAGACGAAATAAAAAAAATACATTGAGGGAAAAAAATGGGCCTCCGACTTTGCTTAGTCTGACTATTTTTAAAAGTTTCCTGTCTATCGTTTATGACAAAATGGGCGTCCATCATTGGCTGACCGGTCCGTCACATAGGCGGTATGCCCAGCTCTGGTAATAACGTTGAGTTATTACAGTAACTTGAACAATAGTCGCACAAGCTATTATTCTTAACTTCGGATTTCACAACGTGTTATCCATCAACGTAATGAGGAGGTGCATGATTAAAACATTTTTTGCAGTCATCACGGCCCTCTGAGGGAAACTGTAACTACAATGTGGCCTGAAACAAAAATGAGTTTGATGGCCCTGATCTAGACCTTCAGATTTTACAAACATTCATTTTATCATGTTAGAACAATTCATTGGTTCATTCTGAACATGTTCAACAAAAGATAATACAGTATGCACACAATGGATGACATTGGAAGATTGAATTTTTCTTTTTTTTATGTCTATCTTATTTTGTAAAAGAGCTCTTTGAGTGCTTATCTACTGGCTGAGCCTGGCTCAGCCTGTTATTACGCTTGACTTATAATACTGTACTATTTTACAGTTTTATGTATGGAACCTCCGAAGTCAAATGCCCCTGATGCTAATTAATAAATAAATAAAAACCTTAACTCTTTACATTCGACTGTTTTCAAATTCTAGCAAATGTTTTTCTGCAAAACTAATTTAAAGTGAAACAACACAGAATCACTCCAAAACACAACAACATATACATTGGAAACTATGTAGAACAAAAAGGAATCTGCGTCTCAGATAACTTGTCTAGAGCTAAGATTGGCATTGAGGAACACCAAGTGCCTCAGCTTCAAGAGCTGATCAAGAAATGATCTGCCCTGTTTTGGAGATGATTCTCTCAGGAGGGACTGACGTTGCTGCAATGCACAATTTCCATATCCAGCATCAGCAACAATTGTTTCGTTAGAGACATTGGCACCTTCATTATTACTTTTTCCCCCCTTGCTGACTCTACATTTTGACTTTGTATTGTCAATAAAGTTTAAAAAAAAATCTGTCCTCATAAAACTCCTTTCCCTGCTGTCTCTCATTTTCGCAACTATTCCTTACCTTACCTGTGTGTTTGTAATGTCTAACACCCCTTTTTCATCGCCCAAATCTATACGTCCTCCCCTCTCTCTGCCACGCCACGCACGTCCTGCCTGGTGTGATGTCAGCAAAAAAAACAGGAGACTGTTGTCTAAATCGCTGAATGTTCGTTGCTTCTAATGTCTGAAGGTGTGACGTCATCATGCTCAGGCATTCTGGACCTAAAAGGTAGGAGTTTTTAAAACTATTGAATACTGTCAGCAAAGAAGTCTAAAATCACTACGGAGTCATTTTGCTGGTCTACTTTTACTGCTGATATCATTTTTAAGTCCAGAACTATAAAAAGTGTGAATGTTTGGCTGTTACTGTACACCCAAGCCCACCCATGGCTCTGCCCCTGGGCACACAGGATCTTTGGGGACCCAACGGAGGCAGCGAGGGTCCTAGCAAACAGGAAGTGAAAGGGGAGTATATCCAATCCATCCGCTCACTTTTTTCACTCAAGTCATGGCTATGTTGAGGTGAGACTATCATTTGTTCGGTACAGTACAGCCGTATCTCCTATTTTCACTTTTACAGCATCCGGTGCTCTCTATGACCCTTTGAGAATGTTGTGACCCTCTTAAAAAATTGGAGTAAGTCATAATTAATTTGGACCCCCTTGAAAAAAAAACCAAAAACATTGAAACATTTCCTCATGATGTTGGACACCTCTGCTAAAATCAGGTACACCCTTAGTTAAAATAATCATTCAGTTCTACCCCTAAAATTCTTAATAAATAATATAATATCAGTATTTGGTTCAGTTTTTCATGTTTTTTGAAAAAACAACTTAGGGCTTATTTCAGCAAGGTGACGAATGAATGTTGGTCTGTTTGTAGCTATTTTGCAGAGGTGGTTATTTTACTCAATTTTGCCGGTCCGTCGTTCGTCATCCATCAGTGGCCTGGGTACCCGTCATTTTTCAAGGCGAACCGAATTGTAATTGTCAGTGGGTCAGTCTGTTGGTTAGTCCGTCAATCCACCCCCCACCCCCCAAAAAAACCTCAGCAAAACGGGCGTCCGTCAGTGACACAATACAATTGAACTATGAGGGACCACCTTGAATTTTCACCATGCTCGTAAGGCTGAGTTATTGATTATGTTTATATTTTCCTTGATTTGTCCGCCTTTATTCGCAGTAACACATCATTGTTGTTGTATTGTCGCACAGACTGGACTGGTGGTTATAGTTATTTGCCAAGTACTTTGCAGAATGTTTCATGTGCATAGGCTAAATTGACCTGTCAAATGGAGACTTCTAACGCAATTGAAAAACATTTGAGAAGAAACATTGCTTTTTTACAAGAAACCCATTTGACGGCACTGCAGCACAAGAAATGGAAGAGGGATTGGGAGGGACTTGTCATGTCTTTTAACTCTAAAGCCAGGGATGTGGCTCTTTGATAAGTACACACAATATCCATCCATCCATTATCTATACCGCTTCTCCTCACAAGGGTCGCGGGGCGTGCTGGAGCCTATCCCAGCTGTCTTCGGGCAGTAGGTGGGGGACACCCTGAATTGGTTGCCAGCCAATCGCAGGGCACACAGAGACAAACATCCGCACTCACAATCACACCTAGGGGCAATTTAGAGAGGCCAATCAACTTACCATGCATGTTTTTGGAATGTGGGAGGAAACCGGAGTACCCGGAGAAAACCCACGCAGGCACGGGGAGAACATGCAAACTCCACACAGTGAGGCCGAGGCCGGGCCGGGATCGAACCCACGACCTATGAACTGTGAGGCGGACGTGCTAACCAGTTGTCCACCGTGCCGCCGTACACACAATAATAATTGGCGAAACTATAACTGATACATTGGGAAGATATGTCTTCCCAATGTATACTAGGACACCTGGACTCTCTTCAAATTTTATGCACCCAATTATGATGGGATGTTTATTTCCGACGTGGCACGGTGGTCGACTGGTTAGCACGTCCGCCTCACAGTTCAGAGGTTGTGGGTTCGAACCCGGCTCCAGCCTCCCTGTGTGGAGTTTGCATGTTCTCCCCCGTACCTGCGTGGATTTTCTTTGGGTACTCCGGTTTCCTCCCACATTCCAAAAACATGCTTGGTAGGTTAATTGGACACTCTAAATTGCCCCTAAGTGTGAATGTCTCTATGTGCCCTGCGATTGGTTGGCAACCAATTGAGGGTGTCCCCCGCCTACTGCCCAAAGACAGCTGCGATAGGCTCCAGCACGCCCGCGACCCTTGTGAGGATGAGCGGTATGGATAATGGATGGATGGATGTTTACTTCCTACGTATTTCTCAATGTGTCAGGAGGACGGCTGAACATAGTTTTAATTTATGCCTGGATCCTCTCTTAGATAAATCAGCCATGTCTGTATGCAAATCTAAAGGAGCCAAAGCCACGATACAATTTATGAAAGAATTGAATTTAATCAATGTTTGGAAACGTATGCATCCTCAAACAAGAGACAATTCTGGTCGCCATAACTCCTTTTGATCTTTTTTTGTCGTCGACAGCTGACTCACAATGTAGTGCATTCTGAGTACTTATGCAGAACACTGTCAGACCACTCACCTGCCAGAAAAAAATAAAACCTACTCTTCTTCACCAACCAGATTTTTCTGGAAGACAAATTGTGCTTCTTCCCTGAACAATTTCATATTATGGGATGCCATTAAGGCCTTGTTATAGGGGCACATGATTTCACATAATTAGAAGCAAATATTGTGAAGCTGGAAAAATAGTGCCAACAATCCAGACATGAAGAAATACAGTACATCGAATAATAGTCAATAAAAATCTTCGATATAACATATTGCATATTCATACAAATGAAAGGACATTGAGAAGCAAACAAAAATATTATGAACTGTTAGAAAAGGCACACAAAGTGCTGTCTTGGTAGCTAAGAAAAGAAGCAAGCTCTAGGATGATTAATTCAATTCAAACTGAAACCGTTTGTGTATCTAATAACCAGACAGAAATTAACAACACATTCAAACACTTCTACATGCAAGTGTACACATCTGAGCCACCAGAAAATCCAAATACCATTGACACCTTTTTATCTGCAATTGAACTGCCTAAACTTTGCCAAAAAGAAATCGTTTTCATGTACCCTTTTCGTGAAAAGAAATGGATGAAGCTCTAGGTTCATTACAGGCAGACAGGAGAAAAATGGATTTCCTCCAGAATTTTACAGGACATTGAAGGACTCACTCCTGCCACTTCTCATGGACGTTGTTAGGTTAGCCTCTAAAACTCAGAAACTGTGATCGAGACTAATAATTTACATAAAAAGCAAAGATCCATTCAAATGCTCTTCGTGTCAACCAATTTCATTATTAAATACAGATTAGAAATTGGATTCCAAGGCCCTAGCCAGGGTCGCGGTGGCCATCGAGAATTTTGGGGAAATCGCGAACGGCCGATCCATTCCAGGCCGACTTGGGCCGGTGTTTTTATTTTTATTTTTTCCCAGCCCTAGTTCTTATATATTTTACAATACACACAGCCATTTTTTAACAAAGGCTAACTGTTCAACAAATACAGGCCGCTTTACACTATAGTTTTGCCTGTAGTTTATAATGTCAATAATATCAACAAAGCCACAACAAGCATGTACTCACGGCTGACTGAGTGTCTCTCTCAAGTCAGACACAATTGAGCGACGTGTTTACTCTATGTCGGACGGTCGCTATTGTTCGACCAATAATTGAAGATAAGCAGCAGACTATGAACATCAAGCGCGTCGCATCTGACCACCTGACACCCCCATGCCCCGTACACCTCCAATTTTGCATTCGTCCTTACTTTTTGTTAAGATCTGATTGACTCAGACTTTACTTAATACTAGCAAGATAGAGAGGGAAAAACAAAACAGGTAAGACAACAAAGAACAAAAAGTAAGTAGGAAATGGGTGATGTCGAGAAAATAAGACGGAAGAAAGTAAAAATGCTTCAGGAAAGTACGGAAAAAATATGCCAAGATTACGCAGCTTTTCAGTGGAGGATGGGGGGCCAAAGATGTTCCTGAGGCAGTATTGCGACACGAGGAAAGCACATTTAAAATGGCTCAGTATTAAACCAAGTAGTTCATACGTTTGTTATACAAATAATTTGATAAAACTTAAAAATTAATTTGAAATTATTCCATGCTTTATTTCTGATCTAATGTAAGACTGAATGCAGAACAGCATCATTTACTGTTGTTGTTGCTCACCATCAGAAAATGATTCTCTCTGACTTTAGAGTGGCCATACTTCTATAAAGTACTGACCAAATTTGGATTTGGCCCATTGTTTATTGATAGACGGGACACATCAGTGTGATACCCACATAAAGTACTTGACATGATTGCTTGCATCTCTTTCAAATGCTGACTGTATTGATTACATTTAGTTTAATATCATTTCTTTTTTTTATTTAACATATTTTTTAGCACGGGGCAAGGGAGGTTTGTTTTGCTAGGTTATGGTGTATTTTTATGCATTATTTTTTTGTTTGTGTCCATTATTTCAAAACTGAAAATAAAATACCATTAGATCAAAAAAAAAAAGACAGATGTCCTATATCTCAAATGGCTTAGAAAACATGTGTCTTTCACCCAGCCATGGTTATAAACAATCGTCTAGCATTTCTTTGTTCAAACGAACATGCACACGCATGCCCCCGTGTACAGAGACACCCACATGCATGGACTCGCACTTTCAGACACACGCATATGCAAACATGCACACATACAGCAATAGCCTGTGGCACCATCTGTGCTTGAGATACATAGAATTGAATGAGAAGTTGTGTCAGCAATGTAGGTCTGTCCATCTATTTAAAGCTGATTAATTAGAGCATTTGAATAAGGCCTCAGAGTG
This sequence comes from Filicampus tigris, assembly GCF_054856515.1. Classification (NCBI taxonomy): domain Eukaryota; kingdom Metazoa; phylum Chordata; class Actinopteri; order Syngnathiformes; family Syngnathidae; genus Filicampus; species Filicampus tigris. The sequence continues at coordinate 20,605,281 of NC_141229.1, read as the reverse complement.
AGAGTGAGATTACCGTTATGAATAGTTAATTCATGTGCCAGTTCTGCAGCCATCAAGGGAATTGTTGGGCCAGATGACACATACTGTTTGTCACCGCCTGTAACCTTCCACACTCACGGTTAAGAAGAAAGATGGGAGATGGATTTAGGTAGATTGATTTAAATTTTCAGAAAATCCATTGGCTTTGGTGTCCACTTTGTCCAGAGAAGTTTCTATAATCTTCATCGTCCTATACCTAATGGAATGATTGGGTTCAACTCTAACGTGGAACCCAAAATGGACACAACAACGCATGAGCAATTAAGTTGATTTTATTAACAACCAAGGGTGCACGGAGGCAAGAAAATACAAAAAAAATATGCAGAACAAAAGATCCTCACAAAAATACAAAGCAAAACAGTAAATGTAATGACATACCAGTGTTTCCCACATCATGTTAATACTTGGGCAGGCCACCCAGATAAACAGAGGGCCGCCCAAGAAGTTTTCAAGAGAATTAAAAAAAACAAATCCCCCCTCCCAAAAAAACCCAAAACGGGTCGCGACCGTAGATACCGCATGTAACGTTAATTCTCCGTCACTCAAGCCTGGTTTATACCTCTGCGGCGCGTAGCAAAAATGTGACGAGTTGGCCAATTTGTCGCTCTCGTGGAGCGTTCCGCACCTACGCAGCCGCTTTGCCGCGCACCTCTCCAAAATACAAAGCTGCCGCATACGGTGTGCGGTTTGTCATCTTTGCAAGGAATCGACGGAATACCTTTACATGGGTTTTAAAATACACCGCGGTACTTTTAATTCGCAGCCTTGGGGTACGAACGTTTGCTGCCAAATAATATTCAGCTATTCAACTGAACAAGACACCCTCTCATCACCCCACCCGCTGCACGGCTTTAAACCCCTCGCAAAACTATCATACTTGCATAGCTCAGGCTACATGTTTTAAGGCTCAATATGTTTGTTTTTCGCTATCCCCATCCAGTTTTTTCTCTTACGATCCAATGACAGCCTTATTTTATTAATATTATTATAAAAATGTGGTGTCACTGAGTAATGTGCTAACAATTTTTACTATGAAAATTCACTAGAATGCACGATATGAAGCATAAAATAACAAAAAAGAATAATTTTCCCCACCCCCGCCGGTGTCCACTCACCCAAGTAGATTCCAAATCTGTGGGAAACACTGCATACTGCTGTGGTGAACAGGGCCTAAGAGAAAGGAAGATGCCTCACTAAAACTAAGCCGGAAAACAAACACGTACACTCAGAAGAAAAGACGAAAAGACGAAACCCTGCTCCACCTCCACACGTGTAAAACTAGGAACAAGTTCAAACCTACACAAGGCTGAGAAAAACAAAGGCGGGAAAACGCAGCACTACTTACTAGGACTCAAGAACAAGAATCATACTAGCAGGTAAGAACGGAACGGGTCAACAACTATTCCAACAACAGTAGAAACAAGCAAACCGTAAATAATAATCCGGCACCTTCGTTCCTCTGTGACCGAGTTTAAATAACATGGCAAATGATTGCCAACAAGTCATTGGTGGAACCAGAACGGAGCTCACAGGTGGACCTGGAAAAATTAGGGTGGGCCTGAATATTTCTCTCACTGAGCAAAATCCTTCTGTCCCGACACATCGTATATTCAAATAAAATGACAAACCGAATAATATGAAGTTCAGATTTTCCTTAGAAAACCACAATTATGGCATTCTTAAAGGGATGGTGGGGCCGGGATGGCCACGTTTTCACTAACAAGTTCATTTTATATATTTTTTGATCAGGAAAATGAAAAGAGTTGTCATTTTCTATTTTATCAATAAATTCGGGAGAAATTAAGAAATAAGTGACTCCACGAATAATGCCCTTTGTTAATGAAGAGAATGGCCACGCCCTCTACCGTTCTATCCTTGTTCGGCCGGAGTCACGGGGAGAACCGATTACAAACTCTCCATTGGAAATCATTGTACTTTCATTGCTCATAACGTCCAAAAACGATGATCAATTGGCACCAAAATTTATGTGGAATTCTCTACTAATGCCCACTTCAACATTTCAAAAGGATTAACCTCTGCGTGGCTGATTTATATGAGAATGAGGAAATGTGGAAGTGATCAGAGCTACATAGCTTTATGTTGGGACGAGCGTACACTGCTTCTTTGCTTAAAGAAAAAAAACACTGCTTCTTTGCTGATCACGGTTAGGACGAGCGAGGCATTTAACACCAGTCAGGATATTTACAGAGACTGAAGTGGAAATGAGACGTGCACATTTATTTGGATGAGAAATGGCCACAGTTTTTTCGACTGACAACACGCCGTCCAATGGAACGTGTCATGTCATGTCATTTTCCAAACCGCTTATCCTATACAGGGTCGCGGGGAGTTGCTGGAGCCTATCCCAGCCGTCAACGGGCGAAGGCAGACTACACCCCGGACTGGTCGCCAGCCAGTCGCAGGGCACACATAGACACTGTCACTGAGCGGGAATCGATCCCACGCTGCCCGCACACAACTCGGGCGTGTGTACCACTACACTATCAGCGGACGTCCAATGGAACGTAACAACTGAAATGGTGCGTTCCACGACTTGAAGCTAGTTGTTGCTATTAGCCGTCCCATTATCCTACATTTAGCCGGGGAGGGAAGAGGGGGGCATAAAGCTCCAATCTGCCTGCTGCTGCTGCAAGCCGCTGTCTCTCTGCTGAGAGTTGACACGAGTTTAGCGTCGCTAAATGTCCGAAATATAACCAGTCGGGGTTCATGCTCTTGTCCGCTTCAGCTTGTGAAAGTGGAGGAGCAATCGCCACGGTATTTTCACGTTTTATGAGATCACGTTTTATGTCAATAAATCCAAACTATTGTGCAGAACACTTTTATACTTTCACAGTTTGAAGTGGACAAGAGTAGTAATGTGCATTTGCATTTTGGTGGCGATCGGTCACCGTTTTAGACAACAGAACTGACAAAGCGAGCAATATTACCACGCTTACCTCCCTCCCGTGATGTAGACCGCTGAGACCGAAAACATAACATAAGCTACGCCCCAAAAAGGGGCGGGGAAATTTGTTACAACCCTATCACAAAAAAAGTCCTTAAATCACTACAGAGGCTTTTGAGGTGGGCATTTTAGTACTAATGTCATTTTTACATGCAAACCTATTATATAAGTGCCAATGTTAAGCTCACGCAAGTGTCGCTTTAATATTCAATAAAATCAAAAAACAAAACGCAAATAAAAAATTATTCAATAATAATTTTAAAATATATATTTGAACACCTGCCTCCTCAAATGTCTTTGTATGTGAAGAATGACTCAGAAGCATCAAAAAGCAAGATGAGAAAGTCAATTATATGGTTCAATGCCATATCACTATGACAGTATGTGGCTGTATCTCAAGACAGCCCTTTCATATTGTTGCATATCTGCAATGACCATGAAAAAAATCCCAATGCAACGACTCGCTACTTGCAATCATCACTCTTACATTTATGTAACAAGAGTGAAAATATGAAAGCCCATCAGTATTTCTCCCTGCTTTTCCTCCTTTTTCGTTAGCCACCGCTTTCCTTCATATTGTTGTGTAGTTGTGGGTGTTTGAGTGTGTGGGTGGTTGCTAGCTTTTTTTTTTTTTAATGCGAATGTTTTCTACGTGGGTGCTAGTGGTTTGATTGTGTCACGTGTGAATTTCTGAATATCTGCAGAATCTAACACAAACACCCGCACGCACACACACACATGATTCAAGGTTGCACCTCATTCTTTTGATAAACACTGTTGCGTGGGTACTTCTTTTTTTTTTTTTTTTTTAAATCATCATCAGTTATTATGAATATTTACCAGCATCTACTTGTGCCACTTAACAGCCCCGTTGAAATTAGCAAACATGAAAACAAGCAAAGATTGGATGAACAACATTCACAGTACTTATGTCCAGTTATAATGACAGAAGACCGAAACTGATTTCCAGGTAATAGAGGCATTAAATAACTGGAGCACAGTGCCGAAGTGTAAGAGGGTATCGGTAAGAGGTGATTATGTAACACCATCCCAAATATCATGGTGAAGACCTGAGAGGGAAATGAGCTATTTTAAACTGGGCTGGGCTACAGCTCAGAGAAAGAAGCAATGTGGGCTGATCTGTTGGCCATCACAGCAAGCTCTGCTGAGTTGTGTGTAAAGAGTGCAAACCCCCCTCGTGGAAAACAGGCATCACAGACAGCTAGTATGAGGGCAGGTTACATAACGATAACTGGTACTACACCTCAAAATGTGTATCCTGTTCTAACAATCCCCTGCCCCCTGGAAAAAAAACATTGTTTTGATTGCATCAAAAATAACAAGAGCTCAACAAACAAGAGCAAATCAGTAAATCATACTTCAAGCAAGACAACTTTGTAAATGCTAACCTGAAAGGTGATATACTTTGCATTTTTTTCCCTTTCTCTGGTGTCCTAACAAACGTGTCTATGATATGCTTCAGTCAAAATAGCCCAACACATATTTCATCCTCTTTTTCAAGCAGCAATTTTTTTAGGGAGTGATCTTGTCTTGTGGAAATGAGCCACAACTCGTAATGTCCCACTTCAGTGAGATTTGACTGAAAGGGACAAGTGACTAAAGTGACCTTGGCTCTACTGTTCTGCCTCTGATGTGAAAACTTACAATGAAGACAACTCTTCATGACCAGGGGCAGTTCAACTATCCATAAAAGTATTGCTCTATTCTGTGTAGTGTACATTTCAATCGTGGAAGCAACACTTCATAACCAAGCAGATCCATGCATATGGCGCATGCATGGTATGACTAGTGTTGTCACATTAGAACACCACTTGCAGACAGATTTCTCTGTGTGTCCCTTGGGTGCATCCTACCTGTCGGACAGGTATGGTACCGTATAATTTTCAGCGGCTACATTTTTTTTTTTTCAGATTTGGTACCGTCCTCAGTAAAAAACCCTTGAAAGACGCGCAGTCATTTTAATGTAGCTGACCTCCAAAATTGGAGCTGTACAGGAGTAGGAATCGTTCTGAACCGAAGTGCGAGTTGTTTTCACCGGGAGCAGGATGAGACGGCACAGGATTTGTTCTTTCTTACTATGGTCCGGGACTGGGACAGGACGGGATGTTTCTCTGTGGGACTGGGATGGACTAGAGTGAAAATCCACTCCAGTGTCACCCTCTAATGTCCGGTTAGCGTGCTGGGCAATTAATCACTGGGATGTTTTCGGCTTCCAAGAAATGTTTCCACATCCTTGCAACATGGGGCTGTAAAATATCACGATGCAACATCATGTGACGGTCGTGGATGAATGGCACAACAATGGGTCACATTATCTCTGTGCATTCAAAATGACATTAATAAAATGCGACTGTGTTTGTTGTCCAGAACATGCATTTACCTGTAATCCGCCAGTTGCTACACTTGGAGTGGCGCTCAATTAATTTTTGAAAATAAAAATATTTACAGTTGTTGAGCTGTTGAGCGTTTGTATGTAATAATAGTGTCAACGGTTATTATGTGACAATGTTGGAGATTTGGGTGCGTTCAAGCATGGTGGGGATAAGTCGTTGGCCTCGCTCCTGGCAGACATCCCAGCTCACCTCTTCCTAGTTCACACGCTTCATTCACATCAAAACGCAGCAGTCAGACAGTGAAGCCAAAGCGAAAGCTAAAACACTCTTCATTCTCCGCGTGGTGGCTTGGTGGAGCTTCCTAGATCCTGTCAATTCCTGCTTGTATCGGTCGTCCACTTTTGTGGGGATTTTCAACTTTGCTACTCTCTGCGCCTTTTTCTACGCAGAGTGGATCTAACTGAGGATTTCGGCCCGTGGTGGAGGAACGGTGACTATTTTTAAAACCTGTTTTAAATGTAAAGTATATTCACGACATTAATCACCAGTTTAAAGCAGTGGCGGAGCCAGAACGTGGCTAATGGGTGGGCTAGGAAATGTCAGGGTGGGCCTGAATATTTCTCTCGCTGAGCTCCGCCCCTGGTTTAAAGTCACCTTCATTGAAGTGTGCCGAGCTGTGCGCAGTCATTTACTGACCTCCTGAATACAACAAGGACTTTTTGAATCACTTTTCAAATCTTCTTGCTGAAATGATATCCAAGTATGATCATATATTCTTTATGAAGGGATTTTAATATTCATGTGTGCTGTTCAGATAATCTATTGGCAAAGGACTTAAGCCTTATTGTAATTTAGTGCAGTGCAGTGGTGGTTCTTGGAAGCTTTACCTGGGGTGGCAGAGGGTTGGCAGGAGGTTCAGTTGGGGGCGGGGGGATGAGGGGATTCACCTGTACTGAGGGAACTGTGTTTGGCTTCAATAAATTCTTAACTCGTTGAATTCTTTGCCGATTTTGACACGGATTGTTTGGTAGAAACATCAGACATGCAGTTATGATACCACATACTTAGGTGATTTTATAATTGGAGCCTTTAATATTAAATATTAAGGGAAGATCATATGCTTATTTTAATTTTATGAAAAAAAGAGAACAACAAACTTGACCTTTTATTAAATATTATTTTGCTTTTCTTGCTTTCACATTGTGGAACACTGTGGAATCAACTGAAACGTAAAAGCTTTGAAAACACATTTTTAAATATTAAATTTTTACCTTCTTTGAGACATGTAACATAATGAAAGTCATTATAGGCTCATTTTAAATTTTTTAGTTCATATTTTTCTATCTGACTCCAGGGAAGTATTGCCTCAGCAGTAATGAACCTAACCGCACGTAACTGGAACAGAGGAGACGACCCAGGTTGCTGGATGATTTAGAGTAGTGGTCCCCAACCACTGAGACATGGACCAATAACGGGCCACGGACCATTTGGTACTGGGCCGCAGAGACAGCATCCCCCAATTTTTTGGGGGCATAGCGTCAGCCAATCTGAGGAGTCCATTTATAGTTCACTGTTATTTTATGTTGTTCTGCATTTGTTGTACTGCTGAATAAAAATCAAAAAAAATTCTGTGTTAATAAAAGGTTGAATACCATATAATTATCTTTGTTGTCAGTACCATGCTTTAAAACCGGCAATTTAAAAGCAATGAAAAAGGCGATTTTTGTAGAGCTGATTCGATGTTCATTTACTTTTTTTCAATAGGTGTAGAAACACATGACTTTCTTACAGTTGTTTTGTCACATATTTTTAATTACAAAAATAAAAATGTCAAAACAAACACGCACACATCCCTGCATTCAATATTATTTTTCTCAGTGGAGCTGTAAAAGTAATCACAAATGACTACAGTATTACTGTGCCAGTATCACTAAATCTTGGATTTGGATGCAAGTCATATGCAGGTCAGATAAATAAGCACAAAATATGCACTACATAAAACACGTAGCAGCACATAAGAATGATCAGTTTGTACAGATGAGGTGGCTACAGCATTCCAAAATCTATTTATAAACACACGGGCCTATGTCTAACAGGAAACAAACAGTAAAGTAAATACCTGAAAGTCTGTCGGTTCGTTTAGTTCCAAGAACTACCTCTTAGTTTAACATTCATCTATCCATTATCCAATAATATGATCACGTGTAATAAACTTGCATTGGATTTTGACAATTATTTCAGATTTTTCTTGTACAGTATTGTCTTTGTCTGCATGCTGGAAATGAGCGAAAAAATATGCCTTATTTTACTCCATCCGAATATGATCTACGGTATAACACAGAGATCAACCAAGTGTCTCAAACATTCGCTCAAGTGTGTGCCAAAAACTATGTGATTACAATTAAAATGTTGTAACAACAGCATTGTCATTTCTGAACAGATTTCGACATAATCAAAGAAAACATTTGTTGGCTAACATACTGTGGGTAAGCTACCATATTATTTTTCTCAGTCCAGATATAAAGTAACCGTCCCTACAAACAATGTCTCAGTATTTACACATAGTTGATTAAAAATGAAAAGTATTAAAAACAACTATAAGACCATTCCATGTTTTTGTTTTACAGCTATGACTCAAATCCCTCATTCCGGACCTGGATGAGCTCCCCCATGTCCACCTTTTGTGTTCTGTGTTTACGCTTGCAAGCCAGAAAGAAGTGTTCGTGTTATATGGCACTTCCACATGGTGTCTTCTCCTCCTGCTGGGGCTGCAATTCAAGGGCACGCCTTGAAATAAAGGACATTGAGTCGCCCTCCACCCCTCTCCCCTCACACACACACACATTATTTCCTACACTAAACATCACACTTGACCTCAGAGTCTTTAAACAGCATCAAGGACAGAATACATAGGCGTCATCTCGAAAACCTTTTGATGAGCACGCCTTCTTGGAATGTCTTTTATAGAGGTACAGCGCCCTCTGGTGTACATATTTACACAACGTGCTAAAATGCACTGAAAATTCAGTGTCTTTCAGTAAGGCACATTTTGGCAAATGTTTTTTTGTTGTTGTTGTTGTTCCGGAGGGAATTGAAAAAAAACTGCAGGTAATGTTATAGATCGTTCAGGGCAGTGCCAACATTCAGTGAAATGTTGCTGAGTATTAGCAACAAAATCGACATCATTACCATGACCTGAGAGACCACTGGCCTTTTGAGTTGGATCTGAACAGTACTTTCCGAATATATCGTATATAAATTATACATTTTATGTAAACAAAGTTTATTACTCGAGGTCCAGACATATTTGTACAAGGACACAGTTTTTTATGATCGATGACTACAACTGTCAGTTATAAACATAACTATGATTTGTCATATGTGGATATATCTTTACACACAAAAATATCACTGCAAATGTTTATTTGGAATATCTTAAATGAATGCTTAAAGGGGAGTCAACACAAATATTTTCTTTACAATATTATGTTCTATGTTGCCCACCCTAGTCTAAACATGGCATTCTGATTAATATCGCGTTTTGTGGGAGTTAAGCAGTAAAATCTACCCATTTTTGTCCATCTCAGGGGGTGGCCATTTTGCCATTTCTGTCGAATAAAAAGGACATCACAGTTACTCGTGGCTCAGGTAACAACCAATCGTGGCTCAGCCTCAGAAAATAGGTGAGTCGTGACTGGTCATTACCAGAGCCCTGAGCAATTGTGATGTCAAATGAAAATTTGTGGGTTGACCTCCCCTTCAAATCCTACACTTCAATTATATGTTGATTGTTTGATTTAATTTCACCACCATTTTGGTGCTTTATAATGGCAAAATCATGAAAATCCTGTAACTGTTCAAATACTTCTGGACAACTATGAAACTCATCTACAGTGGCTTTTCCCCTCGTTTTCCAAGAAAGATAATGTAATGTAATGCTCAATTTCTGACAGTACGTTAAACAGAAACGGATCACAAATGGTCATGCCAGTTTTAAGGCAACATATTATACTCTACGTTACAATTAAATAACCATATATTTTCTCTCCTAAGAAGAGAGGATCTTCCAAATCCCAGCCTGGTAAGCACCCGTAATGGCAGCACAAAGGTCCTCCATCTTCAGCCAAAGTACTATGTGTAATTTATCAGAGGAAAAAGACAAATGTTGGCATGCACAGACCATGGGCGGAGCCAGAACTTGGCTAATGGGTGGGCCTGGAAAAATCAGGGTGGGCCTGAATATTTCTCTCACTTCGCACAATCCTCCTATCCCGACGCATCGTATATTCAAATAAAATGACAAACCGAATAATATGAAGTTCAGATCTTCCTTAGACAACCACAATTATGCCATTCTATAATTCAATGAAATAAAAAACACACATAATTTCACAATTTACTAAAAATGTAAAAATCTATATTTTTTCATGACTCTCATTGGGTGGGCAGGCCCACCCATGGATCCGCCCCTGGCACAGACTGTAGTTCCAATGGTGCTCTGTATTTGGCCAGTAGAAGTCTGTTGCAGGGTGTTTCTCCTTAAAGATGAAGAGTTATAAATGTGATATCCAAACCAAGCATTTCTGTTTCTCCTCTTCCTTAGCAATGTCTTACAGCATACAAAAAAGAGCATATTTTCAGTCAGTCAACTTATCCCAATCATTTGATGGTGTTGAGAGATTTTTTTCTTTTTGTCAGAGAATGAATCCATCTCGAGTGGAAGGCCTAAAGCGTTGTAGTCGCACCAATGTCTCTGGTCTTCTCTCTCTTATTTAAACTTAGCTGGCTCTCAGCCAGTGTCGGATCAGTCTTCCGGTACAGCGACCTGGGTGGGGCCATCTTGGTGAGCTCATGCTGATCAGCAAACATTATCCTCTCGTTCTCATGTCGGACCTTGAATCTTTTGACGAAGCGCTTGCCAATCAGGTAGATCATCTCACAAATGCACATGAAGATGCACAGTGCACTGGAGATGACCATAAATAACATGAAGATCTTTTTCTCAGTCGGCCGGCTAATGAAGCAGTCCACGGTGTTTGGGCACGGCTCCAGGGAACACTTGGATAACCTGAGAAATAATGGAGATAGGATTGATTATACAGAAAAGATAGCTACAGTATTCCTCCGATGTTAAACAGACTGTTGATACAAATCAAAAGATTGTATTATATGAAAAGGAATTATCATATTACTTCGGCAGGTCATATCCATGGTAAATCCGATACAGAATGTATAGGAATGCGATGTCGAATCCAGCTTTGAAGACCAAACTGACTAGATAGGTCCACCACAGCCCTCCTCTCTTCTTGCCAGGGTTGGCGTACAGGTGAGAGCCTTCGTGTGACGCCACATACTTCTTGTCCTTATCTTCCCGGAATTTAACATGCGCCATCACCATTAGCGATGGACAGGTGACAAAAATCAGCTGCAGCGCCCACAGACGGATGTGCGAGATGGGGAAGATGTGGTCGTAGCAGACGTTGGTGCAGCCCGGCTGGAAAACAAGCATGAGAAGTCAATGAATTTGATGAAACAATCACAATTACAAATGTAACTTGCATTTCCAAAAACAACCCCACCACACCTCCACAAATAATCTGTTTGATGGCAGTATAGGGGTGGTCATTCAAATCAATAAATTGTGCTGAGTCATAGACATCCAACCCAACATTTTTCTTTACAATATTATGTTCTATGCAGCCCCACTAGTCAAAACACGCCGTTCTAAATTAATATTGCATTTGTGGAATATGGGTTAAGCAGTGAAATATACCCGTTTTTGGACATCTCAGGGGGTGGCCATTTTGTCACTTGCTGTTGGCTGAAAATGACATCACAGTTGCTCAGGGTTCAGCTAACGACCAATCATAGTTCAGCTTCAGAAAACCGGTGAGTAGTGATTGGTTGTTACCTGAGCCCTGAGCAGTTGTGATGTCATTTTCAGGTGACAGAAAGGGACAAAATGGCCGCCCCCTAAAATGGCTAAAAACGGGTGGATTTTGCTGCTGAATTTATATTCTACTACTGCAGTAGCTTGTTTCTTTATGTAAAGGTTTTAGTTTTGTGTGTGGAGAGTCTCCTTGTATCATTATTTACCACATTTCTACACAATCAATTTTCTCTGTGTTAGAATTCTGTTTACTGCGTAGAATTCAGTGAACTTAGCACTAGTATCAGTGAAGCTGTGTTGTAGCGTCTACCACAGCAGGTTAGCGTAGGTACAGTAGGTTCATTGTGGAGTGTCCTATTTGGAACCAACATACAGTCTGGTGTCATGTGTGTCATCTTCCAAACCGCTCATCCTGTACAGGGTCGCGGGGAGGTGCTGGAGCCTATCCCAGCTGACAATGGGCGAAAGGCAGACCACACCCCGAACTGGTCACCAGCCAGTCGCAGGGCACACACAGACACCGTCACTGAGCGGGAACCGATCCCACTCTGCCCGCACACAACTCAGGCGTGTGTACCACTACACTATCATTGACTTATACAGTCTGGTAGACGTATGTTAATTCAGTCTGAACTAGTTTGCTGGCTAAAAAAAGTGCTTTGCGTTGAAGTCAGTCATGGCAAACATTTTAGTTTGTGTAAATGTGTTAAGTAATACTGTATGTATGTATAGTACAAGACTGTTTTATTCGATTTTTTAAATGAAAGATAAGTCAATAAAGTGAGGAAATGTAGTACAGTACATTTCTGCCCGATCTTACCTGCCGTGTATTGCACACAAAGTCTTTGCTGTCATCGCCCCAAACTCTCTGTGCTGCCACCACAAATACTAGCACACGGAAGACAAACACCATGGACAGCCAAATCCTTCCAAACGCAGTGGAGTACTTATTCACTCCGCTCAACAGGCTTTCAAGTCCCGACCAGTTCATCCCTGCAGCCTGAACTTGTCTAGGTTATATAAAAAACGTGCTCCTCCTGTAGGAGAAAACAAGAAAAAACATTGTTAGGAGCAGACAGATCATTATTGACTGCCTGGCAACCCAGCGCATGACAATAATCATGTTACACCGTCATCAGTAATGATTCGCCACTCCTTGCTCAGTGTAACGTCAGAGTGCAACACACAAGCCCAGCAGGCACAGACTTGCATGAAGTCCTTCATACCGCCTCAAAAATCAGATGGCAAGTAAATGTTTAGAATGAATGGCTTTGGGGGCCTTGTTTCTCAAAAACAGACAACCGATTTACGGGGCCACACATACTGTGGATAGAAAAAGTATACACACACCCTTGGTCAAACGCCAGGTGTTTGTGATACAAACAATGAGACCAAAATAAATTATTTCAAAACTTTTTCCACCATGACTGTGACGCACAACCTGTACAACTCAATCGGTAAAGGTTTTGTTCTCGAAGGGGGATGTAAAATTACACAACAGGAATTATGGTGTTGCACAAGTATGCCCACCCTCTTATATCTGGGAATGTAGCTGTGCTCAAAATTAACCATTCGCATTTAAATGGAAGACAGAGCACACCTGCCACTACTTAAAGTGCCTCCGATTTACCACAAACAAAATTAAGATGTTCTACAAGTAGTCGAAGTGTGTCAAACAAAGCCTGGCATTTGAACAGGTATGTGTATAGACTTGTTGCGTCTACTGTAATAGTGCTCCAAACAAATTTCAGTTGACGATCATGTTGACGATCTCATAAAGCCGGAAGATCGTTTGATCGTCTACATGGCACATTCAATACATCCATCCATCCATTATCAATACCGCTTATCCTCACAAGGGTCGCGGGGCGTGCTGGAGCCTATCCCAGCTGTCTTCGGGCAGTAGGTGGGGGACACCCTCAATTGGTTGCCAGCCAACCGCAGGGCACACAAAGACAAACATCCGCACTCACAATCACACCTAGGGGCAATTTAGACAGTCCAATCAACTTACCATGCATGCTTTTGGACTGTGGGAGGAAACCGGCGTACCCGGAGAAAACCCACGCAGGCACGGGGTGAACATGCAAACTCCACACAGGGAGGCCCCACGACCTCTGAACTGTGAGGCGGACGTGCTAACCAGTCCACCACCGTACCGCCTACATTCTATAGAGTTTAGCTCTATGGCGGCGCAAAGCCGCTGACGCGTACCCGACCAACCAATTACAGCACGCACAATGCACCATACATGACACTCCCCACCTCCATGTTTGTTTGCATAGCTGGATTCTATAGCGGAAAGACACCATGAAGCAGAGTTGGTCCCGAAATGAAAGTCCACATCCACAGTGATTTGGTTTGGCTTTTCCTCGGAGGAGAAACCAGTTATTTGCAAAGTTTGCAGGGACTCGGTTTGGACGTCAGATGGCAACACGACAAACCTGTTTAATAACTTGCGGAGACAGAGACGGCACCCAAAAAACTACGCCGACAGCCAAAGCAAACGGAGTTCAGACACATGGTAGCCAAAGGCAGCCACTCGCTCCAAGCTAACACAACCCACGGTAACATAGTCATTTAACAAGGGCACTCCATATAAAAAAACAAGCAAGCAGTGTCAAGAAGTAACTGAGGCAGTGACTTCTTACCTTGCTGAAGACATGATTCCCATTAAAACAGTGGAAAACGAGGGCTTTAAAAGACTCTTCAAAGTACTAGACCCGCTGTGTTTTTATGTTTACGTTATGTTTACATTCACTGCACATTTTGATAAAAATTGTCACTATTCAAATTAAAACCTGTTCAGAAAGCTTAGCTGGCTTAAAATGGCATTTTTTTTTCTTTTAGAGTTTTATATACATTTTAAATATGTTTTATATGTTTAACAGGGCCCTGCGACTGGCTGGCGACCAGTTCCGGGTGTAGTCTGCCTTCGCCCGTTGACGGCTGGGATAGGCTCCAGCACCTCCCCGCGACCCCGTATAGGATAAACGGTTTGGAAGATGACATGACATGATATGTTTAACAGGCGGAAAATGGTCAGAAATGTGCAAATTAGTCTTAAAAAAAACGATGTAAAAAAGGAATCATGATAAAATCGTGATTGTGAATTTATTTTTTAAAAATCGTGATATGATATTTTTGCCATATCACCCACCCCTATTACATAGCTTTTTTTTTTTTAAAGTTTCGGAAGGATTTGTGTGCCTTGCCATTTTCCATCCATCCATTATCTATACCGCTTCTCCTCACAAGGGTCGCGGGGCGTGTTGGAGCCTATCCCAGCTGTCTTCGGGCAGTAGGCGGGGGACACCCTGAATTGGTTGCCAGCCAATCACAGGGCACACAGAGACAAACATCCGCACTCACAATCACACCTAGGGGCAATTTAGAGAGTCCAATCAACTCACGATACATGTTTTTGGAATGTGGGAGGAAACCGGAGTACCCGGAGAAAACCCACGCTGGCACGGGGAGAACATGCAAACTCCACACAGGGAGGCCGGGGCCGGGATCGAACCCACAACCCCTCGCCATTTTTTCCATAAAAAGACATCATTCAATATGTTCATAACTTGCTAACACAGAGGGCTCAATTGTCATGGACGGCGAATACAGAAATGCTGGAGTAGCCTGATTTTTGTGCAGGTGCAAGGCTCTCTGGCGTGAAGATAAAACTGGCGAAATGACAATTTGTTGGCAGAAAGTCGACAAATGTTGCACTTGCTCGGACCATAGACAAATAGAGGCGTTCTGGGCGTTTTGGTAAATTTGATTGGGGCACAGGCAGAAAGATTCTGAGCCTCGCAAACGTGTGCGGATGTCATCGTATTTCATTCTTAAAGCGGAAGTCAACCCAAACATATTTTTTTCAAGAATATGTTACCAGCAGGGCGGCACGGTGGTCGACTGGTTAGCACGTCCGCTTCACAGTTCAGAGGTCGTGGGTTCAATCCCGGCTCCGGCCTCCCTGTGTGGAGTTTGCATGTTCTCCCCGTGCCTGCGTGGGTTTTCTGCGGGTACTCCGGTTTCCTCCCACATTCCAAAAACATGCATGGTAAGTTGATTGGACTGTCTAAATTGCCCCTAGGTGTGATTGTGAGTGCGGATATTTGTCTTTGTGTGCCCTGCGGTTGGCTGGCAACCAATTGAGGGTGTCCCCCGCCTACTACCCGAAGACAGCTGGGATAGGCTCCAGCACGCCCCGCGACCCTTGTGAGGATAAGCGGTATTGATAATGGATGGATGTTACCAGCAGGCCTACTGGTTGAAACACGGTATTATGAATAATTTTGCGTTTGTGAAATATAACTTAAGCAGCAAAATGCACTCGTTTTTAGCCATCTCTGGGGGCGGCCATTTTGTTTTCTGTCGACTGAAAATGACATCGCAACTGCTCACAACGACCAATCATGGCTGAACTGTTTTCTGACTCTGAGCCTGACGGCTAAAAACGAGTGGATTAACACTTATTCCACAAAGGAAAACATTTATCAGAATGCCCTGTTTCAACTAGTGGGCTTGCATAGAACATATTCTTGAAAAAAATGTTTGCGTTGACTTCCCCTTTAAATATGAGAACAGCTTGTATTAAATCCTCTGAACAATTGTAGAAACCAATTCATCGACTGTGTTATTCTTATTGTTACTATTATTATTGTTATAATAATCATTAAATCATCCCACTGGCCCGCATGTAGTTGGAGTGGTGGTGGTGTGGGGGGGGCCTGAATAGGGATACGCAGACAGACAAGGTCTGCGGACATATTTAAGTTGCCAGTGGTTATCGTTACATCCTATTTTGGAGGGTACTACCCACTTACGTTGTCTGTTGCCACACCATCTAAGAGCAATGACATTGCTCTGGTCATGCATGGATTGCTGCATCCTTTTCCACAGAGTATCCATGTGCGATATTTAAAGGGAACGAGAGGAGCCGCGTTGATTGGTGAGGAATGGAGTTGGCATCGCCTAACCGCCACCGAGTTCCGTGTGCATATTTAATCGGGGTGTGTGTGTTTGTTGTTTTTGTGTGATATTTTTTCCTTGTTTGGCGGCGTGCTTGTTCGTGCGTGCCTGCGTGTGTCTTGAGATTACGTTCTCGACGCCGATTGGCTGTCTCCGACGAGGGATGGAAATACATAAACAAGAAATACAATGACCCCCTTGCTTCAGTGGAGGCATTATCACACACACAAAAAAAATGTAAATTACATTTGTGGACTCACTGAGTTTGAGTCTCTCAAGTTATGACATGTTTAAGAAACATGTCAAATCCAAACTACAAACTATGTCTTTTCCGCCTTCGATCACCACGATCCACCAGCATTTCTACAAAGAGATCAAGTTGTGTTTGCTTAGTTTCAGTGCACAAGAAGAAGCGAGAGTTGTGGCAGGACAGCTCGTTTGTGGCTGCCACCATGACAACGCACATGTTCACAATGCCCTGAGCATCTGGCAATTCCTGGCCAAAAAGAACATCATCTAGCTACAGCAACCTCCCTTTTGACATACTGCTCCTTGTGTTCTATTTTCCTCTTTCAAGAGCGCAAGGGGACCTGTTTTGAAGACGTTTATGACATTGAGATGGCGTTGACAATGGAGGTGTGGAGAATTCCAGAAGGTGCGGGGTCCTATATTAAGCCTTTTTGGGTGGTGATCCAGTCGAGCCACTATTAGTCATGTTGAAGTGGCCTTACCAGAACTGACACTGGCTCTGTATATTCATGATATAACATGCTTTTAAGCTTTTAGTTTTGTTTAGTGTCTTTATACTGTCAAAAAAAATGTCAATGATGAGTGATTAATTGAAAGGGCAAAAACCCAAACTCCCAAAAACCCCAACCCCCAAAATTTCTTTACAATAATGCGTTCTGTGCACCTCTACTAAACACAGCATTCTGATTAATATTGTGTTTGTGGAATATGAATTAAGGAGCGGGTCATTGATAGTGTAGTGGTTCACAAGTCTGAGTTGTGTGCGGGCAGCGTGGGATCGATTCCCGCTCAGTGGCGGTGTCTGCGTGTGCCCTGCGACTGGCTGGCGACCAGTTCGGGGTGTAGTCTGCCTTCGCCCGTTGACGGCTGGGATAGGCTCCAGCAACTCCCCGCGACCCTGTATAGGATAAGCGGTTGGGAAGATGATGATGATGATGATGAGTTAAGAAGCAAAATCCCCTAATTTTTAGCCATCTCTTGGGGTGGCCATTTTGTCCCTTTCTGTCAACTGAAAATGACATCACAGTTGCTCAGGGATCATGTAACAACCTGCTCCCCTGTTTTCTGAATATGAAAATACAGAAAATACAAAAATATAAAAAAGACTTGCTCTTGAAGGCAGGGGTCTTCAATCCTGTTCCTCGAGTACTGATTTCCTGGATGTTTTCCATCTCTCCCTGCTGCAACACACCTTATTCAAATGATCAGGGTTGTTATCCAGTTTCTGCAGACCTTGCTGATTATCTGATCATTTGAATCAGGTGTGTTACCGCAGGGAGTGATGGAAAAATTCCAGGACACGTCCCTGGAAGAATAGGATTGAAGACTCCTGATTTAAGGGAGTAAAACTCAAAATATTGAATACTTGATATTTAAAAAGTAAGAAAGATGTTGATTTCATCGTATTTATTTGTCAAATTTGTACTGGTCTGATCGGGCCGGCGTCAGTGAACTTTAGGTGGCCCGACATCATCACATAGTGGAAAATGTATTAGAATCCAGGGGGCTTTCCTCAAAGGGGAACACATATAGCTTGTAGATTTGAAACAAATCTTTTGTGGCAAAAGTGGAGCATTGCTGACAAACCTCTTATACTGAAGTGAGGCAATCAGTAAATTGAGGTCGCACTGTTTGAATAACATCACAAGCCTCACAAAAAGGGAAATCCATATTGAATATACAGTACAACCGCCCCCTTAGCCCTGCATTCCTTCTGTATTAGTCAAGGCTCACCCACTGAAACTAGCTTTAGAAAATAAGAGATTCGAAAGATCATTGATGACTATTCTATTTTGAGCAAACAACTTGGGCTTTCCATGGCATCTCCACTGCCACTTATTGACCTTGAGTGGTGTTTGATTGACAAGGTGTCATCGAACGTCATGTACGTACATGAACCGAGAGCATATCCCCATTGCCAAACCCAATTGAAACAATCAACAAAACATGTCATCATCCCTGTATAGGCTATGGTTATTCATTACAATGCCATCATGAATCACAATGTGAATAACAATCTTTTTTCAGTTCATAACTCGTAGAACGATCAAGTCTCCAGCCAAAGAAAAATTAAACCCAGCACCAATAGTAACATAGGTTACACACACCTTACCTGTAAAACAAGTAGTGTTAGGTGTAAAACAAGCCATTATTTTTGCTGGACTAACTTTTAGACCAGCTTTTGAGAAAGAGAAACATATGACAATAAAACAGATTTAAACTTACCTGGTGCTGAAACTGTCCTTAAACTTTAAAATGTAATTCCCCCAAACAAACAAGGAATTATCAATTTACAACAGCTCAAGTTATGCTGTGAGACAGTTGTTAAACACTATTTAGCTCTTTTCCGCCTTTCAGGGATTGTGTGTTCTTGCTCGCCCTTTTCCAGAAATCTTGCCAAACCAGATTCAGCAGCTTCTACGTCATCACACGCACAAACACCTACACACACACACACGCCCTGTCTTGTCAGAGAGACGCTAAGCAATGTAACAAACATCTGAAGGAATCGGAAATAAACAGTCAGAATGTAAGCTTTGAAAGAAAATGGGACCAAATATCCAAACTTTACTTATCCATGTATGAATTTGTGTGTGTGCCTGAGTGTGTGCTTTTAGGGAAACGTAGTGTGTGTTACAGAGAGCCACACCCCTTTTGCCCAGACAGTAAGTGAACTCATTGGAATGAAATGTTTCAGGGGATCCTTTAAATCCCATCGATGTACAAACATTATAACGATAATACAATAGTTATCCTATTCTCATTTTACAAGTGGTATGTATCTAATGTCCTCTTTCTTCCTATACCGACAGTACCTCTAAATGTTGTTACCCAGGAAGTCATACAGTTTGTTCAACTAAATTCTGTTAAAGTGGAAGTCAACCCAAACATTTTATTTCAAGAATATGTTCTATGTAGGCCCACTAGTTTAAACACGACATTCTGACTAATATTACATTTGTGGAATATGAGTTAAGCAGCAAAAACCACCTGTTTTTAGTCATCTCAGGGGGCGGCCATTTAGTCACTTCTGTCAACTGAAAATGACATTACAAATACTCAGGGCTCGCATAATGACCAATCATGGCTCAGCTTCAGGAAACATATGAGCTGTGATTGGTCGTTACCTGAGCCCTGGGTAGTTGTTATGTCATTTTCAGTCGACAGAAGTGACAAAATGGCCGCCCCCAGAGATGGCTAAAAACGGGTGGATTAACTCTTATAACATAAACGTAATATCAATGAGCACAGATTTGTGCCGTCTTTGAATGGCAATTTTGATGCGCAAGGGCCCTTTGCACTGGATTAAAAAAAACATTACAGTCAGTGGTTATTTTTTGATTCTTCAAACCCTTGAGGCTCGATCTTTTATGCATGAATCCATCCGCCCATTATCCTAACCTTGTATTGGTTTAATGAAATATATTTACTGCATTTAAAATGGCATTTTTATACATCTGGTTAGGAAGCGTGTGTTCGTATGTGATCCCGGAAGCGCTGATTAAAAATTGTGGCCCCCTACATCATTAAGTTGATAATCTTAACTACAGGGTTCGGGATATTCAAGGACAGAGTGTGAGGACTTTTGCTACCTCTGTTGTTACTGCTGCATCCAACCTTTGCTTCACTCATTTCCTGCCTCTCTACTGTTCACCCTCCAGTCCGGTAGGTGGCGGTAATGCACTGGTTTGCCATCCGTTACATAAATTGAACAAGGAGAAGAAGAAGAAAGAGAAGGTTGTACGTGTACGTGCTATTTTAACAACAATCACGAGCTTGATTGCATTGTGTTCATCAACCTGGTTGTAGTGGCCTGCCGTTAGTCTCCTGCCTTCCCGGAACCTATTTGGGCCGAATTAGCTGCAAATACTCGTTAGCTTTCTTGTTTTCTGTTGCATGCAATGTTATTGCACGGGGTGTCAACATGTAATGTTACATCAGACGCTTAATAACGTTGTATTGCAAAGTTCATTTGAGTGCAGTAATAACACATTTAATGGTAATATGTATTTGACATATTATACAGTTTATGGGCTCTATCTTGAAACTAAACCGTGTATCTGAAACCTCGACTGTTGTCTTTTTTTCAATGTTACGTGTCAGCAACTGATGCGTCGATTTTTGAAAACGTAATCTAATTCCGTTAAAAAAACATGCTAATATTTAGCTGTCCGGTATTTAGCACTGTGAAACAAGATATCATTATTTCTTGAAATGATTTCGTTGACGATTAACGGTCACTTCAATTTGTCGTTGTCATAACACGTAAACTACCCTAAGCCAATGTTTTCTATTGCACAACAGCTTAGCATCAAGCTAGCAGGCCGTTGAGAGACGTGAGCAGAAGCGAAAAGCATCTTCATCAATGGTGTGTCTACATCCAGCATCCGTCACATTGTCCTGTGGGTGCTCAATGAACTGTCTCCTCAGCTTACATCACAGTGAGTGATTATGGATTTGACATTTTTATTCCAAATAATTGAATTGTTGGTTGTCATGAGAAATGTGACCCCCCTCCCACCCCCCGAATCTTTTTTTTTTTTTTTAAAGCCTCGTTGAAAGAACAACTCAAAAATATTCTACATCCGGTGGAGGGTAATTACATCAGGCCTCCATCCATACTGCCCCTAAATGGTAGCATTTGCTCTTACAATTTGAGACAGTGCAAGTACATTTCTCATCTCCCTGGACCTGTGCGACCACAAATTCAGCAGAGTTTTTTTCTTTTCTTTTTTAATTACTATTGTTTAGTATTTGTTGATGCTGTCAAACTTATGATCCCACTTGAGGCCCGTTTATCTGAAATACAGTGAAAATTACTGGTGTTAATAATTACTTGGCAAGTCGACTTTGAATTTTCTACTTGTACCTCTAAAATTTCAGGTTAGGGATGACTGTCCCCCTAGTAAAAAAAGTTAGTGTGGAGCCTTGTTACAGATGCATCCTCGGTCATTGAGTCAAAAAATCGACCTTCCCATATCGTATTGTTTTTCTCTTTCCTCAGGCTGCTCATGTATGGCAGTTGCAAGGCGTGAAAGGGAGTTCTGCCAAGCCCAGCACCTGCTGCTCATTGTGGACAAGTGAACCACAGATACCACAAAGACAAAAACACTGCCATTCACACGCACATACTCATAGGTACGTCTGAGTGATAAACAATAGTAGTAATATAAATGTTACTAACAACGTGTTATCTTTGCAGGTCTTCCATGCCATTCTGTTAAACCACATGAAATCTTGGGGAGCAGCAGAGGCTTTGTTTATTTCTGGTCTGGTCATCTCCACTTTTCCCCTCATTGCTTGATTTGATTTACTTCTCTGGATGGGTTGACATTATTCAAAGGAAGGCTGGATTGATCCTCTTTCATTTGCTCTGGTTTCCTGTCTCGCTCATTCTAAGATTTTCTTGACCATCCTTTATTTCTCAAATCTCTGCTATTCTCCATTAAGTATCACACTTCTGTGGGTGTGAAAATGAATCGACTTGCATCAGTGGAAATCTCTTATGATGGTTTAAGGTTCCTCATCACGCACAATCCCACTAACGCACAACTTGAAAGGTTTATAGAGGTAGGGCATTTTTTTTTCTTTACAATAGCAATTGTCATATTACTTGTTTGAAGAGTTTTTTGTGACATATTGAAATGTGTTGATCCGAAGGATCTAAAGACATACAGAGCCAACACCCTGGTAAGAGTGTGTGCTGCTACTTATGACAAGGCTCCAGTGGAACAAGAAGGCATTCGGGTCCTGGTGAGTGATACATTTTGACCAGATTTTCCCCACATTAATATTTTATTTTTTATTTAGTTATTTTTATTTTTATTTATTTTGAGCTCATACCCAGACCCAAGAAGTGTTTCCTCTGTAGGACCTACACGTTGAAAAATTATGTTCTACACTATAGTATGATGGCTATAGAAGAGAGATGTACAGAAATAAGCAAAAGACCAATAAAATAGAAGTTAATTTATAGAACGTACATGAATGAAGAAAAACCTACAGCTCACTTATGTATGTAAGTGAGGAAACCCTTTACCAAGAAAATGTTGGTTTAATGATCAAAGAAAAATGTTTTTCCCCCTTACCGAAAAAGCAAGACATTGAAAGCTGACATCTCACCAAGTGTTATTGAACATTTGGAGAACTTGCAGTTCCTCTAGAAATTACAAGTGAAGTTTGAAAATTTGATAATTTTTTTTTATATATATATTTTTATATTTTTGATATTTATTTTGAGAAATTTTGCCCATGTACCAAAATTCCAATCCAAATAAATGAATAATAGGATTTAAACGCTGCTTAATAGTGTACTATACACAAATAGAGCATTCCTCAAGGCCGAGATAGACCAGTCAGACAGGTCAGTCGGGACGGGACGTTGGATTGCGCCGTCTGATGTAGTCGTCGTAACATTGGATCCCATTGGGAAGCGTCTGGTAGGCGCTGAGCATGTTGAATCGCCGTTGTAAGGCATTACATTTGGTCGCTCTGATTGGATGTTAACTTGCGATCGGTGCACGGGGAAAGAACAGGAATTGACGAATGCGGATAAAGTGTGAGCACAAAATGCCCTACCTCTACATCCAGGCTGTCACGTTTGACTTGCTTGCTAAAATACTGAGTGTGTGTGTGCATGCGTGCGTTTATATTTGTTGGTTCAACTCGGCAACTGTCTTCTGAGTGTGTGTGTGTGTGTGTGTGTTTAAGCTTTTGTTTAGCGTGCTTGCGCGGTCACCAAGTTTTCCTCGTAATCCATATGGCTCGTGGTGCAACAGAATTGCTCTTCACCATGACCGTTTTGGCACATCTAACAATGTTATTCCCACCGACGTCAGTTTTGTCAAGTTCAAACTGTTTACAGACTATGGACGGCGTGGACTTGCGCCTTGCTATTATTCCTCGCTGGACACTCCTCCATACTTGAAACAGAGCGGCTGCATGGCGGACAGAGTCACGTGACCGGGTCCTGCCCGCTGATTTGTCGAATGATTATCACTTCCTGCTCCTCTGCCGTCAATGCAACCTGATTTGCCGATTGAGGGTTTCAGCATTTCCTCATACTTTGCGGCCGTCGACTGACTCGTTAGGATTTTCGAGGCAGTTTTAATACTCGATAATGTAAAATTATACATTGTGAAAGCAAGATTGGCGATGATATCGCTGACGATATATATCGCCCACCTCTACTACTGGCGGTTCAGTATCTGGCTCAAGGATATTTCGACAACGTCACAACGCCCCGGGGTCGAACCCACAATCTCTGGGTTGGGAAACGACCACTCTACCACTGAGCCATGCCGCCCAATAGTATAGCATTTACAAGAAACTGCAAGCAGACCTTTATAGGTCTATGATGTAAAGTTGGCCAGGGAGATCATGCATGGCATGCTGTGAAGTGGGCACTTGGAGATTGCCTTTCACCCCAATTGTTCATGTAGGTATGTGACCCCCTTCAACCCACCGCCCCCATACCTGTGTTGTGGCCACTGGGATCATTTTAAAAAGAATTATGTGTTCAATGAACAATTTTTACTAGGGCTGGACGATGATGGCAAAAAATAATCACAATTATTTTGATTGAGATTGAAATCACGATTATTAAAATCATTATTCATTGATTTCAAAACTTTTTTTTTTTTTACTTTATTTTTATTGATGAACAGTACAGAACATTCCTTAACAACATAACCGAAGAAGTAGGAAAAAAATCCACACACATTTGGACCTCAAAAATTGAAGAAGGCTGAAAACATGCAGTGTATGGGACATGATTTTTAGAAATTTTAGTATGCTGTATGGAACAATAAAATATCCATGTCCCAATGGATGGTTTCTCAAATTGATACACATTATCATGGATTTAGCATTATGCTTTGAAAATCTTCCGGGCGGGGCCAGCGTGGCGGCGAAATCATGAAGTAGGCGGACATGATGTCATCGAGCCACGGTTTCTGACTTGCTGGCAGTAAAGTGTGCTCGTCGTGGTTTTCCTTCGGAATCATTTCGTTTCTACTTGGCGACAGCTTGTCAATAATTTTCAGAGTCTGAAGACGACGCCGCTGGGCCAGTGACGTCCTACACACGGACTGGGTCAAACGGCCAGTGGGCGGACCCACCTCATGAAAATAACGAGTTTTTCTGCATCTTTTTTTAGCCTGTTTCATTGCTTTTTTTTTTTTTAAACCAAAGTACATGATGTGTTTGTTAAACTGTAAATATGGGTGTTTCCTTAAATCCACATTATCTTTATTCCAGGATATGCCATTTGAAGATGGCTCTGCCCCTCCCGATCAAGTGGTTGAAGGTTGGTTGAGTCTCTTGCAGACCAAGTTTCGAGACGAGCCTGGCAGCTGTGTGGCTGTGCATTGCGTTGCTGGACTGGGAAGGTATGTTTGCCCGAGATCACGGGTGTCAATTTCCAGTCCTTGATCTAGATTCAAATGATCAGGATCGTTATCAGACTCCTGCAGTGCTTGATGAGTTAGCCAGTATTAGTTTGCGGTCTGTTTAACGTTATTGTTGGAACATAATTATAATAATAATAATACGTTTATTTCATGGTGCCTTTCTGTCACTCGAGGTCACTGTACAAACATGAATTAATAAGATCAATAAAACTAACTGGAAAAGACGAAAGAGATCTTTTAAAATACTGTAAATAAAAATAGAGTGGAATTACATAAATAGGTGAGAGTTATAATGAATAGGCTTCTTTAAAGAGATGTGTTTTAAGTTCGGACTTGAAATGAGAAAATGAAGCTGTTATAGCCCTTGGTTTAATGTTACATTATAAATAACCACCACCAAACATTTTGTGAACTAACCATGATGTCTTTGTTGTGAACTGTGATGTCTTCAGGTTTGCTGCGTTTTTCCTCGCTATCTTGTGCCCACATTCATGCCCCACTGCTAAAACCAAGCATATGTTTTTTCCCCTCCAATATGTATTGGAAATCTGATCGCCTCTTCTCTTTCTTCCGGGCCCTGTGCAAATCATGACCATTCATCTTTTGCTACATTTCAGCCTTCAGACATAAAGATATAAAATTGGTTTTTAATATTTTTATTTTTTTTGTAAAGAATCAACACCAAGTGGGACACAATCATGAATCAGAACAAAATTTATACAATATTTAAAAAAAAAAAAAAAAAAAAAGGAAATTAAAAAAAAAAACGTAAAAGTGGGCGTGCAATATTATGTTGGCTGGCCCCTTTACTGTCAGTGCAGCCAATTTCCAATTCCAGAAGTTCCCTCATGATTTGGGAATGATCCAATGTTTACCCAAATGACCGATGATGATAAATAGGCTCCACCTGTGTAATCTAGTCTGAGTATAAATGCACCTGCTCTGTGATGGTCTCAGAAGTCTTTGAAAAGATCACGAAGACAGGTTACCTTGCAACAAGACAGCGATCCTAAACATAAAGCAAAATGTACAATGGAATGGTTCCATAAGTAAAGATATTCAGGTCTTACAATGTTACAAGTTAAAGTCCAGATGTAAAACTGCTTTTCAGAAAGGCTCTCCATCTAATCTACCTGAGCTGGAGCTGTTTTGCAAGGAAGAACGGGCAAAACAGATACACATAGGACATCCCAAAAGACTTGCGGCTGTAATCGCAGCAAAAGGTGGTCCTACAAAGTATTAACTCGGGGTCCGAATAATTTTATGATGCGATACAGTTTAGATCCAGTGCCCGGGACCCATCCCTATCCCCCTTCACTAGGATGAACTCGTCCCTATTGGACAGAAGGTTGGGGACCACTAGTGTAGACTTGAGTTGCACAATTTATCGAAAAAATATCGTCATCGCCGTAATGGCACCTGCAATATGCATATCACAAAGATGTGCGATCAATTCATATGGAATTGTATGCTTTTATCAGACTTTGATTAATCAGATGCAACTTTAAAGTAGAAGTCACCGCCAACATTTTTTTCAAGAATATGTTCTATGCAAGCCCACTAGTTGAAACAGGGCATTCTGATGAATATTGTGTTCTTGAAAAAAATATGTTTGGGTTGACTTCTGCTTTAAATGCACATCACCATCCAATAGGAGAACAGTATCTAGGGGAATTACTCACACCAAATAACTTAATTAGATATGAATACATTGAGCCTGCTACATTTTTTTCCACATGAAAAAAATGTATCTTTCATTTCTTTAGTTACATAAATATGGCAGTAATATTGATATTGTAATATTTAACATCTATATTGCATGATTTTCCAATATCGTGCATCCCGAATGTAGACTGACTGATGACAGGCCTCTACATGAAGTACATTGCCAAGTGTATACTGTAGATGTATTGACTTTTTGCTTCCAGAGCTCCAGTGCTGGTGGCCCTTGCTCTGATCGAGTGTGGGATGGCGTATGAAGATGCCGTTCACTTCATAAGACTGTGAGTACATGAGCACCTAATGCCACCTTTTTTTTTGTTGTATGCCACAAAGCCGTGCTCTTTGTTAACATGGGTTTCACAAGCCTTATGCTGTTTTTTTTTTTTTTTTTTTTTTTAAATCTTGTTTTTCAGGAAGCGTCGCGGAGCATTCAACTCAAAGCAGCTGCTTTACCTGGAAAACTACAAACCAAAACTGTGCTTGCGCTCCAAAGATGCTAACGGACAGAGTTGCGCAATCCAGTAGGAATCAACAAGCTTCCCCTCTAAATCTTGGCTGTAGTTTCATCAGTGGTTCAAGCATATTTTGATGTTATTTCTTAATGAGTTGAAAATGTCTATTAAACATCTAATTAAGATTATCCAATCAGCAATTCTGCTTGGTAGTGGCTAGAAGAGTTATTGGCTCTCATCTTTGGAACTTGGTGTTCTGTCCACTATTTCATATCCAAACCTCAAGTTCTCCCCTTCAAAGTAATCCCTCCGGACTCTAGCGGGCACTTCCCTGCAACGCCTTCATGTGCTCCTGAAATGATTCTTCTGGGCTCCTCCACAGCTCTGTTCTCTCAGCCATTTTGATGTAATCCTATCTGCAAAACGGGTCCCCTTGTTGGCTCCCTTGAGCACGGGAAAGTGAGAAAATGTCAGAGCAGAGTCAGTTCAATAGGGAGCGGTGTGGCGAGGCTCTCCTCGGCCTGGAACTGTCGGAAGCCTGTGACGTTGTGAGCAGCTGTGGTGTCACGGCGAACTAGCAACACGCTGTCCTAGCGCATCAAACAAAGCAAACGCCGCAGGATTTCTTTGTAGACGTGCCGCTTCTTCGTCTGGCCTTGTGACAGAATGACGGCCATCACATTGCGATCAACTTTAGAATTTCACTGTCCTGCTTTCATGGGCCATGGCGATGTTGGACTCTTCCACTAAAGGTTCTGGTGGCGTTCTCATCATTACTCACTGTGTTCATTGCTCGATGGCCTGACACAGAGGGTATGTTTGTAAATGCCCTTGAAAAGTCAATGGCTTCAGAGAACTGAGGTCACAGTTAAACTGGGTGAGCCAAAAGTAGAAATTCACTGTAATCATTATAATCTGATGTTTGCAGTCCGAGGTTGGGACAAAATTGGGAGAAAAAATAGAGCCCATCTATCCTTGTTTACCAGGCTTTAAAATTGTCTCATGTTTTATTTCGTAGTTGTTCCTTTTTCTAGAGACTAAACTTTTAGTGAACACCTCAAGTTAGAGGCCTATGTTCTCTTTTTATTTCCTTTACTCTTTCAATATTCAGATTTTTTTGTTTGATTTTGTTCTTTAGTGGGTAGTGCCGAGCTCTACTCTCTGAGTTGTGTCTAGGATGTAACAGATAACCTTAAGTAAAGCTTTTCCTATTTCAAATGTACTGTATGTCTGAATGTTGCTGTATTATACAATTTAAATGTACAAACCTACTGTTTGTCCTCGTTGTACTGTTTCTTTGTAGAATAACCTTGTATTGCAATAGTTTGCCAGTGGTCGCAAAGTTTTAAGGGACAATGGGTGAAAAATTGCTGAATCTAGAGGGCTATTAAAAAGTATTTACCGGTGTCCACATTTTATTAGTTTTATGTTTTGTTTGTTTCTGCTCAACTCCAGAAAACAGGTGAGTCCTGATTGGTCGTTATCTGAGCCCCGAGTAGTTGTGATGTCATTTTCAGTCGACAGAAGTGACAAAATGGCCGCCCCCAGAGATGGCTAAAAAAAACAAGTGGACTTTGCCGCTTAACTCATAATCCACAAGCGCAATATTAATCAGAATGTTATGTTTAGACGAGTGATTGCCATTATTTTTTGGGGTTAACTTCACCTGTAAAGAGATGAGCTAGCGAGCAAAAGAAGTTTCGTGACGTGATTGTTCCTCCATCAGCTATATGCCCATACAATAGCTGTGTTTTGTTGGAAATAAACGAGTTACTGGCTAACGAGTCATGACACTCCCGCAATCCTTGGAAGACACTGCATTGTTTTGAAAATTAAGGCAGCAAGCCTCACTGTAAGCTAGTAAAAGTTATCACCTGCTGCAGCACCTCATTACGCACCAAATGGCTAAAAAAACAAACAAAAAACTATATTCCCATACAAGTTGTTATATTTGACAGACCATTTGAACGTATTCAAAATAGCAACCATGCTTACCTGTCTGTGGTCAGCATGGGATAGGAGGATACCTTAGGCTACCTGTACATCTGAAGATGTTGAGAAAATTTGGAAAAGACCCTTGGAAGGCTATTTACAAAGACTGAACTTTGCAGGTTACCTACTATTTACAAGACAAGATTCTTTAAAAATGTTGTTTCCCAGAATGCAAATTTTTGTCTATCATGCGTTTAGTGGAAACATACAAAACGGAGGCGCAGAACTTTTTGGCTAGAGCTGCCCAAGAGTACAGTTTGTGCAGAAAGCAATAAATACCAAAAATGAGAGAGCAAGCTGCAGAACGTGGGCACAGCTGTAGTTGTAAAATGTTATATTTATGTACCTGTATAATATACATATAAATACACATAGTATACATGTGTTTTTAATTATTTTATATTATACAATAATATTGTCACCGTTGATCCCACTCTGGCATCAAACCCACTTCGACATCCATCAACTGGCTTGGGAGCACACAGTTCTATACCACTGCGTTAAAAGTCCAGGACTGTTTTTGAAGGCCTCAACAACTACTGTACAGTGTACAGCTTTATTTTCAGAACTTGAGAACCACTGCACAAACCGGAAAACTGCCCTTTTTTTTTTTTTTAACACTGAACACAGTCAAAACTGGGATGCAGCATGCTGAACAGCATTTGTCCATCCATCAAATTGCTGTGTCTCCATGGGCTCTTTTCTTCTCATCCTCTCCTTCCTGCCACTAACCCTATCAGGAGTCAGATGTAGCGATCTTTGGATTTGGCATCGATTTCCTGGTCTTTGGCCCCAGATGTGTGGTTCAGGCGGTTACACTGAAACATGGTTTTAAATGAACTTATATTAAATATGTTCCCAGCAGGCCCACTAGTTGAAACATGGCACTCTGATTAATTTTGCGTTTGTGGAATATAAGTCAAGCAACAACATGCACTCGTTTTTAGTCATCTCCGTGGGTGGCCATTTTGTGTTTTGTTGACTGAAAATGACATCACAACTGTTCACAGCGACCAATCACGGCTCAGATTTAGAAAACAGGGCAGCCGTGATTGGTCGTTGTGAGCAGTTGTGATGTCATTTTCAGTCGACAGAAGACAAAATGGCCGCCCCCGGAGATGGCTAAAAACGAGTGCATTTTGCTACTTAACTTATATTCCACAAACGCAAAATTAATCAGAATGCCGTGTTTCAACTAGTGGGCCTGCTAGGAACACATTCTTGAAAAAAATGTTTGGGTTGACTCTGCTTTATTTACACCAGTTAAAAAACAAATCAAAATGTTTCCTTGGTAAACACTTGATCTGACACCACTTCCGATTTGAACTTCTGTCCTTGTGTCCTCAGCACATTTTTAAGACTAAACACTACCGCCACACTCTTCTTTAATTCGTTTATAAAGTTTTCTGTACTTCCCACATTTATTATTATTATTTTTTTAGAACCACAATTAGTCACATTCACATTTGTGGTCTATCGAGTGGGAAGGGAACCCACGACGAAGTCAGATGACTGCACCAATACCTCAACCGAAGCCACAGAAGACCACCTTTTTTCATGTTTGAAAATGAAGTCAGACAATATATTAAAACTAATGTACACCACAAATAGGAAAGCACTCAACACTTTGTATTTATGAGAGCGTAATATTTTTGTAGGAATAAAATCTTTTCCTGTTTGTTTGTCTCCCCCTGGCTGTTATTTTGATGTGTTGAACCGTGTTCTTCAATAAAGCATTTTGAATAAATAACTTTTTGAAAATAAATACTTGTACACTTAGGTAACATATGGTTTGGTTGAGATATGGGCCTTATGTGGCCTTCATTGTGGAAACCAGATGTAGACCACAAAAGGACCGTAACTCATTGAGGTATGTGGCCCAAGTGCACGTGGGTTTTGCTATTTATTTTGCTATCTGGACTTATTACGTGGATGTCAGTCGACCTTTAACGTAACAAACGTAGGACATCGTAATAGTGTGTGTATGTGTGAGATGATGTAATACAATTCTTACGGCTGTGATGTAGAATAATACTGTGTGTAGAAAAAAAATTAAACTGCATTTAACGGTGGGAGAAGATGGGCTATATGGTCCAGAGTTCAAAATTTCTGGGCCAGATACTTCACTCAACAACTGTGTCAGTGTCTCCTTTGCCGGTCCTGGGCCATGTTCGATTCACATGCTGTATGCCAGTGGAGACTGAATACCACTTGCGCCAACTTCATGCCAGATCTGTATGGGGTTCCATTTGTGCCAAAAATATGTTATGTGTCGATGATACGTTCAATGGGGTTCCATTTGTGCCAAAAATGTGTCGATGATACGTGTCTATGTTATACGTCCATGATACGTGTCTGTGTGTATGTTATGTGTCGATGATAAGTGTTTGTTAGACGTCCATGATGTGTCTATGTTATGTGTGGATGATAAGTGTCTATTAGGGTGACCATATGTCCCGATTTGCGTGGGACTGTCCCGCATTTTAATAATTTTTGATGCGTCCCGCAAATTGACTCGCTGTCCCGCATGTCTGATCGGCAGGCACCAATTTTCAAACGTGCGTCTAAAATCTTGTTTTTTATTAAACGCCTGTGCTGTGTACTGAGAGCAGACAACACACAGTGGAGGCTATTATGGGGGCGGGTCTCGGGCTGTGTGTGTGTGTGTGTGGGGGGGATATGGTGTTCGGGCGGGTGTGACTGTCTGCGTGCGAGACTGTGAGAGGCAGGGGTATGCTGTCAATCAAACAGCCGGGCGCACATGCAGGCAATACTGTAGTTGTTTTTAAAGATACGCCTACCAAAAACAAGCATTTTAGTGACGCGTTCGAGTAATTTGTGATGAATTAATGAAAATGGAGGACTCTAAGGAAAGTAAGAAGACTGCAAAGATAATGAAATCCAGTTGCAACAAGGTCTGGGAACTCATTGTCCGTGGGTGAAGCCAGTGAAAGACGAGTCAGATCAAGCTTTCTGTGAACTTTGTGGCTGCTGTTGCTGTTATGGATAAAAAAAACTGAAAGACTTGAGTTATGATGGACATAACCTAAATGTTTCATCAGTGCTTTCCTTGCTTCTGGAAGTGCATAGTGCTGCTATGGTGGACACGTTTGTTTACAACTGAATTTATTGTAGTTGCAGTAGCCTACTGTACTGTTATCTCCTGACTATTTTTTTATATATACTTCTTGCTTTATTTTCGTTTTATGCTGTGGCTGTTTAATTTGAAAATCATTTGAATTGCAGTAGTTGTAGTAGCCTGTCTTTGTTTGGATTGTCTTTGTTACTGTAGTAAATTGTTACTGCACTTCATTTTCTATACGTTGACTTGAGATTTGACAAGTTTCTATTGTGTGAGTGTGACTGTTGTTAAAGTGCATCTACCTCAAGTTATGATGAGACTGACTAATTACAGCCATTATTGTGAGCTCCTATTGCAAGGGCGGAGCGCAGGCCTACCCAGATTGACAGACATTCATTGGAATAGAGGTTTCGATCTGTCTCCATCCATGCATAGATTGATCGATCGATTGATTGCCCTAAAAAACTCTACCAGGTGCCACTCGATGCTCTTATAGTAATTGTTTATAATAAAACAATAATGAAATATATCTGCCGGGCCGACAATGACCACATCCAAAAATGTGTGCGGGAGAGAGAGAGAGAGAGAGAGAGAGAGAGAGAGAGAGAGAGAGAGAGAGAGAGAGAGAGAGAGTGAGAGAGAATGACTGATTGCCTCCGGCTCAGAGCTTTTTGTATAGTTGTGTACAAACTGTACAGTACAGCAATAGCACAGTGGCATCACATGGAATCAATGGCTGGTTCAAGGTTGATTGAATTTAGCGACTGACCCGACTAAAGAGCGGCAGTGGATGCAAGTAGAAAGATGAAGCCCAAAACTTTGCTTACTAGTGAACATCACGTTTTCAAGACAAATGAAGGAGCACTTGTAAAATAGTTTCTGTCGAGATTTCCCTAAAATCCCGAAATGAGACGTACAAGATCCCCATGCAGCATTGGTGTTGTTGGGTCCTGTGGACAGTAGAGGGAGACAAGCATCTCATACACACTCACTGATTCATCAACTATGTTTTGCATTTGGAATATTTTATCATCCAAGCCCTGTTTTATTGGGACTTGGATAGACAGTAAAACTGAGCACGGAAATAAAACGCGTTCAATGTAGCCAATTGTAACGGACATTGAAGACTTTTGCTTAATAATGGATGGATAACCTCGCAATCGCGTTGTTGTGAGATATGATGACGTGCACAAAACAGTAATCCATAATCCGCCAGCAGGGGGGTGCCCTATAAATGAAAGTACACGTCCGAAGATTATTATGCCTTTTTTATTTGCATGTTCAGTGTTATCATTTTTAACGAATTAGGCATAAAGTATCATTTGGTTGGGAGGAGGAGAGAGAGAGATGTGACGGATACGGGACGGTGACCCACTTCGAACTGAGAACATACTTGAAGGCGCCAACCGATGAGGAAAGAATAAAATGCTGTCATTTTCTTCAACTGTTGTTTTTTGCAAACCATGTGAGGATTCCCTGGGTGGAACGATCTAGCGTAACAGAGAGGGAGAAAGGAAGGAAAGGAGGGAGGGGGAGGGGTTGACAGGAAAGAGGGAGCAGTAGTTTTGGGCTGCATCTAGATGTCTGCTGCACTTGGAGAAAGAAGTCTGGGACTGTATGGGGAGAAATACTTGGAAGAAGCAGCGAGGAGGAGGAGAACGTTCTTTTTCAAACGGGGCAAGAGGAGCGTTGTGAACAGCAGGAATGTTGCCGGTGAGTTTTTCTCATGATGGGGTGAATTTGATTGATTGCTCTGGGCTAACTACCAGTAATCATATGTCCCAATATTTGTCGTGAAGCCCAAGTTGGAGGAAATTGTAAGGAGTATGTAGTTCAAACACACTTATTTTCCGAATAATGACTGGAATCCTATAGGCTATTTAAAACATACATTAATTGTGCTTTCAATACCAGTTACTGACTGATGGTATTGAAAGCACAATAAATATGAACAAAAACAAACCTATATAAACAGTAGAGAGAGAGAGTTCCAATACACTAGCAAAACTTGACCCTACATTTGTTCATTTGGTTTTAAAACAGTGGTTGTGGGATATTACAAACATTACAGACTGATTTCGTTGAAATGCTGTCTGGTTTGGTAGTTTAAGATTGAAACTATAAATGTATACGTGGTTGACAAGAATAAAAACAAAAATGGTGTGCCAACACATCAAATGTATCCATTTATCCATCATTTGAGTCTATTTATGACTCATTCTTAAAACACAGTACGGTAGTGTCTTTGATATCCAGCAATTCAAAGAAACTATTGTGGCACATACTTTCAAAAACCAGAATCTTTCAAGCATTTTTTAAAATAAGACTACACAGGTAAGTTACTGACGTAGTTCATTCACGTCACCTGACTTCTGGTGTGGTCTAAGTTAGTTCCCACTTAAGGACTTAGTACACACGCGTGCTCACATGCACACACGACAAGCAGGGGAGAGTGCTGGAAGCAGCTACAGAAAACACAAGGCGAATCCACACTGTTGCAATACTAGATCTATCTTCAGCAACAAACTGCAATATAGTATTTGGGCAAACTGAGAAATAGTTCAGCTTTACTGCTCTTATTTATAATGACACATTAAAAAAAACCCGTTGTAATAACATGTTTAAAAACTATTCAACTTTTCCTTTCTACTTAGGACTCAATTCTAAATGTAAACAAATGTTACTGTGCTGAACAAAATATAAGTGACATCAATTGAATAATCAAGCATGCTGAAGTGTCAAGCAAATGAGAAAGGAGACGTTTCCTTCACATCACTTTCGCCAGGCATCTTTTGCATGCCCGTTACCAGGCCTGATTATTTATTCCAATTCAATAATTTAGTGATAAATACAAATTCAGTCTCAGGTGGTTTTATGACTTTTCCCTGCCTGTTCACATGAGCGGGACTGTGCAGACCTCTGTGGCTCTCGACATGGTTAATAACGCAGTTTGGAGGGGTCAGGGGCCTGCATTGCTGAGGGCGGTATCGTATCAGGGACTTCAGACCAGAATTTTCTGCAAATCAAATGCTGAGACTGGTTGGCTCCACAACGTAGGTCTTTGGAGCACTGTCTTGAATGAAGCCACCCTAACTGCTGGAGTGAATCTGGATACAGAGCCTTCCGGACCTCATGGTGACACAAAGGTTGGGCTGCTCTCTTGCAGTCATAGTGAAGCTTCTGCGTGCGCTTGGCTTTTTCAAGCACGTGCTTAAAGGATCATCTGGCTGGGATGGCCCATTTTCACTCAAAAACTCAATTTATGTAAATGGTATTAGGTTGCATTTTCAATTTTAGGAATTTCTTTTGGAAAAATGAATCAGTAACGACTTTCAAAACACGCCTTTCTAGTCAGCAATACAACCACGCCCGCCTCTCTCTACTCATTTCTTGGTCGGAGACACACACAGTTTGACCATTCAAAATCATTGTACATATAGTTCATCTCTAATACGTTCCAAAAGCAGCGGTCAATTGGCACCCAAATGTATGTGGACATCTCTACTCATGCATACTTTAACCTCTGAAAATATCACAAAGATTCACCTCTCCATGGCTGATTTAGCAGAGAAATTGGAAATGAGCAGTTTACATGCTGTTTCTCTCATGACAGATTTGCTTTCTTTGCTAAGTCCCCAATATATCATCAAAATGTGTTCCGAGAGGCTTAAGGTTAGCTTGACTGTTTTTTCCCCCCAAGTCCACCTTCAGGGGGTACGCCCAGCACCAACTGTGCCACATTGAGGCTCCCGAAACGGCCACGCTCAGTTGAAGGCTCACAGGAGAGCTGGCGCTTCAAATTTTTCAAAGTCCGTCCGTCCGTCCATCAATTCATTTTTTTGCACAGATATCCTGACCGGAGTCACGCGCAGGCACGCTGGATTTTTCACAGTCCAACTTGGAAATTGCGCCAAGCCGACCTCTGAGGCTTGTCGAGCAGCTGCATATCCTAAATTGACGCACTCGAACGGGCCACTTGCACCGTGACGCTGAGCTGCATCTCTGGCGCCCGCGATGCAGAAACCACCTATATATCAAAATAGAACATATCCTTGAATAGCGATTTGTGACAAGTAAAATCAGCCCTGGTTTCTTACTTTTAATTTGGCTCACAGGTCATTTTAAGCATATTTAAAATCGAAATAAAATTTGTATAGATATGTCCTCTCTACTCATTAGATAATGGAAAGCATATCATTTAATAAAAGACAACAATTTCTAGTCAACCTGACCTCTGAAACATGCGAAAGAGCCTCATTTAAGGTGCTCGTAAATACCGCCCTTGTTTGGACTTCCTAAACGGAGCGGTTCGTGTGTCAGCTGTAGCGTCTCGTCAGTGGTGAGTGTGTGTGTGTGTGTGTGTGTGGGGGTGTGTCAATGTAGGCTTCAAGCTATAGTAGAACAACTGAGTGTGCACCCTCGGTCGCGCTACTGAAACTGTAAGGGAAGTGGGAATGGTGTGGTGTCCGGTTTGTTGGGTAAACTGGGCTGGAAATGAAGGAATGAGTGTAGAAAAGTGTGCGCTGAGAGGGTGAGCGCTTAGGGGGAACATTGCTGAGAGCTGCAGCGTACAGTACATTCTCCTTAATGATACATAATTTCAATCTGTGCTTGTGTTTCATCTTCCATCTATTTAAGTGGCAGATTAACTGCAGCAACTGGTATCAATTTGGGGTTGGAATTTGAGATAGACTGATATGTTTTTTTCAGGGCCGATACCGATTATTAGTAGTCAAGGCGACCGATAACCGATATTTGGAGCCGATATTCATTTTTCGTAAAAAAGGAAATATTGGCATCAAAATCTAAAAAAAAATAAAAAAATTGTAACTTTGTCAAAACGCCTTGAAGCATATGTTTATTTAACAAGTTTTCAGGTTTGCATCATGTAGATTTTTGGAGGGGTTTATTATTACTATAAATCTTTGACAATATACATCTTTGTTACCAAATTCTAACAAAAAGTTCAGGGAGCACCCAGGGTCGTCAACATGTCTTAAAAAGTGAAATGAAAACACGTATAGTATATTTAAATAGTATAGTTTTCGATAGTAAATGAAGTTCTCCAAAATTTCTAAATGACACAAAATTAAACTTTCACATATCTTTGTTTTGATTCCAACACAGTTTTAAATTGATTTATTATCGGCCATCAGATGTTTTAAAAAGGCAGATGCCGATATTCGTCAAAATGTAAAATATCAGCGCCGATAATCGGCGCGGCCGATAATCGGTCTATCCCTAGTTGGAATATAAGCACAGCTCTAGTGAGTGGTTGCTGTCCAGGGTCAGCATGTTGCACTTTGTACTGGTTTTCATTCTAAATTGCACACCCTGAGCCACAATGTTTATGTTTATCACCGTTTGTCATCTGCCACAGTTACTTGAATTCACTCTTGCGCTGACATCCAGCATTTCTTCATCCAGTGTGTCCTCTGCCGACTCCTTGCTCAGTGAGCTTATGCCGCCGTTGCAGCAAACTCCTGTCTATTGGTTTGGTTGCAGTAATGTGAACCTTTGAACTTTAGTTTAAATTTAGTAGTTTGAACTTTTGATTTGGTGACATTTCAAACTGCTGCAGGGTTTCTGTTGCTTTGGTCACTGCCAACCGCCTCTCCTGAACTCAATTTTTCATCTCAGAGATAGCTTTAATTTTTCCCAAGGTGATTAAACCTTGTGCTTTTGTTCCTGTGTTTGAAACTATTTCTCGCTATTCTCCAATTTTTTCCTTGGCTTTTTGTAGTCGGCAAACTTCAAGGGGATTGTTGTTGTCAACATCAGCCCAGTCCAATGATGTTTTTTGATTTCGCTGCCATGTTTGCGAGCCACAACCCGAGCCACTCTGCATGCTGTTTATTTTCTTATTGGGTGAGGGCACCGCTGATGAAATTCACAAGGCTGCGGAACCACTCAATCCTTTAATATACATCCAGTCAATCCCGGGGCGCTCAAACGCAGTGGTGGTCTTGGCGACATGGTTTCGGTTTCTGACGGACTACTGTGGTTGAATGAGAGCCGAATGAGTACCTGGCTGTCGACTGTACTAATTTTGAGTCCACCTAGTCCCAAAACAACCTAGTCCCCGCGTGTAGGGGCTCAATTTATCATCTCATATGGCCAGAGAAGCAAAGCGTGAGGAGGTAGAAATATATTTTGGGAAATAAGGTCCTTAATCTCCTCATTTGATGGAAACTTCTACTAAAGATACGAATGAACGTAAATTTTTTATGAACGTAAAAAATAACGGTGCGTAAAAATGAACCCTCTGCGTGGCTGGATTACGATCACCACATTTATCAACTTTGTGCTTCATGTTTCAAGTGGGACTACATTAAAGTCAAATATAAAGACAGCACTGTTACTCAAAACAGCTTTGCAGAGTACATATTTGGCTTTTGATGACGTACAGGTCGGATGTGTGCGGATGAGTGTTTATACTGCAGATGCATCGCATACATATCCGATTTCTATCCACATATGAAAGAGGCCCAGGTCAGATTTGAAAAAAATCTGAATTTTGCTGTTCACAGTGCATGAAAAAAAATCAGATATGGGCTGCAGTGTGCATAGCCTATGACAAAAACTTTTATTTTGAAGGGTCCAATCAATCATTGAAAGTTACGTCTTTGTTAACTTGAAATATATAATTTTGGAAGTAGTTCGTATTACTCCAGGCAGTGTTATGTGTTATGTGATGAATTAGATAAATGTTCTGCTCTCTTCTTTCTTTGGCTCTCTTTTACGCATGAACACACACATGCAAAACAAACACACACACACAAACACAGGCAGAAAACACCTCTTTGTGGCTCCTGTCAACACTGAACAATGCACTAAAGATATAAGGATGCGTTTTACCGCTGGGAGGAATGCAGAAAGAGAGAACTTGTACACTCCCTTTGACCTTATTTTCTCTTTTCTTCTTGTACAGCTGTTTTGATCTAAACCTCCAAAAGGACGTGGAGTTTTGGATAATTGTGTTTTGAAGTAGAGTTTTTGTACAGGTACAAGTTACCAAGGCAGTAAATGATTTGTTGTCTCGTATCCTTGCATGCATATATTGTCTGCTAGTTACTAACATAACTTGAGGATGTCTCGGTTTGCTTCTGCCTGTGTTGTCTGAATGGGTGCACTGCCTTATGCATTTGTGAGAAATTACAGATGCAACGATTAATCAACAACTACATAATTAGCAATTTAATCGATTAATCTACAACTACATAATTAGCAATTTAATCGATCATTACTTTTGATAATTAATGAATCGTTCGGGAACCTTTTTAATTTGAAATTGTCCACATTTTCAGGATTTCAGCTTCTCAACAGCAAATACTCTCCATTTTTTGTAGTCCTCAATGAAAGCTGACTTATTATCTTTGCATTGAATCAAAATAAAAGATTTGTTTACACTTTGGAAAACCATGATCAAAATTTTATTTGGGGGGATTATTTTCAATTTTTCACATTACGGACCAAATCAGTTACTGAATCATAGTTAATGTTTGTGCATTTCTGCACTGTCAATTTGAAATAATGTCCCATTTTTTTTTCAATAAAGGGCTTGAAATTAAGATATTTTTAAAAATCTAATTCATGGATTAATTGAAAAATTATCATCAAATGACTCAATCATTAAAAGTTAGTTGCATCCCTGTAAGAGAGGATCCTATTTTCCAGCTGTAATAACACATTTCCTGGATTTCAGGCATCTCCTGACTTCCTGCTGGTTGCACAAGGGCTGTCTTTTGTCTTTCTATTTCTGTCTCTCACTCCTGGTCTAGTCTCTCCCTTCTGATTGGTGGTGGTGCAGTGACAGCATTGACGAAGTCTTCTTCTCTGCACGTTTTGTTAAGCTCTCTGTCACTTTTGGTTGCATGACATAAACATGACCATTCTACTACATGATACTCAGCAGAGCAAGCGCAGACTGTTTTAGAGTGCTGGGGTCAGCACTGCGCCGGTGGGGGTGGGGTTATGAGTGCTCGTTAACTGAGTAGGCTGTTTGTTGTTGATATTTCAGTGAGATTTTTTTTTTTCTTACATTTTACTTAAGAAAATGTGGCTGTCATCCCATGGGGTGTTGAGTTTATGGTTTTCTTTTATGTGGTGGACTTTGCTTGGGTTTGCGTTCAATGACCATTTGCTGTAGTATTCAGAGAGATATGTAAAAGTGTTGGAAAGTGTACAGTATCTTGTGTGTATAGGGTATGTCTTCGAAACTTTTAGACTGAGTGGCGATACACACATTTTTTATACAGTCGATAAATGTGTCTCATTTCCATAGTATATCCTGTTCCTGCTGAGTCTCTGCTAAGATGCACAATGGCTTTGTGACTGTGCTACTTCAAATTTGCCTGCCAACAGTGGCCCGGCATTTACCTTATCTCCTGCACCATTAAAATTGTATAGTTTACACAGTATTTGTATAGTTTTATATGAATAGCTGTTTTTTTAATGATATGTGTTGTTTGTGCAATTAACAACACTGCTGTTGGAAGTCTTTGGAAGTAAATCAAAAGCAACACACCAGACAGTAAGCAGACAGGACACAGAAGTGAAAAAGTAAAAAGTCAAAGACGTCAAACAAGACGTTCTGACAATGTGTCACTGAGCAACTCAAGCTTAAATACTGAAAGACACCAGGCTACGCCCAACCTTGTGTGACAAAATAAAGAAACAGTCACAACAGTAACATCCCCAACCTCCCCAACAGGCACTGCCCCATCCCGTACCCTACCCGGCTTTTGAGGGAACTCCTGGAAGAAGTCCCGGAGGAGGGAAGGGTCAAGGATGAGGGACCTAGAGACCCAAGAACGTTCCTCGGGGCCGTAACTCTCAGTTGTCAACTAACGATGGAAAACCCCGACCACGGTGACGAACATCTAAAATTTTCCACAGGGTGTTTGCGTGACCGTCAATGATCAGGGGTGGAGTAGGTTCGGAAGGAGGACTGAGCGAACTACACGAAACCGGCTTCAAAAGCAGGACATGAAAAATGGGATGGACCTGGAGCTTTAGACGGACGGCGGATGG
The DNA here is from genome assembly GCF_054856515.1 of Filicampus tigris. NCBI lineage: Eukaryota > Metazoa > Chordata > Actinopteri > Syngnathiformes > Syngnathidae > Filicampus > Filicampus tigris. The sequence continues at coordinate 20,564,121 of NC_141229.1, read as the reverse complement.
GTTCATGACCCTCTCAATTTCAAATGGACCAATGGGAGCTAGTTTACAGAAATCAGAGCGATGGACTGCCGCCCAAACTCACACTTGGTGGGGTAGATGATGAGACCGTCCTCACTGTAGGCCAACTACTTATTTCAACATCCACGTGTTCGCAGGGTGTGCGTTGGTCCATGTGCTGTAAATATTGTCATCCGGCCCTTTGTGCGAGTGTCCGCGCAGACCCGTTAGTGGGTGACCGCACATTGCCCAATTTTTGTGATCACGCCGACTAAATGCATATGAAGCGCTCCAGAGCAGTAAAAACAAACAAACAAACAAACAAACAACAGTGGCACCTGTTTCACCTCATGGTTGTGTAAAAAGAGCCACGGCATCGCCCATCTTTATAATTTAAATTGACAGAAATAGACACAGTAGAGGGCGACACGGTGGACGACTGGTTAGCACGTCCGCCTCACAGTGCAGAGGTGGTGGGTTCAAATCCGTGCCCGGCCTTCCTGTGTGGAGTTTGCATGTTCTTCCCGTTTGTGCGTGGTTTTTCTCCGGGTACTCCACTTTCCTCCCACATTCCAAAAACATGCTGGTAATTTAATTGAACACTATAAATTGTCCCTAGTTATGATTGTGAGTGCGGATGGTTGTTTGTCTCTGTGTGCCCTGCGATTGGCTGGCAACCAGTTCAGGGTGTACCCCGCCTACTGCCCGAAATGAGCGGCTCCAGCACGCCCGCAACCCTGGTGAGGATAAGCGGTTTGGAGAATGGATGGATGGATGGATGGATACAGTAGATACAGATAGATAGAGCCGGGTGTGGCACAGGTTGCCGGTTGGGGGTTGTGTTATTGTTGAAGTGCCGGAAATCACCACAGGTGCGCAATCTTCTGCTAGTCTTTGTCACCATGCTGTTGGAGTGGCGGATGATGCTGGTAATACCGAGCCATCAAAGTTTCTTAAGATGTCTTAAGAGGACTTAACCAAAATCAAGACTTCTCAAGACATTTTGGTACATCAAGACATCTTAAGACAAACATTTGATAATGCCACCTCTTCCTTAAGACATGACAAAGCAGCACATGGGATGCACCCCAAACAGAATGTCTTAAGAGCTATTTCCTTTGTCTTAAGACATCTTAAGATGTGCATGCCGCTTTATTTGGCTGTACCAACCTGGGCTCCAGTCCCGTCAGAAGTGGCAATCATCTACAGCCGACCTCGCAGAGGGCTCAGTCGTCATGATGGCGGACCCCACCGAGGATGCTGTGGCCTACTGGACGCATCGTCAAGGTTCAACCCAGTTCTGATGGTCATATCAGGTCTGCAGATGTGAAGATTATGGACAGGATATACACGTGGCCAGTTGCTCGACTGGTTATCCTGCCTAGCTTTCCGGCTAAAACGGACAACAAACTTGAACTGGTTTGGACAGTATCGCCTTTTGTTTGTTGCAAATGTACTTTATACATTTGGGGGTGGCTGTACAAAACACTTGCGTCTTTTATGTTGTCAGGCAGGCAATGATCATGCAGCTACGTTTGGGTGCTTTGTCCTTGGAGTCACGGTTGAGATAGAGCAGGGGTGGGCAATTAATTTGGCTACAAAGGGGCTACATGAGACAGGAATGCTCGCCATGGGTCAAGCCAATATGCTAACCTCAACTTTGTCATGTCATGTCATGTCATCTTCCAAACCGCTTATCCTATATAGGGTCGCGGGGAGTTGCTGGAGCCTATCCCAGCCGTCAATGGGCGAAGGCAGACTACACCCCGAACTGGTCGCCAGCCAGTCGCAGGGCACACATAGACACTGTCACTGAGCGGGAATCGATCCCACGCTGCCCGCACACAACTCAGGCGTGTGTACCACTACACTATCAGTGGACTTAACCTCAACTTTGTATTTTTTTAATGTGTTGAGAAAAAGCAAAGTCTTGCTTCAATAAATTGCTACAGATGTGGATATGGTATGTATTGTTATAATTAGGAAATACACATTTATACAAAATCAGTCAGTATAAGCAGTCATTAAAATGACTTCTTGACAAGTTAAAAATTCTAACATTAATTTTGTGCCGCAACCTCCAACTCATATTAGTCGTTCTTACAGTCAAGACCCCCAAAATACATAGATAAGTGGGAAGTATAATACCACTGACAGTGATGTATAATGATACAGTGATGACTTATAGTACACTTAATACAAACAGTATAGCGTCGCTGTCTTGTGAAAAACACTTATCTCCATTTTTTTCATTTTCTTATTTTTACGTGAAACATGTTTCCGCGTTACAGACATTGCATTCAAGTGAAGATTAAAAAAGTGCTGTCAGTTTTGCTAGCCTCTTATTTTGGAAAAATTGTTACTGGAGGGGTCGGAAAAGTAACTAAATATAGCAAAAACGTTGCTAAATTGGCGACAATGCAGAAACAAGTCGTAGGTCTTGCTTGCTACCTTGCTTGTTCTGGCGTCCACCAAGGTTATTATCGTAAACGAAAACGAACGAAATAACAAAAACTAAAATTAAAAAAACATTTTCGTTTACGAAATAAAATAAAAACGAAAATGTTTTTTGAAAAACGATAACTAACTAAAACGACATTGTCTGCTCACAAGACTAAAACGAACGATAATCGTAGCAAAAATACCATTCATTTTCGTCTTTGAAAGCTTTTGTGATCATTTAAAATGTAAAACACGGCGCTGCCGGTTTTCCGACAGTTGTACAGCCGTACGGCACCTCGACATCTGAAGTGACGTAACGCGCTTACAATGAGGTCTGATGGGTATAAAACAAAACTAAAACAACATTATAATGGCGAAAGTTGGGAGAAAACGACAAAGCCCCATTTGGGATTATTTTGATTATGATTGTGTCTCTGACAAAAGCAAATGCATTGTCACAGAGACGGGTCTCGTGCGGCATATTGCTCGAGGAGAAAAATCTCTCTCTCTCTTTCTCTCTCTCTCTCTCTCTCTCTCTCACACACACACACACACACACTTTCAATATGGAAGGAATTAAATTTGTTGACATATTCTAATGTTACAAGTCTGCACTCTCCTGTTCAATTGCCAGGTTTTTATGTTATGTTTTATGTTGCTTGTTTCATCTGCATTTTCACTTGAGAAGCAGCATTCATGCACTGCACTTTTCTTGGCCTTATTGCACTTAAATTTAAGTGGACTGTTATGTTTTATTTGTTGATGGTTATTCATGCATTGTTAATAAGTTAATACATTTTTCAAATGTAATCTTTATTTGAATAAATAACACTTGTTACTGTAAAAAAAAAGCAGCACCTGACAAATACATCAAATTCTAAAAAATTAAAACTAAAACTAATAAAAACTCAACTAAATCTAAGCATTTTCCCCAAAACTAAAACTAATAAAAACAAACAAATCTATTCTAAAAACTAATTAAAACTAACTGGATAAGAAATAAAAAGTCAAAACGAAATAAAAACTAACCTAAAATGAAAAATCCAAAATTATAATAACCCTGGCGTCCACACGTGTGCACATAAAATATAAGCACAACTTTCAAAATAAATGAACCACATACTTTGCATTTTATTTACTTTGACTTCGTGGTCACTATGCGAGCCGGTCACAGACCGTGGGCAGGCTGGATGTGGCCCCAGGGCTGTACTTTTCCCAGATCTGTGATAGAGCTAAAGAGAGAGTGACCCGTGCGACCAGTAGATTGTTAAGCAATTAAGACTGTGCCGCCCGTTAGAGATTTACAACCAGTCAAGTGTCTTTGAAGATGGTTTTATCTGTGCCTTTCTTGAGTGTGCGTCCATGAGAGGTGGTCGGCATCATTAATCATCATTAATATGTACTATTAATTTATTGGTGAATTTTAAGTCCTTATGCTACCCACCAATCTGCGATAATTTAAGACATTAGTTGGTGTTACGTTGACCTAGCGCATGATGTCATGTATGCCTCTTCACCCGATTTAATGTACCTTGCTGCTGTATATTTTTGGTGTATTTGATAAGCACATTAACACCAGAAGCTTGGTTAGTGACTTTGCTTCATTTCCCTCTGTTTTAGAGACAGCACACACATGCACGCTAACACATACAACCATGCACATCCACAGAAGTAGCCCCAGCTTCCCTCTATAAAGAAATACAAGCAGCCACACATAAGACACACTCCAAGATAAAGGAACACCAGTGAACACGTACAGTACGTATTGGACACACAAATCAGCTTCAGCTGTCACTGTGTTCTGCTGTGCTTTGTTCCAACCCACTGCATACAAGAAAACAACCAGTGCTATAAATATACTTTCTTATGGCATCAGTTATTAGCTCTTTTCTTTGAAACATCATCCAGTTTCCAAAAGTACTTTAGATCACATGTCACGTCCGGAAAAGGGACATCTGAGTGACTTTTGTGGTCACTAGCTTACCATATATCCTGAAAGGTAGGCCTATGACTTTTACATTCTTAAAGCGGAAGTCAACTCAAACATATTTTTTTCAAGAATATGTTCCCAGCGGGCCCACTAGTTGAAACACGGCATTCTGATTAATTTTGCGTTTGTTGAATTTAAATTAAGCAGCAAAATACACTTGTTTTTAGCCATCTCTGGGGGCGGCCATTTTGTATTCTGAAAATGACATCACAACTTCTCACAACGACCGATCATGGCTGACCTTTTTACTGAATCTGAGCCGTGATTGGTCGTTGTGAGAAGTTGTGATGTCATTTTCAGTCGACAGAAGACAAAATGGCCCCCAGAGATGGCTAAAAACGAGTGGATTAACACTTATTCCATAAACGCAATATTTATCAGAATGCCCTGTTTCAACTAGTGGGCTTTCATAGAACATATTCTTGAAAAAAATATCTTTGCGTTGACTTCCGCTTTAACACTTGACCTTTCAAAGCTTGCACATTTTTGACCCAGTACAGTCACTTAAAATGGAATACACTACATGGGCAGTGGTGTAGTCCCTGGAGAAGCCAACTACTATTTATTTAACATAAATGCAATCATATTTCAATTTTTTAATTTTACAATTTAGCACAGTGTTTACCCATGAAATCACTAAATGTATAGCCCATTTTCAGCCATTGTGCATGATAATACCTGCATGGATATAGTTATTTCCACACTTTAAACAAATTCCAAGAACCTTCTTCCTCTTTCCAGTCTGAAGCACAGTTTCATTTGAATTTAGTGCACAACATTGAAATTTCACATGAAACCAAATGATTATTTTCACCTGTTTGTATTAGTTGCTATTGTATCCACCACAGTAAAAGCTTAGCAAGGGGTCTCCAAGCAACAGCTGCAAAGGATTGTGGGACGTAAATATCAGCTAGATCCATGTAACGACAAATCTGTGGTGGGAGATTTATTAATAGTGTGTGTGCGTGTGTGTGCGCACATGCGTGTGTGTTGAGTGAATGGACAGGAAATAAAAAATGAGATCAAATAAGGAAGACTGCAACATTTTGACTCTTAGTAATGACATAAGCTCCCATCGAGCTTGAGTGTACATTAATGTAATGCAGTCATAGTAGTAATACATTATTTTTTCGTGTTTGTTGCCATTGCAACCAGTTCTCTGCTTTGTGAAACTAACTTGATGTTTACCGTTACAGCAGATGTAACAGAAGAGTCGTTTGGTCGGTAGGTTTAGAGCATTTTTACTTAATGTGACCTGTGTCTATGTTTGCATGTGTGTGACAGATGGATGCAGGTCTTGTTGCCAGTGTATCATCTGTGTCCTGTCACTGATTATGTGTAATACTGCAGTTATATCAGTTTGTCCTCTCTAATCTCTCCTGTCTCTGGAGAGTATCATTTGGTACCACAGGCCAGTACCAATGAGTCTAGTTCATATTTATATATATCAAATAGTTGATATAGTGGATCTTCACTATTAAAGGGGGGTAGGGACAAAGCCCGACAGCGACTAGCAAACTCCTGCTAACAATTGACGTTGCCCTAAAAGTGATTATAATTACCTATATTAATGGTCCTCAACCTTTTTTCTGCTGCGGACCAGTTCATACAAGTGTAGAACTTTGGCGGACCGTCAACCGGCGGGATTTGGGGTTTAATGGATGGCTCGGGCGGTTTGGCTGATTAATGAAATTCTATAACAACAAACACAGATCCACTGTGTATTTTTATGTACAGTACTTTTGCTAGCAGCTCCAACACCATAACAAGGGTGTCTCCGCTTTAATATTGTCACTATGGTAACTCTTAATCATACATCAGGCACTACAGAACAAATGTGAAGAGCATGAATGATAGGAGCAGCACAAAAACTGGGATACATAAACATTGTACATATACAGTAAACGTGAAGCCACATGTTTGTGTAACTATATTTGCAGCGTCCTCCTGAAATGCGCCAACATAAGCCGGCACCACGAAACAAATATAAAGTGCATGAAAGTATATAACTCACTATAACACTAAATCAACAGCCGCTCCCCACATACTGTGCAGAGCTGGCTTTGTGCATGGTCTGTTTTTTACAAATTTTGCTAGCTTGTGAGTTTAATATTAATGTTACGCGGCTGAGACAATTACCGTAGCATCTTGACATGCGTCAAGAGTTTGTCATAGACAGACAACGCAGTGAATCAAGTCACTTATCAAAATAAACTATATTTCAGCCATGGATGACATATAAACCGGAAGTACTGCAAATTTTTTATTCTATCATCCGCATGGCCCGCCAAAGGGGTACCGGTCTGTGGCCCAGTGTTTGTGGACCACTGGTTTAAACAAATATAATAAATATATATATTAAACAAATAAATATACCACATGCATTTGAAACATTTACAAACATTTCCAAAGGTTGATTTACCCTTGAAAAATACTGCTTGCTTTACAATAAATATAATACTTAAAAATAACTTCAATGACATTTAATTAAAATATATGGTTCAAAATTTAAACATTTCAAGCTTGACAAAGTGATTGTTAGTATTGCAGTCATGCACCAATAATGACTTCACAAACATGTCACCATTGACCCCTAGTGACCTGACTGGCTCTGGCTCTGCAGGACTTGATGACCCCCCCCCTCACCCCCCCCCCCAAAAAAATTATTGGAGACAAACGTCTTAGCCATTTTTAAGACTGTGATATCATGTACCCCTTGAGCTGGAACTAATCAATTAATCAAGGGTACAACTTCCATCCATTATCCAAACCGCTTATCCTCACGAGGGTGTTGCGGGCGTGCTAGAGCCGCTCACTTCGGGCAGTAGGCGGGGTACACCCTGAATTGGTTGCCAGACAATCGCAGGCAGTGCACACACAGACAAAAAAAAAAATTCATACTGAGTGTTGAACATTACATAATTATTAGGCTTTTAAAAAATGTAATATACACATTCAATAAGTAGTAAGTAAAACTATTTATACAAAGGCAGTGTGAGGAACATTTACAGTAGGTAGATAACTTTTTCCCCCCATAAAACCATTTGATGATGTAATTACTGTTTTAGCAGCAAATTATATCTTAAAAAATTGGATGTTGGGCGGTACGGTGTTCGACTGGTTAGCACGTCCGCCTCACAGTTCAGAGGTCGTGGGTTCGATCCCGGCTCCGGCCTCCCTGTGTGGAGTTTGCATGTTCTCCCCGTGCCTGCGTGGGTTTCCTCCGGGTACTCCGGTTTCCTCCCACATTGCAAAAACATGCATGGTAAGTTGATTGGACTGTCTAAATTGCCCCTAGGTGTGATTGTGAGTGCGGATGTTTGTCTCTGTGTGCCCTGCGATTGGCTGGCAACCAATTCAGGGTGTCCCCCGCCTACTGCCCAAAGACAGCTGGGATAGGCTCCAGCACGCCCGCGACCCTTGTGAGGATGAGCGGTATGGATAATGAAATAATGAATGAATGAAAATTGGATGTTATGATGCATTAAATACAATGATAGTTCTGTACTATTTATATTCTTATGGTTCAGGAATATTTTCATGCACCTACTTACATAATAACACTAGGCCACACACAGTTAGGGGCCTTATTTCTGTGCCAGTGTAAGCCTAGTGCAAAGTGCAGTCTAACTGTGCGCCTGAGTGTAATTTTCTTTCTTTTGGTATTTACCTAGACGGGCACAGGTAGAAAGGCGCGTTTGCGTCGTTGTGAAAGGGAATGCTGCCGACTTGTTTAAAAAAATAAGAATTTTAGAAACGTAAAAAATAATAATGGGAAGAAAAAAAAAAACTGTCATAAAAGTGCATGAAAACAGAAACAAACAACCACAACAACAAACATACAGAACTAGTCATCAAACATGAGGTACAAAAAAAAGGAAGACAGTGGTCGATCCAGTGGTAGTATTTTAGACATAACTTCCATGTTCGAAAAGGAGCAGGAATAAGTATAAACATGTTTTCCATCTCCTCATTCCCTTAAAATTCAGTGAAGACAGAGGCACACAGTGTACATGACATGTAGATGCAGGAGATGGGTGCGTGCAAAGTACATTTCAAAGGACCTGCAAGAAGACCTCCACTTGCAGATGATGTAAAGTTGGCCGCTGTGAAGTGGGCACTTGAAAGCCGCCTTCTTACCCCGATTGAGCGTCCGTGTGTTACGGTCCTAGCGGTTTATTGAAATTGATCATGGTGCTTAAGAAGCAACAAATGGAAAGACATCTGCAAGGCACTCCTCTCGATTACAGCAATTGCGTGGGTTTGTTATTTCCAGCGGCATATATGATTGCGTATCATCAGCATAACAGTGAAAACTAATGCCGTATTTACGTATAATATCACCAAGCGGAAGCATGTGCATGCAAAACAGTAGAGGGCTAGGCACCGATCCCTGCGGTACTCCACATTTAAAATTACAGACTCAAAAGTCGCTTGCCATAGATTAGACGGTGCGTCCTCTCCGAGAGGTCAGAACTAAACCAAGAAAGTGCTGAGCCTGAAATACCAGCACACGTTTCGAGATGTTCTTGTAATACGTTATGATTGATGGTGTCAAAAGGCAAAATAAACTCGAGTAATAATAATATTGATGAGGTGTCGGAGTCAATAGCCCGGAGAAGATCATTAGTCACTTCATTAATGTTTGTGGCATCGCCATCAAACATAACTTTGTTAAATTGTGTAAATACTTGGTCCATGTCAGTCTGACAAAGCTAAAAAAAAAAAAAAAAAAAATTATATTAGCCTGGTACGACTGGGTACCACGTTGATGGACAGGGCATGCTCATGCAGGACCAGTTGTATCAGCACCAATTCCTCTCCCTCTTCTGTCCTCCTGAGAGCCCACATTCTCACTGAGCTGCGTGTTCCATCGCTTCAATAAACAACACTGCATTATGGCAACTTTCCTGACTTTGTGGATTATTTATTTCAAAGTGGCAAAAAGGTTATCATTAATAGTAACTGGTGGGAGGAACAATCACGGTAATAAAGACGGATTTATACTACATGCTTCAAGTCACGCATTTTTTTTTGCTTTAAAGTGACACATTCTGATCAAATTTGGATTTTGTTGCACACGTCATCTTACTGTATCTGCTGTGCCATACATCGACATTTTGATTTGTGCATACTGATCAGTATATTTGGCCCTTATCCACTGGTCCTGCAAGCACTGCATATTTCATATTTCAATATTCAGCAATTTTACACTGGACATATTACAGAGTACATCTGATGCCTCTTGTTGGGGCATGAATCCTGTATTTGAATGCTTTTACTAAACACAAATTGCTTTTAGAACGGTTAAACATTTTTAATTTCAAGAACTAGTGCCACAGCACAGTGCTTCAGTTTGAAAATATTATTATTAACATGAAAAATCACATAATTTATGGGGTTGTTTGCTATGTTCCCTTAAGGATTTGCGTGTGTGTGTGCATGTCTGTGCGTGTTTGTGTATCTAATCCAAGATTTAGAGAATGTAACCCAGCTCAGTCTGTCTGCATGCAACCAGATCACATGATCTGGATAGGTGTGTAGGATACTAGGGATTAGTGTATAGTAATCGTGTGAATGTGTGTTGTGGGGTTGCGGGATATGTAACAGTGGACAATGTATGTGTGTGATGAAGAGAAAAAAAAACAGCCCTGAAAAAACAGGAGAAGTGTGGCTCTGATGTCTGTGTGTCACTATACCAGCCTAAATTAAATTGACGATGTTGTATTGCAATGCTAACCATGTGGATATTAGAATGTATCAGAAATAAATATTGTTGTTATTAATCCAAAAAATTAGGATATGCTTGATAAGAAAATAACATTTTAAACATTGTTAAACACTTATGAACGTCTTCACACATGGAGAGTGAGATACAGTAAATATGAACATGAAACTTTAAGAAAATTAGTTATCCATCCATCCATTAGCTATACCGCTTCTCCTCACAAGGGTCGCGGGCGTGCTGGAGCCTATCCCAGCTGTCTTCGGGCAGTAGGCGGGGGACACCCTGAATTGGTTGCCAGCCAATCGCAGGGCACACAGAGACAAACATCCGCACTCACAATCACACCTAGGGGCACTTTAGAGTGATCAATTAACCTGCCATACATGTTTTTGGAATGTGGGAGGAAACCGGAGTGCCCGGAGAAAACCCACGCAGGCACGGAGAGAACATGCAAACTCCACACAGGGAGGCCGGAGCCGGGATCGAACCCACGACCTCTGAACTGTGAGGCGGACGTGCTAGCCAGTCGACCACCGTGCTGCCCGAAAATTAGTTACTATTTATTTATTTATTTATTTATTTAAACGGCACTAGTAGAAAATGTGCACAGAGCTTTAAAAAAACCATTAGTGTGACATCTACTGTAATGCAGTGTTTAGCAGGTTAGGATCATTTTCATGGCCTGATATGCAGCTGTATAGCCACTGTGCTTTTTGGACGCAGAATTATTAGACGCTCTGATTTTAAGAATGTCATTTTACAAAAATAATTAGATCAATACCTGCATCTACATGTTTATATAAGCATAACGTATTCATGTCAATGTATGTACATATATACGTATACTTATTCACTATAAGCTTTTACATTACATGCCATATTCTTGACCTGTTTTGACTGCATTTCATGTCATCCATTGTTAATATTGACAATACATTTGCACTGTTACGGTCAAGTAAATATGTTCACTTAATTGATAATGACTCAATGTAATGTTGCTTGTGTGTGTGTGTGTGTGCGTGTGTGTGGGTGTGTGTGTGTGCGTGTCTGTGTGTCTACTCTTCTCTAATCCGCTCCCAGCTAGTCGATTGCCTCGTCAAATGATACAAATTGTGAACAAAATAATTCACTCTCTACTTATTTTTGAGTGAAGTGTTAGAAATTAGGGATGTTCCGATCAGGTTTTATGACACCGATACCGACCATGTATGAGTGGGATCGGCCGATACTGATACTGATTCCGATCACATGGAATATCTGTATATGTTTCCATTTATTTATGGTGACTGCTATTATGCAATATTATCTGAAAAAAAAACATCCATATTATCGCAGTAATTTTGACAAAAATGTATAGATATTTTCAAAAGCATGAAGAAATACAAAGCCGTTGCCGGCACAATACAACAATTACTCAGTCACAAAGATAACTGAAACACTTAAATTTACCAGCTTTTAATAACACCGTTTTTAACAGATCAAAATAATCAGCAGTCTCAAAAGACTTAATTATCCAAAAAGTCAAATAAGTAACATGCCAACCCAAACATTGGATGGTTCCGTATATAATCAAAGAAAATGCACATGCAGGCTTCACTCGAATAAACTATTCAATGACTTCCTAAATTGAAACGACTCAGGAATTTGGTTTATTTTCTTGTGCATAGACAAACTATCATTTGTCAATGAAAAAAAAGTCACTATTAATCTTTTTGTGAACTATAAAATGATATAGTGGGTCTGTTGCCCACAAGTGACCTACAATGCGTCTCCTTGTGGCAATACATCCATCCATCCATTATCGATACCGCTTATCCTCACAAGGGTCGCGGGGTGTGGCAATACATTAATGTCACTTATACTGCACTGTGACTGTAACGCATCATGCATAACAAGCTGCAGCATGCGTGCCATAAACTCACCATAGTCTCCCAATTGCTTGTTCTTCAAATGTCGGATTAAGTTGGTTGTGTTGAAACGTTTGGCCACGCTCCCCTCCGCAAGGTACCTTTTCACGGCATATATTACAAGACTCAAACTCCACACAGCAGACAATGTTACGTTCACACCAACTGCGGTGGGAGCGTTTCTGGCGGCGGGTTTCAATTGGAGTCAATGTAGTTCGCGCGGGCGGGCGCGGTTGCGTGCGGGGCGGCGCGAGTGATACTTTTGGAGCGGTGGGACGTCGTCACGTATTAAACAAATCTCGTCTCGGCAGCCAATCAGCATCGGGCATCTATGTCACACACAGCCAAACAGCGTCCTGTTCACTCGGCGGTTTTTTGAAAAAAATTTTTTAACAGTTTTTACAGCGGCTCTGTTTGGCTGTGTGTGACATGTAGTCACGTAGTATGCCCGATGCTGATTGGCTGCCGCTAGGTGGAATGGCAAAAAACTTGAATGGACTTTTCGGTGCTTCACTCCGCGCATCCGCGCCCGCCCGCGGGAGCTACATTGACTCCAATTGAAACGCGCCGCCAGAAATGCTCCCACCGCAGTTGGTGTGAACGTAGCAGCCGCGCCTCCGCAGCGAGCAGAGTGGGTGGGACGCAAGGTTGTGAAGCTGCGGGTGATCGGATGTTTTCGGCAATAAAAGGCTTATATCGAATATTCCGATCTCGTATTTTTTCACGAAAATCAGCCCATCATGGTCGGTGCCCGATCGATCAGAGCATCCCTATTAGAAATGCATCACAACCTGTCGCTCCTTCAACTGGTGGTTTAACTCTGTATGCCGGACAGCAAGGTACATGGCCAGATTAGTTGTGCTTCCACCTCTAGCCATTTTTTTAATACTGATGTTAAAAAAAATGGTATGGAGCTGTTTTTGATGGTACGGTACTGGTACCAGTATCCCTTGCAACACTAAATAGTATCAGTTATATCAATATTAATGTTCATAAATACTGGCTCTCAGTGGCTCATTGAAAAAGACTTGGCTTAGGGGCTGGAAGATCGAGATTCAAGACAAATAATAATAACCTTGTTTGTGCTTGTTTGTATGCGTACAGGTGATCCTGACAGTTTACCTCAACGACACACAACAGATGCTCACTGAGGTTCCGGTTACCCCTGCAACCAGAGTTGTAGACGTGGTGGAATACTGCAAAGAGGCAGGTGAAGGAGAGTGCCACTTAGCGGAAAAATGGAATGGACACGGTGAGTCTGTTCTTGGTCCAACAAACAAACAATATTTGTTGTAGAATATATGCTTGGAGTGTAGGTAAACAATTATACATTGTCACATGTTCACAGGCAGTTACCAAAAAAGTCAAGAAAAATCAAATGATATATAGACTGACATCTTATTGCCAGCCAAGTACAGGCTGTAGAAGAAAATCCGATGTTTTTCAGCTTTAATCTTGTGTTGTGCAGAGACCGTTCATGAACTTCTGGATAAATTCACCTGGTAAATCTGAAATGTCGTGGATGCTGTTGCTTCTCTTAAAGTTGATACCATTTCATGTTGACCTAAAACCCCTTGGAGGTGCACTATGAGCATAATGACTTTGAAATCAAAGTGCAGGAAAGAAACTTACAAGTTCATTTTGACCTGTACAGACAATGTCTTTCTAATTTTAACAGAGTTCGTAAAAGCTAGACACTTTTCTGAAATCATTCGTAAGAACCCCAACCATACACACACTCTATTTGTTGTGGTCGACAAACTCACAAATCCCACAAATCAAATTGCGCCAGAACTCCTCTCAACAGATAAATGCAATGAATTTGCCTGCTTCTTTAGATCAAGCCTCATCACAAACCAGCAATATTCCGCAGAGCTGACAGCAGGGGGAAAAGAGACAGGCTGCAGGTCTCTTATCAAATCCTTAAGGACTGCTGGCGTTGTTACCAAAGAAAGGTGAAGGAGTCCAAGAGAGACCACTTGTCAAGTCTGATTTAGGGAAATTGCCATAATCCACGTGCTTTATTTAAGATAATTGACCCTGAAATGAAGCACGGACTCGTCCCGTGAAATGTTGACAAGGTTGCTACAGCTAGGGCTCTTGTTTCGAACGCCACATTTGACCCCTCTATCCACGTCCCTTGTTCTGCAGTGTTTGATTCCTTTGAGGCGGTTTCCTTGGCATTTTTGGAAGATGTGGTTTTCCACATTAAGCCATCTGGCTCCCCTTATGACTCCGTTCCTCCACACTTCTTTAAGGAGATTCTCCAGAGTATTGGTAAATTGTTTTTGGCCATTATCAACAGCAGCCTGTCTTCTAGTGTAGTCCCCCAACATTTGAAACATGCTGTAGTGCAACCCCTGCTTAAGAAACCTGGCCTTCATCAAGGTGTGCTGTCAAATTTTAGACCCATTTCCAAGCTGCCTTTAATGCCTACAATTCTGGAAAAAGTGGTGCACTCACAGTTAAAATATTTCTTGGATGATCATAATGTCATGGAGGTTTTCCAGTCAGGCTTCAAGAAGATGCACAGCTCAGAGTCAGCCCTGTTACGTGTTTTTAATGACATCCTCCTGGCAAATGACACTGGAGACTATGTATGTCTTGTTTTATTGGATTTGACTGCAGCATTCGATACGGTAGACCACTCGTTTGCAACGCCATTAGTGGAAGCGCTCTAGAGTGGTTTGGATCCTATTTGGCTGGCAGGACATTTTCCGTTCTGCCCCTCTATCGTATGGTGTTCCACAGGGTTCTATAATGGGGCCCTTGCTGTTCTCGTTGTATTTGCTGCCCCTCGGTTCCATCCTTAGAAAACATTTCCTTCCACTGCTATGCGGATGACTGCTAAATCGGTGTCCCGCTGAGCAAAAAAGACAACTTCTCCTTAAGATCACTTATGTCCAGCCTTGAGAACATCAAGGCCTGGATGTCACTACATTTCTTAAATTTCTATGAAAAGAAAACAGAAATGATGGTGTTCCGTCCCAGTGGCTCTTCTACATCCCACCATGTTGACCTGGGCTTCATGTCTAAAGCCAACAGTCTGAAACTTGGGTTTCAAAATGGACAGTGATCTTAAATTGGACTAGAAAATCAGCGCTGTTGTCCAACTTCTTTCATCTTAGACAGCTGGCTAAGATAAAGCCCCTCCTTTCCCATCAGCACTTAAAAACAGTTATCCATGCCTTTGTTACATGTCGGCTGGATTACTGTAATGAACTTTATTTTGGAGTCGGCCAGCCCTCTCCCACAGGCTGCTGCTCGACGCCTCACTTGAGCTCGGAAGATCGATCACATAACACCAATTCTGGGCCCCCTTCACTGGCTCCCAGTGCATTTTTGGGTTCGATTTAAGATTCTTCTATTTGTTTTTAAGTCATTAAATGGCCCGTTTGAGCTTTACCACTCCTACACACCATCCTGCAGCCTCAGGTCTGCAGACCAGGCGCTGCTCGAGGTGCGGAGGACTAAGCGGAGCCTCAGAGGGGATCGAGACTTTTCTGTTGCTGGTCCTTCCCTTTGGAATGACCACCCATTGGATGTTAGGCAAGCCCCCTCTCTGTCCATTTTTAAAACACGTTTGAAGACACATTTCTTTTCGGCTTTTGATCTGACCTGAGACTGACACTTTCAGCTTTTTTCCGGTGTCTATTTTATATAGTGTTTTCACTGTTTTGTGTTAATTTATTGATTTCACTTGTTGTATTATGGCTATTTTTGTCGTTGTATGTAAAGTGCTTTGTTACAGCTGTACAGTAGCTGTTGTGAACTGCGCTATATAAATAAAATTGTATTGTATTGTACAGAATGAACATAGCCTTAAAGAGGAAAGTCAAGCCAAGCATATATGTTCTCAGAATATGTTCTATACAGGCCCAGTAGTTGAAATACGGCATTGTGATTAATATTACGTTTGTGGAATATAAGTGATGCAGCAAAATACACCCACTTTTAGCCATCTCAGGAGACGAACATTTTGTGACTTCTGTCAACTGAAGAGTTGCTCAGGGCTCAAATAATGACCAATCACAACTCACCTGTTTTCTGAAACTGAGCCATGACTGGTTGCCATCTTTGAGACATATCTCACAAAGTTACATGCAGGAACAAACATATGTGGCACTACTACTGCCAATATGCAATTTCTGGTCAATTACACTGCTGCATGGTTACACTACAATGTGAGCTATGTATCTGTGCACACATACAGTGCATACTGTACATACAGTTTAATGTAACAATGGCCACAAAATCATTTACTACTGAATTGTTGTTCAAATCTTGTCAAATATGGTTGAGATACAAGGCTCACAGTCATTATGCATTATGTGGATTTTTAAACAGTTAATGGTGCATCTTTGGAAGAATCCCCACCCACCGTTATTCTGGGTGGATCCAGTGTATACTGTAGCGTGGACAGTGGGCTACTCACAAACAAAGCCAAGCCCATGAAAACATAACCTCATTTTATGCCTTGTCAAACTAAAGGGACCAGTCCATCACATGCAGACACTGGGAACCACAGTGGCCTACATTCATTCAATCCAGTGTTAGAGCAGTGATCCACATCGCATCAAAGATTACGTGTGACTGAATGGTCAGGTTATAAAAGCTTCTTCTATGATAAGGTTGACCATGTCAAGTAGTATACAGTAAATGGAAACGCTAAATTACGTGTCGTGACAAGAGGTCGTGTCTCAGGGCTACAACCTCAATGCTGGCATGTATTTTATTTTTTAATGTGTGTTGATGCTATACTGTATGCCATTGTTCATGGTCCTGCTGCTCGCTTTGATAGAGTGGTCGGCTGCAATGATATACTGTAGTGCTAACAAATTGTTTCATTATAGTTGATTCATCCACCAGCTCTCTGTTTTTTTCCTATTTTCATATCACCCTATTTTCCAATGTTTTTCTGACCATAAACGTTTACTTATCACACTTATTATAATCCTCAAGAGGCAATTCATCTGACATTCCGCTGCAAAAAAATTGTTGCACAGCACACCAGATCACACTCATGCAAGGAGATATTCTGAGTGAAGTTGATGCACAAACAGTGCTGCAACATCTGAGCTAGGGGCTGGTGACAGTGCTTTGCTCGAGGCCACCTTGACAGTAGCCACTAAGCTAGCATCTCTCCAACAACATTTATGGCACATGTTTGTCCACAGTGTTAAAAGGAAAGAAAGGTAGAAAACATTCGACTGTCCCAAGTTTTTTGGAATGTGTTACAGGCATCAATTTCAAAAGAGACAATATTTGCAAAATACCCACTATCATTCATCAGTTTGAATCTGACATATCTTGTCTTTGTAGTACTATTCCCCATTAGATGGGTTGAAAAGGGTTTGCAAATCATCATATCCTGTTTTTATTTAGATTTTATACAACGTCCCAAGTTCAATGGAATTGAGGTTTGTATATCATTAAGAGATATAAAATAAAATAACATATTTTGGGATATAACATTTTGTCCATATTGCACAGCACTATGCAGAAACATGTTTTGTATTGTCATAAAATAATGAATTAATAAGAAGAATGATAAATTATATAATATACCATTTGTATTATTTTCAATAGCCGGGTTTGCAATGAGCCTTGTACTGTATACCGATTAGAATGAAATGAAATGCACAAACTAAATGAAAATGCTCCATATAAGCGCCTCATTCAGTTGAATTTGAATGGAATTTCATTCGGATTCACTGACGGGTGTGGTATATTCCTTTCGCCTATCAGATCAAAATTCATGCAAACGGATTATTTCAGTCGGAATGACAAAAGTCTGCATGTAAACCCGGCTAATGAGAATCAATGAGGGAATCAATAATGGAATCGGAATCACTAAATTCGTATCAGTGGCCACCCTAACTGATACGTTGGTTTTCCTTCTGTCTCCTGTCAGAGCGAGTTCTTCCTCAGCAGTTGTTACTCCTGGACCTCCTACAGCAGTGGGGGGCAAGGAGGCCAGAGGTCAGCTTCTACCTGCGACACTTTCCCTCATTGCCACAAGGTACAGTACACATACTATGCTGGGGCCACAGTGGTGGAGCTAGACTTTTATCCTTGGGGCGGGTAGGGAATGGCCAAGACTAAAGTGGTCCGGAAAAAACAATTTTGGAAACATCCATTTTCCAACATCCAACGCTGTGGGAGGGATGCTAATGGCAGAGGTTTCATAAACATTATTTAATGCTCATGACCTGGCTAATTTCCTATTCACATCGACTTAGCAGCTGGGAGTATCATGAGCGAATTGAATTGTTTACACATGTTTAAAGGTGAAGTCAACCCAAACGTATTTTTTTCCAGAATATGTTTTACGCCGGCCCACTAGGTGAGACAAGGCATTCTGTTTAATATTGCATTTGTGGAATAAGAGTTAAACCACAACGTTTTTAGCCATCTCTGGGGACGGACATTTTGTCACTTCTGTTGACTGAAAATGGCATCACACTTGCTCAGGGCTCAGGTAACGACCAATCACAGCTCACCTGTTTTCTGATTGATTCCATGATTCGTCAGAGCAACTCTGTCCGCTCAATCATGGAAATGGGATATTCAGAATGTTTCAGAAATCGGACTTTTGACTTTGACCCGAATATTGACTGCATGTAAACGTAGTCACTGTGGTGCTGGGGACAAAATGGAGGAGGAGGCACGGGTGTCGTAAAGTCGAAACGTCGTAGGTGGCGTACGTCGTAATACGAGGACTGTCTGTATGATTTTACACATTACACATTATTTCCGAATGAATTTTCATCTATACCAGTTACAAATGTACAGGGAAAAAACATTTTTCAATAACTACAATTTAAATAATGATAAAAATACTCAAATAGATGAAGCTGTAATGTGTGTTGTTTCTTTTTAGACTCATATACAGTATCTTCCCCCTCATCTTTTAATTTTTTACGCACCCTATGAAAAAGATAAGACTGTAGCCTATTGTTACTTCTAGGCTGGCATCACTTACAGTCACACAATGTTATAAAATCTCAATTTTCAGACGAAAAAATGTCAGACAAAATAGCCCACTATAGGTGGTAAGTTTAAAATTCCAACTTTTCAGCTAGTTGACACACTGTGGGAGGATATAGACCAGGGATAGGCAACTGGCTGCACTTTGATCCATGTGGATAAATCTCTCCAAATCCTGCCCCCAACACACACACTTTTTTTTAAACTTTTGTTTTTACAACCCCAAAAAAGTGTTTAGAAAACGCCGATAAACATTCATTATATGTTTCCCACGGAAAATGGGGGGCAATGTGGAAAAAAAATTCAGAAAATACCCAAAAGTCAATTATCTGGACAGGCAACCTCTAGCTCCACCAGTGTTTGGCCATACCTACTGTATATGATATATTTAACTACTGTGAGACAACAAAATTGTGAGCCATGGCATGTTTTTATCAAGGTCATCAGATTTTTATCAAAAATTTGATTTTTTTTTTCATTGTTGTGCTTCATTTGTATGGTTGTTAATTTTATTAGTAGTATTTTTAAGGCGACATTATACTCCATGACTAGAAAAAAAACTACCCAGCGAGTGGTGTTTATGAGATTTAGAGGTGAGGTCAGGGGCTCGGTCAGTAATTAGCTCGATAAGATGATTAAAATTATATAACGTGCATGGTGCAATCCTGAATGGGAGGAGAGGTCTGCTTAAGAAATATTAATGTTTTGTGCCTGATGTAATGTAATTCATGGGGGTGGTTCATATAATTCATAATGTATCACGGGTTGTTATTGCCGCAACCCAAATAAACCCATAAATGACTCATATGGTGCTCTGATTGCATTTGTTTTTTTACCTCATAAGTCTTCCATAGCAGTACAGTCACGTGACAAAATGCGCTGAAACTGACAGTCGCACGTGGCAATTTTTGTGATTTTATGGTGGCAAGCGAAACCGTTTAAGAAAAAATATCTAGGGTCAGTGTCTCTGATTGCTTGCTCTCATTGCTGAGCACAGGTCAATGTGATAATCTTTCAATCAACTTTGTTGACAGCAGATTTAAAAAAAATAAAATATTTACGAGGTTCAGTGTTGATAAACTGCGCTCATCTCTAATCCTAGACAAAACAGCTGCAATTGTACATAAACCAAAAATTTAAAACACGAAGTCTTTAAAACTTGATCAATTCAGTCATAGTGGTGGGAGTCACTTTGCCCTTTACCCTTTTGTTTCTTTCAAAAGTATTCTGGACTGATTAAGATATTTTACTATTGGTTATTAAACTTATTATGATATGTTGAATTAATAATATAACCGTAGGACAAAGTTACATTTTTCATTGACTGATGCTCAGGCAGGCAGAGAATTCCGCCACCTTTTAACTGGTGGTGGGAAAAAAAATGCAAAAATGTCTTGCTAAACAAATGCTAATTTTTCATGATATTCCTGTATTTGAAACTTGCCATATGATATTGTACTTAACTTTATCTAACAATACACTTGACCAAAAGTCAATCAATTAATTAATCAATCAATCATTCATGGATAGGGCTCAACCAATTACTATTTGTATATTTATGTTTACTGCTCCAATTGGTGTGGAATAACTTTATGCTCGTATATAGCCTCTGGCGGATCTGTGTGACAAAACTTTCTTAGCTCCTGATATTGTGTTCATAGTTACTAAAAATGTTTTTACTAATTTTAACCAATTTTAAGGTTTCTACCTGTTTATACAGGAAGTCAGCAGCCTTTGGAGACAACTTGGACCACAGAAGCAACAGAGGGGACTGACACCAGTGTAAGCATGCACGACACAAACACTGCTTACAGGACATAAATTAAGCACACAATTATAGCTATCGTGTTAATTGCTTGTTGCTATAGCTGAACAAACAGCAATTTTCTTACCACATTTTGTTTGTCATTTCATTACAGTCAAGTAGTTGTCATTAGCTATTTTGGTGCCTGTTAGCCATTGTTTTTGCCGCAGACCAAACGCTTCCTTTAAATAAGCATTGTTGGGTTGCCACTGACCATGTTTCTGTATCACAGTGTTGGTCAGTCTGCCTGTGAATCAACTGGTGTGCGTGTACGTGTGTGTGAGTGTGCGTTGGCCAGTCAGTGAAGGTGGGATTAGCTTGGTCTCATGACATAACCAGGCTAAGAGGATTGTTAGCCAGCCAAACAGCTCCTCCTCATCCTCCTCTTCCTTTCACCTTTCTCGCTTCTCCACTATTGTCTTGTGCTGCTTTCTCCATCGTGTGATTTTTACATTTGCTGAAAAGACCAAAAGATCGTGCGTTGCGGCTGCAGTTTGGAAGGGTGGGGGGTAAGTTCTACAAATGTAATTTCAAAACATTTATTCATCACAAAAACATTGGACGTCTGCGTTTTATTTTGTTCCTGATTGCACCTACACTGAACATAACTGACTTTTCTACATACTGTATGTATGTTTATTTCAGGGCACAGAGTTTGTAAAGTGGTCAAAACAGACCTGCACAATCTCAAAAGAGCTGAGAATAAAAACAGCTTTGATAAAGATAGCATGCTATGTTTTTACTTGTAATTGTATTGTAGAGAGGCGAAATTTTAGAGTATGAATGTGAATAATGAGGAGAATAAAATTGAATGAGAAACCATTGTTAGCCTCTCAAAGCTCAAAGTTGTTTTGGATTGTTCTCATTAAATTGTGGTTAAGATATTAATAAAGGCATGGACAGGACTTTGTTTTGGGGTCATAGTCACGGTCGTCAAATTAACCGTGCACTTCATCCAGAATTTTGTTATCTACCAAGTTATCAGAAACCAAGATGTAAAATGTTAACAAACAAGCCCCTCACGTGCTTTGCATCATCAGAAGAGGAATGAGGAGACAGCCTTGACATGGCTTGTAGTGCCTTCAAGTTTAAAAAATGCTTTACAAATAAAATCCCATTTACCATTTAGTCTTAGTGTTTGCAGTACCAACATGGGCAAAACTGTTCAATTTGTATATTTGTCCTCATTGATTTCATATATTTAACTGCAGATATCAGTAGTTTGCAGTTCAGAGTGTACCCCAACTACCGCCCACAGTCAGCTGGGATAGACTAGATCACGCCTGTGACGATAAGCAGTACAGATAATGGATGAAAGGATCAGTAGTTTGCATGAAGAGGGAGGGTTGACAAAAACTGCCCGTTCCCAAATGCTTAACCAGATAATTACAACTGCACGTAACCAGTGAATTCGTGAAGTAGATTTCTAGCATGTTTATAAATTGTTTAAACAATGAAACAATTGCTTCTATGACCATTATTGGAGCTTAATCAAATTCTGGTGTTGGTTGACCGAACAGAAAACTTTAACCAAAATGCATTCATACTAATTAGACAGTCATGCATGGGCAAGACACGAGTAGAAAAGATAGTAGGATCATGGCAATACACAGGTACAGTTAATGAGACATTGGGCTCTATTTTCGTAGGCAGGGCACTTGCCCTGTGGCACAAATGACGGCATGTCATGATTTTCATATAAGTGCAAGGCTCACTGCACGTGTTTGCCAATTTGGCAGACCAATCTCCCTCCGGCAGACAGATTCGGAGCACATATTGAAAGGGAACAAAAGGAGCTGCTTTGATTGACCATGATTCAAGTCAGCTGTGACCACTCCCAAAGCAGCGCAGCTCTCCCTCTCACAGTTCTGTTAGCCTGTGATCGTCTGTGAAATTCCCAACATCGGGTGTAACCTTCATTCGTGCAGACGTACCCCATTAGCACTTGCAGTGGGCAGAATGCTCTCAAATGATATATATATATATATATATATATATATATATATGTATATATATATATGTATGTATATATATATATATATATATATATATATATATATATATATATATATATATATATATATATATATATATATATATATATATATACATGTGTATATATGTATATATATATATATATATATATATATATATATATATATATATATACATGTGTATATATGTATATATACATGTGTATATATGTATATAAGAGAGAGCATACATGTGTATATAGATGTATTACTTCAAATGCATGTGGGTGGGTACAGACATCAGTTGTATCCCAACATTCCCTCCTCCCTCTCCACAAGGCAGCCTTGCCCCACCCATAACTTCAGAGGCCCATGGGGGTTGCTGCACGTTTGGAATTAACACACACATGCGTGTTAAAGTGTGTGTAACTCTAGCTCATCCAGCTGTGAATGTTTGCTCTACTGCTTTGTTTCTTACTGACTTAACACGTCAGATGTGATAGATTGATGGACTGAGATGATTATTTTCATATGATTACAATACAAAAAATGTGTTGGGACCTGTGTTTTGCTGCGGTTGTATATAACACAAATAAGGTAATTTCCCACGGCACACCTGGCAATATCTCAATATCTCACACCAGTGTGCCGCGGCACACAGCTTGAAAAACCCTGCTCTAGAACCTGCGGATTTATTTTGGGATCTCGGATCACTAAAACAACAGCGCGTTTAGAACGAAGGGTTCGGGACAGAACATACAGTACTAATAAATCAACGAGATACTAAGGAGCTAACCCATGTAAGAGTTTATAAGTAAGTAGCAAAATTGTCAAATCACATCTCAAGTGGACCGGCAGCCAGTGTAATTTGGATAATGTCGGGGCAATATGATTGAACTTTCTCGTCCTTGTCAGGGAGTCTAGCTGCAGCATTATACTGCAGACTTTTAATACTAGACATGGCACGACCAGAGAGAAATACAGTACGTTACAATAATCGTGGTGAGAAGTAACGCATGCATTATGATTTCTGCATCACCAGCTGAAAGAATGGAATGGATCTTAGCGATATTGCGGAGGTGAAAAAATGCCATTGTAGTCATATGCTTCATGTGCATTTGAAAAGAGAAAGTTGAGTCTAATATAGAGCTTTTTTCACTTTAGTTATTGTACATTTATCAAGACTCAGATTAGTGTCCTTAAATAGGTGCAGATGACGAGCAGGGCAATTAATCAAAATCTCAGTTTTATTGGGGTTAAAACCCGTTGCCGTTCCATCGTCCCATGTCATGGCCGCGGGACATTCACTACATTCACTACATACAGAACAACTTCAAAGCATTCCTGGGCATGTTATATATGGTTAGAAAACTGAGTTTCCGCAGATTCGAATGATACCAAACATTATAAGATACAATCATATCTGCAGGCTCGGCGAGCATTTAAGTCAAAACAATCGCTAACACACAAAAAATATGGAACTCACCATTTCAGCCTCAAATGTCAGACACAATTTCATTATCCATCATCAATGATCATATTACGTCGAAAAGTGTCAGGTGTGATGTGTGATAGAAGAGTTTCAGCTAAAATGAAAGGAAAGGTGAACAAAACTGTGGTGAGACCAGCGATGTTGTTTGGTCTTGAGACAGTGTCACTGAGGAAAAGACAGGAGGCAGAGCTGGAGGTGGCAGAGATGAAGATGCTGAGGTTCTCTCTGGGAGTGACCAGGGAGGATAGGATCAGGAATGAGTACATCAGAGGGACAGCACATGTTAGAGATTTTGGAGATAAGGTCAGAGAGGCCAGACTGAGGTGGTTTGGACATCTCCAGAGGAGCGATAGTGAATATATTGGTAGAAGGATGCTGAGTTTTGAATTGCCAGGCAGGAGGCCTAGGGGAAGACCAACGAGGAGGTTTATGGATGTAATGAGGGAGGACATGAAGGCAGTTGGTGTGAGAGAAGAGGATGCAGAGGACAGGGTTAGATGGAGGCAATTGATTCGCTGTGGCGACCCCTGAAGGGAAAAGCCGAAAGGAAAAGAAGATTAGCTGCTGCAACCGTTACAGGTTGCTATCAGATACTATGTACATATTTTTCATCATAGATTGAGTTAGCTTCGACGGATTTAGCCACACGAGATTTCAAAACATAGGCTGGACCTTAGTTTGATTGATTGCTTACTTGATCCAATAAACGAATGTTTCCCGTGTCAGGAGTTCAACAACAGCCAATGAACATATTACATGCGTAAATAGTACCACCCCTGCATTTGGACGATTCGTCAGTTATGTCTGTAGTCACAACCAAACTTGCTAAGCTGGTGATTGACGCATTCAATGGCCAATGAAATTCTTCAAAAAAAAACAAAAACATGGAAACTCTTTTGAACAAAAACAAACAGTTTGCGTAACTTGCGTAACACACACTTTCAAAGCCGCCGGCAGCGACATCAGGGCTGTGTGTCAGAGCGCACGTCATATCGCGTCACCTTCTTTGATTTTTTTGCGTTTTTAAAAAAAAATTTTAATCTGAATGTAGGATATGATAGCGGCAAGTCTTACTTTTCATTAGAACTCATGATTGTTGAAGCATTCCACAATAGCAGCCTTTTCCCCTACGTATGTGAACATGGTTGCAATTGGATCACCCAAATGGCACACTTTTGGTTCGCCTGGACAAATGCTCATTTTCTGTCGTATTATTGTCAAATTTGAAATGGAATTGGAGGAGCCTTTATGCTGTAATCCTGTTGTGTTATTTAATCCACAACGCTAATACAAAAATTTTCCATTCAGATTTTTAGAAAAGAAAAAAATAGGCGGACACGAAATCCGCTTTCTTTTATGTATTCAAACTTCCACGATTCAGTGCTAGTATCACTTAAAAAGATTCTGACAGTTGAGGAGGAAAATTCAAAGTGTTATCTTCAAAGATAGACCAAAACTATGCTGATACTCTAAAAGGTTCAAGTACAGCTTCAGTTTTAGTTTGGGTACAACTTTTTAGGCCTTCAGGTAAAAATACCAGGAGAATTGCAATGGGTTTTAAAAAGCAAAAAATTGAAAGACATCCATTATTTAATCTCAGCAAGGCACGCCTCTAGATTAGGGTTTGCTATTTCTAATGGCGTATATAATTGCCTAAGATCAAGTGTAGTGTATTGGGTATCATCAGCATAACAGTGAAAATTAAAGTTATATCCATCCATCCATCCATTATCCAAACCGCTTATCCTCATGAGGGTCGCAGGGAGCCTATCCCAGCTGTCTTCGGGCAGCAGGCGGGGTACACCCTGAACTGGTTGCCAGCCAATTGAAGACGAATGCCATATTTACATATAATATCACCAAGCGGAAGCATGTAGATGCTTAACAATAGAGGGCCAAGTAATGATCCCTGCGGGACTCCACATGTAACATTACAAAACTCAGAAGTCACATTGCCATGGATTACAAGGTGCGTCCTCTCTGAGAGGTAAGAACTAGGGGTGGGACTTTAACACATTAATTACAAGGATAAGTACATCAAAAAAGTAACACGTTTTAATTGACCTGGAACCTTTGTCAGTGCGCGATTTCCTGGTACACCAAATACTCTGACACATCCAAACCGCTTCTCCTCACAAGGGTCGCGGGGCGTGCTGGAGCCTATCCCAGCTGTCTTCGGGCAGTAGGCGGGGGACACCCTGAATTGGTTGCCAGCCAATCGCAGGGCAAAGCAGAGACAAACATCCGCACTCACAATCACACCTAGGGGCAATTTAGGGAGTCCAATCAACTTACCATGAATGTCGTTGGAATGTGGGAGGAAACCGGAGTACCCGGAGAAAACCCACGCAGGCACGGGGAGAACATGCAAACTCCACCAGGGAGGTCGGAGCCGGGATCGAACCCACGACCTCTGAACTGTGAGGCGCACGTGCTAAGCAGTCGACCACTGTGCCGCCCCCCCATTCAAACAATATCATGGAAACGTGATCATGCATTTGACATTTTTAATTAAGGCTTGTCGGATATATAAACACAAAAATTAAGTAATCTTTAGTCAATCACTGTCCAACTGCTACAGTACTTCACAGTAATTTTGTAAGTCAACAGTCATTTTACAAAACAATGCAAATGAGGGAATAAAAACATGTTATTATCAACTACAATCGAAATTGAGGTTTTAAAAAGATATGAATATTAACTATAATACAGATTGAGTATTAAAATATGCTGTTTTGTGTCTGAGCAAAATCTGGAATGCAGGGGGTTGGCAGAAGTTAAAGCAATACACTCTTTTTTTTTTTTGCTTTTTTATTTCAGATTTTTTTTCCAATTCCTGCAACCCACACACACCCACAAACTGTACCTAGATGATTGGGCCAGATTCTATGGGCTTTGTGTGTGTGTGTGTTTGTGCCTTTGTGCTGGGGGGGGTGTCTGTGTGTGTGAGAGAACGCGATGGGAAAAATATGACGCAGCAGGGGGCAGATGTTCTAACCCACCACAAGGATTTATGAATCTTATGAGCATGTGTGTAGGCGTGTGTCACTGGGCAGGTCTAACAAAATTCTTGGGCACGCTTCCAATATTAATAAATGATCCAACCTCCTCATCTTACTCACGACACACATGTAAAGGCAGTGGTGCAGTGATTTCCCTAATGAGAAAGTGGGAGAGATTGAGAGTGCGGAGTTGTGAGGTCGGTTTAGAGGGTTTGTGTGTGTGTGTGGGTGGGGGTGTGTTGGGGTGTGTGTGTGCGTGTGTGGGGGGGGTGCGTTTGTGTGTGTGTGTGATAGTTTGTAAGGTGGGTAGGTGAGACTTGATGTCGTTGCAGCAAAAAGGCAGCTGGCTGCAGGAGCATGACAAGGACTGAGTGAAGGAGAGGTGAATGAATGTAGACATGGAAAGAGGTGAAAGAGAGATGGTTAAATGTACTAAAGGTAATAACAGTATAGACAATAACTACTGTATAGAAAGACTGGATTGAATAAGGGGTCAATTGTATAGCTTTAAAAAAAAATCTTTCTGTTAACTGTAGTAATAATTGGTAGCTTGTTGCCGGTATATTAGATGATTTTTACCACATACATCACCTTCAACCATACCAATAATGGAGACTTTATAAAGGAGCAAGGGAAAGGAGGGAGTATGGGTTGCACAAAGGAGAGAGAGAGAGAGGGAGAGAGGAGGTGTCGTAAATTATAGCACATCAGTGACGAGATGGGAGAGAAAGTTGTGATAAGAATTGCTTTGTTTTTACGCTGCTGCAAGCCTGTGGCATCCTTATTCTATCAGAAAGTGTAAAGGGCTGCTGTTTGTCTGGAAGTGCTGTAAGGATGGAGTGGAATGAGGTGGATTTGGTGCAGGAATTTACCGTTGAAGGGCAATGCAGCAAAATTAAAGTCCGCTCCTGCAGGATCACATGGGACAGCCTGCAGGTAAATACAGCACGGCAGGAAACTGATAGAGACTGCATGTTAATGTCAGTTGGGAATGGACACCAGCACCGTCTGCGGGATGTAGCGCCGTGTTGATTGCATGAGCTACAAAAGCAAAGAGCCCTAAAAGTGCCTTTTTTGCTTTGCTGTGCAGCAAAATAGAAATACTTCTATTTTATTTCATATGTTCCAGCTATCACAAGTGATCCAGATGAAGTCAAGTTCAAATGCTCAGAACTAGAGTTCAAATGCTCATCTTCTACAACATGTGGACTGGTTAAGTATGCAACGCTGCACTGTTGTATATTGGACCACCCAATGAACCCAGCATGTCAAGTTAATTCATCAGTAGCAATTACAAAAATGGATCTTATCTTCTTCAAGTAATTATCAATAACGTTGTCATGGGAAAAAATGGTGTACCACCAAAATGGTGACCGCCAAGATGCAGCACAGTGTTTACACCGACGAAATTGTTCTCTGCAGGTTTGGTGCATTATAAATGGCTTAATGCAGCAATTTACTGAAGTGACCACAAGGGAGTAACACTTTTTGAACCCATGCCTACCTTACCGCATGGTACCATTCAAAAGTCTAAGTCACTACTAGCTTTATTGTTTTAACAATCTTTTCACAAATGTTTTCCACTTTTGTTAACATTTCGGACTTCATGGCGGTCTGCGCTCTACTGAGTGACATTCTGCACCCTTAAAACTGCTGGGTTGAAAATCATTTTTAAGTAGCAAGTACCGTTCCAACATGACTGATGTTCATTGGGAAATGTGCGCACGGCTCGCTATCAGCAGCTCCTGTCCGGACTCCATCGCTGTTTTATTCCATTCAGCGCCAAGTCATCAGAGTAAAGTAAGGGGAGAAAACATACACTAGTTGAATTGTGCAATATGGGTTCATGCAGTTATCCAAGGTACACCAATATAATCTATTACATATTATTACTTTTTATATTACATATCGTCGCTGTCCTGTGAAAAACAGTTAAGTTGTGAAAAATAAGTATGTGTTTACTTGGCTTTCCATAATGCTTGTCTTTTGATGATTGCTCTTTCACCACCACGCATGATGATTCTCAGTTAACACGTTTCACTATCAGATATTGAAACCGTTTTTTTTTGCCAACATCAGCAGTCTATTGTTTCTGCTATAAATTCTTGGTTCGTGGTACTCAACTTGTGACTCAGCATCATGAGCAAGTGGGGGTTCACTGTCTTGTTTCACACCGGCAATCTTCTAATTGCTAGACTGCAACACCACCGGCACTATGCTGCCCTCAGATGCTGTTCAATTAACAAATTGCCTCCGCCAATATAAGTCATATAAGGCATTTACAAGTTTATTTCATGAGCAGTTTCTATATGTACAAGGTTAAGTGGTATTTTGTGTGCGTGTGTAAGTGCGCGTGCGTTTATGCGTGTGTGTGTGTGTGCATGCTCAGAACATTTATTTGTGAGCTAACATAAACAATAGCAGGATGTGGCTGGGTTGGGACCTTCCTTCCTTGATATCTTGTAGTCATTTCTCTCTTAGAACTTGCCATGATATTTACATTTTAGCAAATAACAGATATCATCTGCAAATGTTGAAATGGAATGCTAATGGCATTTTATATTTTTATGTATGTCTTATGCTCATTATCATCACTCAAAGAAAGTTCAACACTGTTTATTTGTTTTGCACACCGCACAGTGTGAAGCGGATCACGCAGAAGCAGACATGAGAGGAGAGATGTCAGCGTAAAAGGGCACGCAAAAAGTGCTGCCCTTCTTGAATGAGGGGCTCGGGTTGGTGCCCTGCTCAAAGGCACCTTGACAATAGTTAGGAAGTAGACTAGGATCTCTCCAAAAAGTAGGTGTCATTTTCTCCACACTGGCACTTGAACTGCGATGCGACGCGATCTGGGTTTGTCTGCTGCTTGAATTGTCGCACAACAGAATGGTCTGACAAAGCATAAACACGTCCTGCATCCTGCAGCCTTGCGCCCGGCTGACTTGAGCTGAGCTACTCAGGCAGCCGTGTGTATGAGGCCCCGCTTGTGGCCGATGTACTTATTGAATATGACTTTGTTGACATTATGCAGGATAGCCTATAATTTAAGTTGTTTTGTATTTGTTGAACAGTAGTCTGTAATTATGTTTTGTTAAAAGAGGGCTGTGTGTATTGTGTATAGAAATGTGGGCCTATTAAAAATAAACAAACAAACAAAAAATGCTGGCCCAGGTTGTCCTGAAAAGGACCTCCCGAATTTCGCAATTGCCACCCCGCCTCTGTTCCGTATCCAAAGCTTCAGTCCTTACAAATGAGCTACTGCCACCACCTGGTAAATGCCGGCATATGTGAGCACTATGATCAAATTGCATTGCAGATGTGCTGTTGTCAGCGACAGAGCGCAGAGTGCAAGGAGAAATCAGGCCATTTTCCCTGGACTAATACTATAACTGTGTCACCCTGCCAAGGCCCCCAGCTGCTAACATAATAACATTTCTGTTGCAAGCTGAAGAAGCCGGATGACCCTAAAATGTGAAGTGAAACAGTACACTCTAGGCCAACATTTATCTTGTGTGACTCTTATAGTTTCATCTTATCAGGAACAACCACATCCATCTTGACTGTGACAGTCTATAATACATGGACCAATGAGAGTAGAAACACAAAGGAAATCATGTTTTTACTGATATATTGGTCTATTTTTGTATTTATAATTGGTAAATGCAACATATGGAAGCAATCAATGAAATTATAAAAAGTCTTATTTTCCTGTCCCCATTGTGTAGGTTCCCCGTGTGGAGCTAACCCTCTCTGAGCTCCAGGAAATGGCCACAAGACAACAGCAACAAATAGACGCTCACCAACAGATGTTGGTTGCGAAGGTAACTTTTTCCACACATAAACACGAGCACAAACACACACGTGCACACACGCAGTCGTTCTCTGGATTGATTGCCTGTCACGTAGTTTAAGGTTGTCTCCGTTTGGAGTCAGTCTCAAAATGGTCACCCTTGGCACCACACCAGTTACAGTCACACCAGTGACAAATGGCTCATATATTTTCCACAAGGATGATATCCGGGTGGGCATCTAAGGACTGTCAAAATTGAACAACAGTATTTGAGTTTCTCGCAGATATTTTGTGTAGCTCATACATGTAGTGAGATACGAGCACTCCAGGAAGGAAATGAAGTGATCAGGAAACCACAGCTGCTGGGATATTCAGAGACTATTTTACTCCAGAAAGACAGGAAGTCTATGGGCCCTTCAGGAAAAGAATGAGTACAAAGGCAACATTTCAAGCACGTTTCGAGCAACTTTATGAATTGATTCCAGAGATATATTTTCTCAATTGGCGAGTTTCTTTTCAGATGTGATATCGGGCATCAGGGCCGTTGCTACCCCTTTGGGTGCCCTAAGCTGAAAAGTTCAATGTTGCCCCCCACCCAATCCGATATAACAATTCTGCGTAGCCTGAAATTTTTGGTGGCCGTGTGTGGGGAGGTGGCTTACGGGTAAGTAGATACATACAGTTACTAGTTGCCTGTTAAAAAATGTAGTGAGTAATGTAATCGAAGTGCCACAATAAAGTACTGTACTATGTTTAATTACATTTGGATTACTCCAATTCTATATATGTTGAAAACATTCAAACAAACAAACAAACAAAACTCAACACAACAAACTTTGTTTTGTTTTTATATATTTCTCTGTTTTTTTTCTGTCTTATGGCTGTGCAGCCTCTCGCCTAAAGTCAGCTGGGAAAGGCTCCAGCTCACCCACAACCCTAATAAGGATATGTGATTGAGAAAATAGATGGATGGATGGATGTGCTATAAGACTTTTCCAATGTAAAGTCTGGTACAGTTTGTGCCTTGGCTAAATATAAAGATTGGGAAACACTGTTCCAGTGGTTCACTCGACTGATTTCGGAACAGGCTGCCAGGGTTTTTGGTCCCTGTCAGTAATGGTGTGAACGTGAGTGTGAATCGCTATCTGTCTCTAAATGTGCTCTGTGATTGGCAACCAGCCCAGGATGTAGTCAGCCTTCTGCCTGAACTTTGTTGAGATCGGCTCCAGCTCCTCGGGACTCTGAACAGATAGAAAAATGGATGGAAGGGACTCATTGTTTAAGATATGTTGGTCTGCTTCCGGAGCACTGTAGAACCAACCCTGAGCAGGGCAACAAACAAGTCTGTACATTGTACATGTGATGCTTACATTCAAATCTGGAAGTGAATTTGAATACACAATAGCATCTGTATGAATGCTTGTCTGTCAGTGATGCCTTATTCACCCAGTGATACAATGATTATGACGTTTACTGCCATGGAAGTGAGATGCCAATTCCCATACTAGTCACATAGCATTAGGAGCAGCTGTGGGTTCAGACTGCAAAACAGCCACTTTACCTCCTGAGCAGAGTCACCTCCTGACAATAATAAATAAAAAACGTGCTACAGCAATTACTTCTACTTCTAGTTCTAGAATGTAAAGAAAAACTAGAGGGAAATTCTAGAAGGAAACTTCTAGAATGTAATTGCTGAAGCCCCTTTTTAGAGTGCTACAGTTTACTTGCTTTCCAGATTTACATAACTTGACATGGATTGAGAACCTCCAAGAAAATGAACCCAAAACACAGCGCTGGCAACCTCCTGCCAACCAGTTGCAACACTACATGCCACTGTACAGCACCAAAGCCAGTTCCCATTACAGAATGTATGAGTTTGCATGTGTTTCCACTGAGTGATGGGGGAGACCTTCAGTATTCCACTGCCCTCTCTCTGAACACGAACATATGCAGCCACAAACACACACGCACACACACCCCCACACACCCCCACACACACACACACACACACACGCACACACCCACACCCACACACCCGCACACACACACGTCCCCCCACACACCCACACACACACATACACATGGGAACACAGGAGTGCACATGATCCAGAGAGGTGTGAAGTGCCATTGTTACATTTCCATCCAGCCAAGAGGAATACTACATATAGTTTATAGATTGGAGAAGGTGCTTGACCATGCCCCCTGCGCAATCCTGTGAGATGTTCTTTGGGACTATGGGGTACCGGACCCCCTGATAAGGGCTGTTTGGTCCTTGTTCGACCAGTGTCTGAGTTTGGTGCGCATTTCCAGTGAGGTTTGGACTCCACCAAGGCTGCTTTTCTCACTGATTGTGGTCATAACCTTAACTGGCAGAATTAACTGGCAGAATTTCTAGACGCAGCCGAGGCTTTGAAGTGGTCCGATTTGGTGGTCTCAGGATTGCATCTCACCAAGCCGCGATCTTCGAGTCTCACTGAAGTTGTGAGAATCAACATCTCCAAATCCGAGACCATGTTCCTCAGTCAGAAAAGGGTGGAGTGCCTGCTCCAAAGATTAGCTCATGCCCCAGATCAAGCCAGGAGGTCAAGTATCTCGGGGTCTTGTTCACGAGTGAGGGATGAATGGAGCAAGATGGACAGATGAATCGGTGCAGTGTCTGCAGCCGTGCAAACTCTGTATCGATATGTCGTGGTGAAAAAGATGCTGAGCCGAAAGGCCAAGCTCTAGATTTACCAGTTGATTAACAATCCTACGCTCTTTTATGGACACGAGCAGTGAGTTGTGACCAAAAGAACAAGATCCCGTTACAAGCGGCCGAAATGAGTTACCTCCGCAAGGTGTCCGGGCTTTCTCTTTGAGATGGAAGTGGAAGCCAGGAGGGTCTCAGAGTAGAGTCGCTGCTCCTCTGTATTGAGAGCAGTCAGATGACGTGGCTTGGGCATGTTGATAGAATGCCTACTGGACACCTCCTGGAAGGAGGCCCTGAGGACGATACAGGACATACTGAAGAGACTGTTTCTCCCATCTGGCCTGGGAACATCTTGAGATATCCCCGGAAGAGGTGGACGAAGTGGCTAGAGAGGCTGAAGTCTGGGCTTTCTTGGTAAAACTGTGGCCCCCGCAACCCTACCCCCGGATAAGCAGAAGATGGATGGATGGATTTATTGATCAAAATAACATTCTATTTTGGGGCACTTGCTATTCTCATTGTATTTGCTGCCCTTGGGTTCCATCCTTCGAAAACACAATATTTCTTTCCATTGCTATGCGGATGACTGTCAAATCTATGTCCCGCTGAGCAAAAAGACACTTTCTCCTTCAGACCACTTTTGTCCTGTCTAGAGGACACCAAAGCCTGGATGTCACTACATTTCTTAAATCTCAATGAAAAGAAAACAGAAGTTATGGTGTTGGGTCCCAGTGGCTCTTCTGCATCCCACCCTGTTGACCTGGGCCCCTTGGCTTCATATCTGAAGCCAACAGTCTCAAACTTGGGTTTCAAAATGGACAGTGATCTTAAATTGGACCAGAAAATCAGTGCTGTTGTAAGGTCCAGCTTCTTTCATCTTAGACAGCTGGCTAAGGTAAAGCCCCTCCTTTCTCATCAGCACTTAGAAACAGTCATCCATGCCTTTGTTACATCTCGGCTAGATTACTGTAATGCACTTCATTTTGGAGTCAGCCAGTCCTCTCTCAAACATCTCCAGTTGGTCCAAAACGCTGCTGCTCGCCTCATAACTGGAGCCCGGAAGATGGAGCACATAAAACCAATTCTGGCCTCCCTTCACTGGCTCCCAGTGCACTTCCGGGTTAAATTTAAGATTCTTCTATTTGTTTTTAAGTCATTAAATGGCCTGTCTGAGCTCCTCCACTCCTACGCACCTTCCCACATCCTCAGGTCTGCGGACCAGGCGCTGCTCGAGGTGCCGAGGACTAAGCGGAGCCTCAGAGTCTTTTCGGCTGCTGGTCCTTCCCTTTGGAGTGACCTCCCAAAGCCCCCTCTCTGTCCACTTTTAAAACCCGGTTGAAGACACATTTCTATTCTTTGGCATTTGATCAGACGTTAGACTGACAGTTTTGTGCGGTATTCCGGTGTCAATTGTACCATATATAGTATTTTGTGCTTTAATTTATTGCTTTCATTTGTTATATTATTGCTATTTTATTATTGTAATGTAAAGTGCTTTGTTACTGCTGTAGCTGTTATGAAATGCGCTGTATGAATGCAGTTGTATTGTATTGTATAAAGCACTGGTGCTTATTTCCTAGCTTTACTTAAAGTAAAAATAAGTATCCACTTTCCTTATTTTGCCATTTTCATCAGTAAAAAGTGAATGTTTTGTCTATAATGAATCTGATAACTTTATTACGTACAACAAACACTTTTAAAAACGCATTTTGCCACTGGCTGTCAACTGAAAATGGCTTAACATGTACTCAGGGGTCAGGTAACGCCCAATCACGGGGCTCAGATTTGTGCATGAATTGGTCATAAAATGTGATCTAACGAACTTCACATGAGACATGATTGGTCGTTACCTGAGCCCTAGCAGATGTGATGTCATTTTCAGACAACAGCAAGTGGCAAAATGTGTTTTTCAAGGTGTTAATTGTACATGAAAAATAATTAAGTCATCAAATTCATTATAGACAAATCAAAATGGCAACATTTGTAAAGTATCCCTTTAAACAAAAACACTTGACAGTTGGGCTGTCACAAGCAAATCTTTTTGGAATCGATTATCCTATCGATTATTCCATCGATTACTCTGTGAGCCCCCACCCAAATTTTTTTGTGGTCGAGACAACTGGGTTGATCGACTTTTTCCCCACCCCTACTTGACAATATCTCATTTCGAACTGAAATGCAGCCATTTCGGGAATCATTTTGCATTTTAAACTGAAATATTTCTCCTCTGTGTTTTAGGAGCAAAGGCTGAGGTATCTTCAACAGGGAGGCAGATCTAACCAGGGACAGACTCAGGTGGGATCCAGATGGCAACTTTATATGCCAAATGTAAAAAAAAAATGTGCAAGGCACACTTATTTGTGGAGTATAATATACAGAATGCAGTACAAGGAAAGTATGGGAACCTTTTGGAATTACCTGGATTTGTGCATGAATTGGTCATAAAATGTGATCTAATCTCACATCTGAAGTCACAACAATATACAAACACAATTTACTTAAACTAACACACTCTTAATGGCCTAATTTTGTCAGATCTCAAATAGTGGGCGCTAAATTGTGTGTTCACTCCAAGGCTCACTGCATACCAAGCGACGTGGCCAATGCAAATGAAATGGATCGCAAAAAAATTATAGCTGGAGACTCTTCACCGCACACTAAGCAAATGGGCACCGGCCAGCTACCGACATGCTACACATGAAAAACTGCAACCCTGTATCGTGCTTTAGGCTCCACATACAATGCAGTATACCATAGTGTTAAGTGATTTGTTCTCTAGCCACACGTACATCTGAAATTACAAATATAGAAGAAGAAGATGAAGAAACTTTATTTGTCATGTAAAATAATACACGTACAAGAAATTTGACCTCTGCATTCGACCCATCACAGTTGTGGATACAGCTGTTAGTGGCACACACTGGAGAAGTAGCTACTTACGCACCTGGGGAGCAATGTATATATTATTCATATAGCGCACTTAATACACACGGTAACACAGTCTGCTTCAGATAATTAGAATTGCAACATTTAAAAGCATTTACAAACAAGAGTTAAAACACAAAAATGCTTTGAAAGACCTTAAAGAGAACCCTTGGATGAGCTTAACATTGGCACTTATATAAAAGGTTTGCATGTAAAAATGACATCAGTACTAAAATGCTCCCCCCAAAAGACTGTGTAGTGATTTAAGGGCTTTTTTTGTGATGAGATTTATGACAAATTTCCCTGCCCCTTTTTGGGGCTGGGCTTGTTATTTTTTTGGTCTCAGCGGTCTACGTCATGGGATGGAGGCAAGCATGGTAATATTGCTTGCTTTGTCAGTTCTGTTGTCTTAAACGGCGACCGATCGCCACCAAAATACAAATGCACATTACGACCTTTGTCCACTTCAACCGGTGAAAGTATAAAAGTGTTCTGCACAATAGTTTGGATTTATTGACATAAAACGTGATCTCATCATGATCACCTCCACAAAAATACCCTGGCGATCGCTTCTCCATTTACACAGGCTGAAGCGGACAAGAGCATGAATGCGCACACGAACCCTGACTGCTTATATTTCGAACATTTAGCTATACTAAACTCGTGTCAACTCTCAGGAGGCAGACGGCGACTGGCAGCTGGTAAGCAATCAGGCAAGCATGGATCTTTATTTCCCCACCCCCCCTTCCCTCAACCGGCTAACAGTGGGACAACAGCATAGCTAATAGCAACAACTAGCTTCAGGCCGTTAAAACAAAAGGCGTTAGCATAACAACATTAGCTCCTGACTGTCCGCGCAGCGTGTGGAGGTGATCATGAGCCAGCGTCTTCATGTAATGTCGCGGGGGTGCTTCCCAAGCAGTCGCGCGCGTTGTCCGACACCGCTTGCACCCGCGAGAGTGAAGCGGCGTTAGAGTGAGGTAAGACCTCATCGAACACCAGGAGTGTCTTGAACGTGCACATCCGACTCCACAGCCGAGCATGGCCGCATTGGAACGCACCATTTCGGCTGTTACGTTCCATTGGACGGCATGTTGTCAGTCGAAAAACTGTGTCCATTCCTCATCCAAATAAATGTGCACATCCACTCATTCTCACTTCAGTCTCTGTAAATATCCCTACTGGTGTTAAATGCCTCACCCGTCCTAACTGATCAACAAAGAAGCAGTGTGCGTTCGTCCCAGCATAAATCTATGTAGCTCTGCTCACTTCCACATTTCCTCATTCGCATATAAATCAGCCACTGAGAGGTTAATCCTTTTGATATGTTTAAGTGGTCATTAGTAGGGATGACCACATAACTGTTGGTGCCAGTTGATCACCGTTTTTGGACGTTATAAGCAATAAAAGTACAATGATTTCCAATGGAGAATTTGGAATCGGTCCCTCCAGTGACTCCGACCGAACAAGGATAGAACGGTAGGGGGCGCGGCCATTCTCCTCATTAACAAGGGGCGTTATTCATGGAGTCACTTATTTCCTAATTTCTCCGAAATGAATGGATAAAATAGAAAATGACAACTATTTTCATTTTCCTGATCAAAAAATATATGAAATGAACTTGTTAATGAAAACATGGCCATCCCGGCCGGCCCCACCGTCACTTTAAACAATGCTATAGGAAAAGACCATTAATTTTAACTTGGATTTAAAAGCATTGACACTTTATTGGTATGAAATGGTTTGAATCTTTATTCATTCACATTATTCACTCTGATAACAATGGTCACCACACATTTTGTTGGCAGAAACTTTCAACGGTTTTAGGGTATGTTGGTGACAGCTCACCTGTTTTCTGAAGCTGAGCCATGATTGGTCGTTATCTGAGACTTGAGACACTGTGATGCCATTTTCAGGCGACAGAAGTGACAAAATGGCCGCCTTCTGAGATGGCTAAAAACAGGTGGATTTTGCTGGTTTTATATTATTCATATTGCCTTGTTTCAACTAGTGGGCCTGCACAGAACATACTCTGGAAAAAAATATGTTTGGGTTGACTTCCGCTTTAAGAAAATAAAAGCAAACTTAGCTCACCGAACTCTGTCTTAAAGGCAAGTATACATACGGGCAAAGGCACCTGACCTTGCACATGTGAGAAATGCCTTACGTGACACGCCTCCTTCTGCGTGTGCGCAAGAGGAAGATGGCCGGGAAGGGAAGCGCTGGCTGCCCCTCCGCTCCTCGTTCAAAAGCATGACGCGCTCATTATATGAACGTTTTTGCTTACATGGCCGACAGCCATGGCAATCCCATCTGTCCGGCTTGTTTTAAAACTACCGTGGCTCGAGGTGGGAACACGTCCAATCTGGCTAAGCACCTCGCTGCCTGGCATCCAGAGTTATACCACCAGTTTAAAGAGCAACAGGTTGTGATGCATTTCTTGCACTTCCATCAAAAATAAGTAGAGAATGAATTATTTTGTTCACAATTTGTATAATTTGACGAGGCATTCGACTAGCCGGGAGCGGATAAGAGAAGAGCAGACACACAGACATGCACACACACACACAAGCAACATTATGTTGAGTCATTATTAATTAAGTGAACATATTTGCTTGACCGTAACGGTGCAAATGTATTGTCAATATCAACAATGGATGACATGAAATACAGTCAAAATAGGTCAAGAATATGGCATGTAATGAAAAAGCTTATAGTGAATAAGTATACCGTATATATGTACATACATTGACATGTATACGTTATGCTTATACAAACATATAGCTGCTGGCATTGATCTCATTATTTTTGTAAAATGACATTCTTTTGACAATTTTGATCGTTGACATAGTCGTGACTAATTGACTTATTTGGCAGCCCTAAACCAGAAGTAAAATCGCTTGGCCCCTTTGGTTATGTGATGGGTTTGCTGGATAGAAATTCTGAAGCATATGGGGAAAAAAAACCCCTGCTTATCAGTGATCGCTTTGCGGGGAACAATGATATCCGTTCTAGTAGAACGTAGAAAGGATATCCACCAACAACCAAAAATCTGTGATGCACTTTTATATTTACAGTAGTTCCCGTTTTTCTCTTCTCCTTGTTCAGTCTGAAGCTGAGAAACTGCAACGGTTGAAGGAGCGAGTGGAGTCCCAGGAGGCAAAGCTGAAGAAGATTCGAGCCATGAGAGGACAAGTAGACTACAGCAAACTGATCAATGGGAACCTCTGTACGCCGGAACACGCAACACTTGACACTCTACAAGAGCAGATGCATTATTGTCGGATGACTGAACATGACCATCTTAACCAATCATCACTTGATCATGTTTTCTGATCTGTCCAGCGGCAGAGATTGAGCATGTTAGCAGCCTATTCCAGGAGAAGCAGGCTGAGCTGCAGTCTGCTGTGAGCCGAGTTGACCAGGTATCTCAGGGGGATTAAGGAGTCAAGTTCATGTCGCCCTAAGAATTAGTTACCATCTATTTTTAAACTGCTTCACCAGCTGACCCAACAACTGGAGGATCTGAGGAAAGGACGCCTTCAGCTGCATTCTGTTGCATCCCAGCAGGGGGCACCCAACAGACTGCAAGGTACACCCGCTGGCATGAAAGCGTCTCCACTCTCTGGCCCTGCTGCCTTAGAACTGAGGAAGCTCTACCAAGAGCTGCAGGTAAGAAAATAGTGCGCTTTTCATAAAGCAAAGTTCTTAGAGAATTTCCCATGCTTGTCGTGTCAGGCTCACAACCGTCACAACCTGGAGCAGAGTAGCAAGTTAGCGCACAACAAGGAGCTGTTGAACAAGAGGAACGCTCAGGTGACAGTGATGGATCAACGTATTGGAGACCTGAGGGAGCGACTGCAGAAGAAGCGAGCAGAAGTACCCTTTCGCTTGATATTTTTCCTTTTTCGCTGACTGTTCACCTGCTTCATTTTCGACTTTGCGTCTTGCAGCTGAGCCGTATGAATGGAGGAGGCCCACCTTCTCCTCAAAGCTCCATTCGTCCAAGTGGTGGCCGAGTGGCTGCCGTCTGCCCTTACATCCAATCTCCACCTGAAGGGGGACAGGAGGCAGGGTACCAACTGTCACCTGACACATCCCCCAAACCCTCACAACTCAGTCACATCCGCTCCCTATCAGGTGGGTACAAATGATTGTTGAATCTCTCACAGAACCGCAAAAGAATCCTTCCTTTGATATCTGCCAATTCTCTAACTGGCTGCTTTTCTGTCCCCCTTTCCTGTCTGTTGCCTTCTTCCTTCCTTTTGTCTATTGTCGTTTTCATTTTCAACCTTGGCGTTACCATTCATGTTTATCGGTGACTTTATCACCGGTTGTTTGTCACTGTCGCTGTAATGTAACGTCATTTCAACGTCGTCATATTGCCCGTAACCGTTGCTGTGGGTCCTGTGTCCGACGGTTGTCCTGTTGAATGTGCTTCGTTGTTGTTATTGTGGCCGTGGGTGTGCTCATGCAGACGAGGACAAGAGTGGCATCAGGAAGCCTTCCAGCCAATGGAAAGTGTCAGATTTAGACGTCATCCTGTCAGAGCCAAATGACTTATGTGAGGGCCCTAAGTCTCCTCAGAGGGACAAGAGTAACAACAGTGAGTCTTTAAGGAATAAAAAGTTGCTCTGTTTCCCGCTCACAACTCCTCACTTCTCCATTTTGATCATGGCCTGTTGATGACATGGATTTTAAACTATGTGCATTGGCCGCTGAGCTACTTATGTTCAGTGTAAATGAAGCATTATGAGACATAACATATGACCTTGTAATGTAAAGTCCTTGAGTACAAGAAGAGTAACATATCTGATAGCCGGCAGCTGGTTGACATTAGAGGGCTTAGTACCACATGCACATATGCACACATAATCACACACGTTGTATGTTATGTGCTGTGTAATGAGCACATTTACTATCATTAAGTTTCCATGATTCTGATTTTGTTGTGGTTAAAAACTACATGGTGGTGGTGGTAAAGTTGCTTTCAGAATTATAGCAGTGTTGAAAAAGTGAGGAAACCTCACAATCCATACACACAAATAAGAAATGTGTTGGCAATACTGCACACTCGATTAAATCCAAACAAGAAGTATTGTATGTATTCCTTCATACAAAACGAAGAAAAGGGGAATCGGTTTCGATAAACAAACACTTCTGCCTTTTGCTTTACATTTATTGAATAATACTTCAAGCTGTTGCTTTCTTATGAATCATTGAACTAATGTTTAGTTGTGCTGTATAACCACTGTTTCTGAGAATTGCATAGAATGGGCAAACTAAATGCACCTGTGAACTACTATGCCACGGCATTTCTCTGCATTCTTTGTTTTTGAAAATGGCGTTTTTGATGACATCCAACAAGTTGTCTATTGGATTTAGGTCCGGTGGTGGGCTGGCCGCTCTATGATAATACTGTTGGCCCTAGAGCCAAGATTTTGGGGCCGCTGTCATTTTAAGAACATTTTCTCCACATCATGGCATCTTCAAGTATTCTGATGTATTCAAATAGATGAATGATCCCTGTATTCAATAGATACAACCAAAACCACAGAATAAGACCGTGAAGAAAAGCATTGCTTTCTTCAGTCCACAAATGCCATTTCTCTTTCGGCCATCAAGTGTGTTCTTTGGAAAATCGTAACCGATCAGTATGAATTTTTAGGGATTTTTTTTTCTGTGGGAATCTCTTGGGGCTTTGTGTTGATAGGTTGGTTTCATATTGATTTCTTCAAGAAATGCAGAGGAAGTGTGGAATGTCGCCAAATCATCCTGGGCTGTTCACAAGTGTCAGAAGTTGGTGGATTCCATGCAACACAGATGTGAAGGAGTGCTCAGCAACAGTGGTTATACAGTACAATGAAAGACTGCATATTAATTGATGGATTAATAGCATAAAACAATCCAAAAGCATTTTTCAGTTCAACAAGTGTTTGACTTTGTAAAGTAAATATACTGTAGAGAGAGTAGAATAGAACTTTGTCACTGTCAAAGGAGCACTGAACCTAGATACAGTATTATTTTTTTCAACAGGCTGATACTGTATTTGATTTTCTTCATTTTGTGGAAAGGAACAACAACATTGATATTTTTTTCAAAGAAATAGAATGTGCAGTGTTCCAATGCATATGCATGGATGGAAAGAAAAGCCATTAAAGTGATCATGATGAGCTTTACTCACCTGTTTTAAAATAAGTGACAGACTACATAGTACAGATGCACGATATATATTTATTTCAACACGAGACCGATAGATTCCTGTTTCTCAAGACAGATACAGGTAACATATTCATTTTAAAAAAATGAGTTAACTGTAGTTTGTGCACACCTGGAGGAAAGAAATACTCAAATAGAGCATCACTAACAAAAATCAAAAACATAGCTTATTCTAGAATTGAGAGAATTTTTTTTTTGTAAGAAAATACTTTGTTTTCAATTGTTTCTCAAACGTAAAATTTAGCAATACTTCAGTGCATAATAAAAAGATACAGTAAATCCATGTCAAATGACATGTGTATACAAATGAGTACAGATAGACACTAATTCTATCACTAGACAAAATGACATTTTCATGTCCCTGCAACCCTGCTTTTTCCTACTAAAAATATATTTTTCAGTAGGGATGTAATAATATTGAAAGCTCACGGTTTTGATTTTATCACAGAAATTATGTCACAGTACGATAATTATTGCAATATTGTGGTAGTCTGTCATTTTTGTTTTGGTTTCCCGGCATTCGTCAGCAAAACGGGCATCCGTCAGTGACAGACTGACGGAATGCCCACCTCTGAAAATAATCGACTAATCTTTGTCAATTTCTTCTGTTAGTTTCTTATCGTGGGATTATTAAAAGTAGCGTCCCCTACAAACATTTACCAAAGCAGTTGTACGTTTCACCAAGATATACAAAAATTTGGAGGTATATGTAACAACCCAAGTCCTACAAAAACGTCTCTTGAAGCTATATATGCCTACCTAACAGGAAGTCCGCCATTTTGAATTTACTTTCAAATTTGGCATTGCCATGACTTCAGAAGCTGCTGTAACTTGAGCTAAATATATACAGTAATATATAATATAGCTCAATAGCGCCCCATCCCAATTTTTATTTATTTTATGAAGCAGCCCTGGCTGTACGAAAAGTTGGAGCCGGTATATGTAACAGCCAAAGACCTACAAAAAAGTCTTTTGGAATCAGTAGTGAAGCTTGTGTCTTTCCATCTCCGAGTGTACGCAAGAGTGTGTCATGTTGTATTTTGCTGGCAAACAGACAGTACACCCAATATAGTGGCGGCTCAGAAGTACAAACCGTAGCGCCAAGTGGTTTACTAGCCGACAAAAGCCAGTGTCCTCAATGATGGTAAAGGGTGGTTGTCAAGAGTTAGTCAGGCCTCGGCTCGTCTCTGGCAAAATTTTGGCACTTTTCTTCCAATGCAGTGGCGATGGGATCAAGCCCCAGGTTTTTCTTGTTGGCTGGCTTTTGGGCAGTTTCTTAACAGCGTAGGCATCTTCATAAGCTTTCAAAATACTGTCATAGTGACAACAATGTTTTAAGTCCCTGATAAGATACGTTGCGTTGAAGTTCTTTTATTTTTTTTCTCCCCTCATGGAATGTTTGCAGAACATTTAGTGCAAATAGCACGCAAAATCTAACAGAGAGAAGAAAAACACCACACAATGCCATATTTGTTTAATGTCAGCTCAATGCACGCTTAAGTTTGGCCGTATTCAGAAAGGGTTTCACTTTTTCCATACAGTATTTTGTTACTTTACAGCTTCATCCCAAAATAGTTTTCCTCAAAATTATACACACAAGACCCCATAATGACAACTTGAAAAACTTTTTTTATTTTGCAAATTGATTAAAAATCAAAAACGAACATACCACATGTACATAAGAGCCTTTGCTCAATACTTTG
This sequence comes from Filicampus tigris, assembly GCF_054856515.1. Lineage (NCBI taxonomy): Eukaryota > Metazoa > Chordata > Actinopteri > Syngnathiformes > Syngnathidae > Filicampus > Filicampus tigris. The sequence goes on along the minus strand of NC_141229.1, from coordinate 20,519,470 downwards.
TTGATGCTCCCTTGGCAGTAATTACAGCCTCAAGTCTTTTTGATTATGATGCCACAAACTTGGCATTGTCTTTGGGCAGTTTTGCCCATACCTCTTTGCAGCACCTCATAAGCTCCCTCAGGTTGGCCGGGGAGTGTTGGTGCATAGCTATTTACAGATCTCTCCAGATACTGTATGTTAATGTTCGAATTCAAGGCTGAGCCACTCAAGGACATTCGCAGAGCTGTCCTAAAGCCACTCTTTTTTTTCTGTCGCAGAGGTCTACAGACAATTCCATTGTCTTCATGCTTGGTTTGTGCACTGACATGCACTTCCACCTGTGGGACCTTAACTAGGCCCGGTCCCGGTATTCCCACTTGTACCCTTGAAAAAAAAAAAAAAATTTTATTTTGGAATGAGCATGTAACATAAAATGTGGAAGAAGTAAAGCGCTGTTAATACTTTCCAGTTGAACTGTATGTTTGTTATAAGTGCACAGTACGGCTTTTCATTGGATTTGCATCTTTGTTTTTGACGTCAAAATTCCCAACAAATGGCCCGACAATTATCTGGTTGATAATTATCGTGCATCGCTATAACTTACTGTAACCTACATAACTGTGTGCTTCCTTTCCATCTGCTGGACATACCTGTATACCCACCTTACAAAAATGCCTACCTAATTAGTTAACTCACTTATTCACTCACTATTCTGCGTAGAAGAATATTTGCACAAATCCAACCACAGGATATCAGCAAAGAGAGGCCGTCTTGGAGCAGGACTTTTTTTGAATCCCATTGTAATCTTAAATGCCAAAGAGTTATTTATGGACCTGGCTGGCTTGAAGTAGAAACGTTGGTGTTGTAAATCACGTCAGCAGGCTACTTGCACACAAGAACACTCAATGAATTAGAGGAAGGTCAAATAATTTCAAGGCTTCTGCATGTACTGTACATTGTCCAATAATGTGGGCAGATGTTTTCGCATAATACCTTTTTTGGGTTTAAATGCAGAGTCACCATATCAGTATACGGCATAAGCATGTCTTTTAGTGCATAGCAACGCAAATGATTTAGTGTGTTTTCATTCACATTAATTATTTCATACCAACTAAATCCTGTGTGCCATTCTCTTGAGCCAATGCTTGCAAAAAAAAAAAAATGTTATAAACCATGCATCTTCTCTGGAGGCCTGGGTTATATCAGCAGGGAATGTTTGATAATGTTTCTAAAAATAAACAGCCTTTGTAACAATAGCAATATCTTGGTGATAGTCAGTGTTTCACATCATCCGGTAGCAGTGTAACTTTGCCTCGAAATCACATCATGTAATTTTTAATATTGAATTGTTTATTCGTTCTTTTAACTGTACTGTCTACTATCATTTTATATTTGTCAGTGGGTAAAGAGACAAAAGAAGTTTCAGCATGTACTCTTCTGCAGCAGCCAGCAGGACATAATGATGTGGAGTGATTCACTCTAATCTGGACTCCCAGGCAGATAGCCAAGTTTCCAACCTGCTCAGAGCTGACTGTTTGCTTCGTCTTGTCACTGCTTTCCTCCTGAGGTCAGCAAGATAAGTGCAGTGGCACTCGACATCTTGCGCAGCTGATCTTACTGACCACCACACTAGATAATAAGTGTTAGTCTGTGTCAGTACTGTAATGTGGTTGAGCTGTAGACAGCCGTGCCAAATGCTGAGGTAAACACTGCTTCAAATGATACTCATTGGAGGAATTACCCCTAATTAACAGGTGATCATTCAATTCCCCATTTACAAAAGAAATATACAGTTGCCTTGATTGTTTATATGACCGTTAACTCATTCACTGCCAGACATTTTCAGACCCTCTTTTACCCTAACATTTGAAAAAAATGAAAAAAGGTTCCTGGGATTGAATAGCTGGACTGTGAAAAGTAAATTCGTCAATAGCAGTGAATGAGTTAATCGAGAGATATTTTAATATTGGATATATTGCATCACAGGCTATTTAAGCCTACTATGGCGACCTCTATAATTGCTGTGTGAACAGCCTGTGGTAAGTCGTTTGGTTGTTTTTGTGCTTCAGCAAGACATACCCTGAACCTTTGACAAGTTAAAAGTACCTGACAGCCTTGGGCCAGACCTTTAATTTTAGATTCTAAATAACTGAAGATCAACCAGACCTGCACTGCTTTATTTCACACATATGCATGTCCAAGCCTGGATTTCAGTACATATTTTGCAAATAACAGCCAATAATCAGGCAGCAACTAAGCCCTCATGGCCCTTAAAGTTAATGCCAGCATAACTTCTGCCCCTTGTGTTCCCCACGTTTTCTCACATTTGAACTCACATTTAATTTTTTTCAACTGCTTGTCTTTATTTATTTTATTGTAATGTTGTGATGTGAGTATTAACTCGTCGAACCTGTTGTCGTCTTTCTTGCCATACAGCCAGTGAAGCATCGTGGCCTACCATTGGTAAAAATGTGTCGAATTGGAGGACCAACAGTGCAGAACAGGTACACATTAGAGGCATGAGATTTTAATTTTAATACAAAAAGAATCGAAGAATTGAAATATGAAAGAATTGAGACATACCTACACCATTATATGTGAAGGGGAAAAATACTTAGCAGGGGAAGCTACTAACTGTGTAGCTTTTCTCAACTCCCACGGGGTCATCATCAGTGACCTTTGACTTCACTATTGCATTTCTTCATCAATGTTCAAACGTCAAAAATCTTGTACAAAGCATTCCCAGGACAAAAGAGACTGTTTTAAGATAAGGATGACTGAATTTTCAATTCATGTCTGTGCAATGATCAAGTTTCCCAATTACCGGAATGTGAGCGTCTGACTAGGAAATGGTCAAACGAAGACGCTCAATTGCACAAAGCAAGGTCCGCACCGGCATGATTGGATGAGTTTTATTTCATGTGTCTTCTTTTTTTTTTTTTTTTTTTTTTTAAGTGTTTTCAGCATCTTCCTTCTGGCTACGGCACTTACCCAAGCACCACGCACCAAGCAGCAGGAAATCACTGCTCCACCAGCTCCTTGCCTCGATCTGCTCCTGGCACATTGGGGTGGCCCCAATCGAGCACCGCGTCATCTTCATCAACCTCTTCCTCTTCCTCTTCACAGCAAATTCAACATCGCATTGCTGTCCCGCCAAATTCAAACCAAGGTAATATCAGACCTGATGTTTTACATAACATCCCTATTCTAGGCAAGTGAGTGAAACCGCATAAACAAAACATTCTGCTCCTTTTTATATCGGTAGTCTACCAAAATGTGATGCGTCAAAAAAACGTTCCAGTACCTGAAGCCTTCATTTTGACTCACCCGTTAGGCTCGAACACTGGCTCCCAGCCTTTGTCCTTGCCACCTCAGAGTGAACGAACAGATCCACCTCCAGCAGTGGCCGTACGTCCTTACATCCCCGAGCATCCGTCCAGGCCGCAGTCTCCTAGAAAGGGCCCTGCGACAATGAACAGCAGCTCCATCTACAGCATGTATCTTCAGCAGCCTCAAGCTAAGAATTACGGCTCACTCAGCAACAGGACCACTGTTAAAGCAGGTAAGTAAACCGTGTTTAAAGACAGACATATTGATTGTTCAGTCTTTTGAATAATTTCCTTTCTGCCCCGCAGTCTATGGGAAACCCATCCTGCCCACCTCCTCCACATCTCCATCCCCTCTTCCTTTTCTCCATGGGGGAATAAGGACAGAAGGCGTTACAGACAAGGAAGGAGTAAAAGGAGTTGGGGGAGGAGAACCCATGGATGGGCCAATCCTACCTCCTCCGAGCGTGGACAACATTCCTCGTCCTCTCAGTCCTACTAAACTCACTCCAGTTGGTAGGTTGCGCAGGGTAAATCTGTGATGTCCCGCCAACTTCAAAAATGAAGACGTTTCATCAGTTGGTCACAGAACCACATTTTCTTGTGAAATAGACCACTGACCAAAACAAAAGCAGACTGTCAAATGTTCTGCCAAATTCTGACATTCTGACAATGATGTTCAGCTTTGATTGAAACTCAAGAGATTTTTGTGTATTTTTCAGTAGTGTGGAACTGCCCTGCATTATACTGGCTGGATGAATGTTTTTATCATTTCAAAAGCAGAATTTTGCTTGTGGTTCTCTGTTGGCATCTCAGTAGATTTTGCAAGTGTACCTAATGTGTCCATTTGATGAATGTTCATTAATGCTCTCAGCAAAATCCTAGTAGCAGCAGTTCCACGTTTTCAAATAACATTTACGTTGTACCCTCTGTCTTCAGCCCACTCTCAACTACGCTATCAAAATGATGCTGACCTGGAAGTCCTCCGCCGTCGTCTCAGCAACGCCCCACGGCCTCTGAAGAAGCGCAGTTCCATTACTGAACCTGAGGGCCCGCAGGGGCCAAACATTCAAAAACTACTGTACCAGAGGTTTGTGCTGAACTCCATCCTATTTTATATGCCTGGTTTTAATCATCCATATTGAAGGTTGGTTGTGATCTGCAGGTTTAACACTTTGGCGGGAGGCATGGAAGGGGTCTCAGGTAGGATCATGTCGCCTGACCTCAGTGACTCTCATCTCAATTATACATCATGGTTCAGTAGTCAACCTACAAAACTTATTTATTTTAGGCACTACTTTCTACCAGCCTGACTGTCTTTTGAGTGACATGGACAATATCCATTCAGCCAAGGGGCATGTAGAACCAGGTGAAAAGCATGCCAGCTTGGCAACAGAGGATGCAGAAGTTCAAAGTTTGAACTTAGACTGCCGCCACTTGTCACCCGGGGCTGCCACTGAGACGCCCACCGCGGGAGAAGTGACAGAGAATGGGTCTCCATCACCACAAACGAACCTTCCCTCAACACCTGAAAAGTCTGAAGATCAGAATAATAACACTCAAAGCAGTTCTAGTTTGGTCCACAGCAGGATAAGTCAGGCCTCCCCTTCACCATCACCACCTACCCCGCCTTCAAAGCCTAAGGTAAAATGCATCACTTAATGCACATATGTCAAGGGGATGTAATTGTAATTTTACATGAATAAAGTCAAAGTCATACATGTCTTTAAAACTCATACACTGCCAGACATTTTCAGACCCTCTTTTACCCTAACGTTTGAAAAAATGTGAAAAAATATATAAATAAGCTCTTGGAATTGAATGGCTGGACTGTGAAAAGAAAAAGTAAATTCGCCAATGGCAGTGAATGAGTTAAAGTTGTGTTATATAGCATTTGTTATAACATGACACGTGATGATTAAACAAACCCCTCACAAGTGGTGATTTTAATTGTCTTTTACATGACCAGATTTGCACAATCACATCAAAGTGGTGAAACTGATTATTGCAGATATGTCAAAGTCATTGACAGTATTTGACAAACATACTGTATATCTAAATATAACTTGATAAAACCCTGAACAATGTTCATCTTGAAGCAGAAGTCAACCCAAACATATTTTTTTCAAGACTATGTTCCCAGCAGGCCCACTAGTTGAAACACGGCATTCTGATTAATTTTGCGTTTGCGGAATATAAGTTAAGCAGCAAAATGCACTGGTTTTTAGCCATCTCTGGGGGCGGCCATTTTGTCTTCTGTCGACTGAAAATGACATCAAAACTGCTCACAACGACCAATCACGGCTGATCTGTTCTCTGAATCTGAGCTATGGAGTATAAGTTTTTCAGGGGAAAATTAGATGAAATTTATTTTACAAAAACAAGCCCAGGAACAGTACAGCTCAGACTCGGCCCCAAAATCCCCATGGCCTAATTTTGGGTGCATTCGCAAATGCACCGCTTCACTCAGACCGTTCAGAAACTCAGAGCGTTGTTCAAATGTGCCGTTTGGTTATCCAGAGTGCCCCAAAAAAGGAGTGTCGGAGCCCGTTGCGTCAGGCAGTATAAGGAAAAGAAAGAGTTCAAGCATGAGCTGCTGATGGCTTTATAACATAGGCTGCATTTGGAAAGTAATGGGAGGGGAGCGCACTCTGCCTCTCTGAACACACGCACTCTGAGTCGTGGTAGGGCGTCGGAGAAGATTTCCGAACGCACTGCTTGTTGACGGCAGTAAACGAGTTCCGGTTGGACGAAACTTCCGCTTCTAACTACAGAAGTGGTTCTTTTTACTTTGTAGTTTGAAATGGCTTACGTTAACGAGAATCCTTCGTTGCATTGTGGCAAAAGGTAGAATCCTGGTGGGTTATTGCGCCTTTTAGTGCCGTAAATAGTAAATGCTTGTTGTGACGGCAGCAGTTTTACGTTACAGAATTAGTTGCCTTCGTCTTCTAGTCCTTCTGCTTCCATTTATTTTCTTCTTTCTTTTGGCGGTTGGCACATACTTACTGCCACCTTTAGCATGCTATTAAGAAGGTGGCCTCTGGCGGCAATGTACGACTTCTTCTTCGTTTTCTTCTAGTTCTACTTCTTCCATTTCTACTACTACTGTTGTCTTTTGGCAGTTGGCAAATACTTTTTGTGCAGTACCGCCGGTGGAAAAAAGGTGGCAGTAATGCAACACTATCAGGGAACAGGGATTTTGGGAGCCAACCGAACTCCAATTTTAATATATCGTCGCTGTCATGTCACTTATCTCCATTTTTTTTCATTTTCTTATTTTTACATGAATCATGTTTCCGCGTTACACACATCGCAATAAAGTGAACATTTAAAAAGTTTCCAAAATTTAAGATGTGTTTTTCACAGGACAGCGACGATATACAAGTCGCACCTGAGTCTAAGTCACAGGAGCAGCTATGACTACAACTTATAATTATAACTTTTTTCTAGTTTTGATTGTATTATGAATTTAACTCTCACAATATTTCAATATTACAATTTTAGTCTCTTAATTTCCTGACTTTTTTGTCATGGTGGTCTTAAGTTTACTAATGCTGCTTATTGAGCCCTTTTTAGCTTGTGTTGTGTTTACACTTGTCTCTTTTTCTTATCAGGTTAAGCGAACCAACTTGAAAAAACCTTCATCAGAGCGCACAGGCCATGGGCTGAGAGTCAAGTTTAACCCCCTTGCTCTACTGCTTGATGCATCACTAGAAGGAGAGTTTGATTTAGTGCAGAGAATTATATATGAGGTAAAACACACAGTTCGTATTGTCTTCTTTTAGGAGCACAAATCAGTCTTGCATTTCATAAAAAGCAGAGAGGGTTTTGTTTTGAACTCCATCCCTCCATCCATTTTCTTCCGCTTATCTGAGGTCGGGTTGCACGGGCAGTACCTTTAGCGGGAAAGTCTAGACTTCTCTCCCCCCAGCCACTTCCTCGAATTCTTATGGTGGGATCCCAGGCCAGCCTCAACAGTGTGTCTTGGGTCATCCCTGGGGCCTCCTCGCTGTGAGACGTGCACGGAACACCTCAACAGGCAGGCATCCTAATCAGATGCTCGAGCTACCTCATCTGGCTCCTCTCAATGCCTAGCAGTAGCGGCTCCACTCTAAGCCCCTCCCAGATGACCGAGCTTCTCACCAACATCTCTAACGGAGAGCCCGGAGGAATGAGGAAACTCATTTCATTTGCTTGTATAAACTGTGTTGCAAAAAAACAACAACAACTAAAACTCCTTCAATGGACTTACTTTAATTGATGGTGCTGCTTAGAAGGGTCATGGTATATAGGATCAGACAATGCCTCATACTATTTATACAATTGTAAATGATTGAGGAGGTGCTAATTCTCCATCCAAACAGAGGAGAATCTATGAACAGTCTATAGAACAATCTTACCGGACACTTTTTTTTTTGTCCTGTTCGGCTGCTGCTGCTCTGTAAGCCTTTTCATACCAGAAAGGTTTTGCCGTGCCGTCTATTTGTATTGTGATGGATATTTACTGGAAATTCTGTCAGGCAGAACGAGGATGGAGAGGAGACAGACACAGAGAAATGAGACAACAGCAAAAAAAAAAAAAAACGCAACAGAATTATGACAGTATGGTACATGACATGAGTTGGATTCTGCGTATGTTATATGGGCTAGGAAGGCAGTGCTACACCCTGTGGAAAAGCGGGAAGGCTCCAGCTGGCCATTCAGTCTTCCCACTAATCCAAACCACAGCCCCCCTTAAGCATGTGTGCGGGCCAGGGAAAGGCAGAGAGGTAGAGGCCAACTATCCATGTGTCCCTGCCCAACCCTATATTATGAGTGTACACATACCAGGCATTTCATTCTGGTCAATAAATGACATGAGCTAAAAACTACCAGAGCCTTTGACACGTTTTAGCTACAAGCTCTTTACTTGTCTTTCAGGTGGAAAATCCCAGTATGCCAAATGATGAGGGCATTACTCCTCTTCACAATGCAGTCTGTGCTGGCCACCACCACATTGTGAAGTTCCTGCTGGACTTTGGAGTGAATGTCAATGCAGCAGACAGTGATGGATGGTCAGTACCTTCAGTCAGTCATACATTTGTTAATAGCATATGCTGACAGTAGGACAATGGTAGATGGGAAAATATGGGGCTTCATAATCTAGGTAATACCAGAGGTTGGCATTCTACTAAAATTTACCAGTGCGTTTATCGCCATCGAGTCTGCCGCCTGGGTATCCTTCCGCCGTCCGTCTAGCCGCCTTTTTGCCAAGCCGAATCAAATAGTAATCGCCTATAGGCCGGTCACTCAGTGATTCTGTAACATTTGGCAGCTCTGCGTTTTGCCATACAAACGCCAGCCCAGTCGGTTTTGCGTTTCAATGGCGTCGTTTGAGAGGCAGTATTCATTGCAAACAGCGATGCGAAACCGCTTATTTCGAGCGTTGCGTAAGTCTTCGAGTTCATCCATGAGCACCAAACAACCACCTGTGGAGCTCATATGAGAACCATAGCAAAATGTGTATGTGCACCCCTGGTTTTATTTTCAGAAATGTGGTTGTTGCAATGACTTTTTCACATGAGTCATGTTCACACAGTACAAGCGCCATGATAAGCCTCGGTAAATAGGGAGAGGTGGTGTATGGAAGGCCATCCATTTATAAAATGTATACCAAAACCTATATGGAAACAGATATTTGGAGAAGGCTAATCCAAAACAGCAATCCTGAACAGGAATAAATAATAGATAGTCTATGCAGTTAATAGTATTATGCAAAACATTTGAACCCAAATTCAAACTTTTCAGAGGGATTTTTTTTCTCAACGTAGGGGCTTTTACATCTGAATGTCATCATTTAGTCAAATTTTGGTGGTTTGTTTATCCTCAGGACGCCTCTGCACTGCGCCGCTTCATGTAACAGTGTCCACCTCTGTAAGATGCTGGTAGAATCAGGGGCAGCCATTTTTGCTCAAACAATCAGTGATGTTGAAACAGCAGCAGACAAATGTGAAGAAATGGAGGAAGGTTACACACAGTGTTCTCAGTTCCTGTATGGTAAGTACTGTACATAACAGAAACAGAATATCAATCAAAATAGAATTGAGCTGTTTAATAAGAAGATCCAATTCCCTCAAATAATACGTCAATTATACATTGCATTTGGATATACTAAGTCTCACAGAGTGTCTTTGTGTCAGGCGTACAGGAGAAGTTGGGCGTGATGAACAAAGGCTTGGTCTATGCGCTCTGGGACTACACAGCCCAGCAGCCTGATGAGTTAACCTTCTGCGAGGGGGATGCACTCGTCATACTACGACGGCGTGACGATGCCGAGACAGAGTGGTGGTGGGCTCGACTTAATGAGCGTGAAGGATATGTTCCCAGGAACTTGCTGGGGGTACGACACCGTACAGCTCACTGACATCTTCTTTTTCAAGCTAATAATATTCATTTGGCATTTCTACACACTTCCAAAGATTGTTCTTGACTTATTAAGTTGCAAAATCACAACCCCTATGCTTTGCACATCACAAAGTATTTTAAAATTAATCATGATTTGTAATACATGTATCTAACGTCAGAGCTGGGCAGACCGTCCCTGGGCCCGACTGGATGCTCATTTTTGGGGCGGGGCATGGGGGCTGACAAATTTTTAAAAATCACTCAAGTATGACGCTGCCACATCAAGGTGGAGTTTATGCACTTCTTCTGGCGTCTTCTACTTCCGGAAATACGCCGTACCAAACCTGCTGTGTATAGTGGTTTGCTGGTATGCTTTTATTTTGAAGGCCGGGAAGTGTGAAGGAGGGGAAGTGTGGAAAATAAGTATCCCTATTGTGTATGAGTGAGGGTTTGGGCTTTTTGCAGTAGTGCATTTGTTCTTCTGCAGTGTTTTATTTAAATACAAAATCACAATATTCACTCTCTCTGTTTGTCTCCAGCTATATTCAAGGATCAAACCCAGACAACGCTCGCTGGCCTAAAACTCAGATTGACAGCATTTTCACAGCAGGTAGAGAAAGGAGAGAAGCAGCGTGTGCTGGAGATGGCGTGGAGCGGGATGCGCCGTGAGAGAAGAGAAAATGAAGTTACTCTTCCAACAAATTGATGTTATTTGAAAATACGTACTCCCACAAACAAATACAACAGCTGTTTAAAACTCAATGGAATAGTTGTCAACAACTTTTAGCTTCATGAGAGATTCAGATTAGATTAGAAAAAGTTCCACATCCGTCTCTGAACACATTATCTTAACATTTTTGGATGCTGTTTCATAGAGAGTTAATATTTTGTCATTTTAAAATGACTATTTTTGTATGGTTTTTCTCAGAAATCTAAACACCCAGGTGGCTGCTGTTATTATCATTTTGTGAGCTGCACAGTATATATACATGTAAATGTAATGTATGGAGGAAAGTTTGTGACAAGTATGACGTGGGCGTGCCGATTGAAAATGGGAAAGGAGGGCAAATACAAATATTAGGTTGACTTTAATGAAGGTGAGACATTGTTGGTTCTGAGGTTGTTGTTGAAGTAGTTCTAAAATGAATTTCAAACTTTTCTCATTCAAGCATGCACTGACGTTCCCAATGCTTTATAATCTCATAGCAAAGTAAATCGGTTAGACTGGCATCACAACATCTGACCACTTTGCAAAGACTGCTGAGGAGATGAAGAACTGAAGGAAAATAAAAATGTGATTGAGAGTGTTTCTAAGAGGCCTACGACACATTTGTAAAACCACAGTACACTTTGGAGTCATTTGATAAAGAGATCGATTTGTTTGTGTTTTTTTTCTGTAAAGAAAAAATATATTTAAAAAAAAATCCACAACATAGCTAATACTGGGACAGTACTTAGCAGCTTTTAGAATCTGACTCAAGACGATGATCTCAGCTGTCTTTGGCCAAGAGGCAGCAAACACCTTGAACTGCTTGCCATCCAATTTAGCCATGTACAAGTGGCTAAATTATAGAAAGTGAAAACACCTACAACTCAATTTACCTTTTTCGAAAGCAATTGTATGGAATGTATTGTTTGGTTTTATTGAAAAGAAAATATTTTTTATGACTGTTATTATTATAATTATCACTATACCTAACTAGTATTAGGAGACATTACGCTTGTGTTGAAAATGTATTGCTCACGTACCGTTGCCACATGATGTACATTTAAGATTACACATTGAACAATTCCTTGTTGTGTATAATAAGATGAAATAAAACAATGTGCGTAATCGGAAACAATAGATGTGATGTTTTATGTGTTTAAACTGGTATACACCCTTGCTGGAAGACAACACATGGCTCGAGAGAAAAATGCAATTAAAGTCGTTTGCCCTCGGACCTTGGTTAAAGGGGAAAGTCAACCCAAACATATTTATTTCAAGAATATGTTCCAAGCAGGCCCACTAGTTAAAGGCATTCTGATTAACTAATTTGCTGGCTACCGCGTTTTGAGTCGTTTTTTATAATCCAATAGTATAGCCCCAACCACGGGTTAACTCGCGAAATGCGTTTTTTGTGTCCATTTGATGCTCAAGGCTCTGATGCAAATAATCACAAAGTTTCAGGCTTGGGAAGCATTGTAATGACGTGCAATCGCCAGCAGATGTCACCAGTGTCGTTTATCAGATCATAGCCAGTACTGTTTTGAGGAGAGAAAGCGACAGGAAAGGGGGGAATGCTGCCGATCGAAAAATTGATATATGCAGGCAGCTGACATTGGAACACATTCTTTTCAGTGTTAAAAGCTACAATGAGTTTGATATCAGTTGATTATAATGATGACTGAGAGCATGCTTATCTACTTTTCTCCTGTGGCTCTCTGACACGTCAGGGGCGGTACCCTCGGTCCAAAGGATTACACCAGGGATGTCAAACTCATTTTTGTCCCGGGCCACATCATAGTTATGGTGTTCATCGGAGGGCCGTTATAACTGTGAACCCATAGAAATGTATGATCGCCTTATATTATCACATATACACACTAAATTGATGGATAACTAGTTTTGAAATCAGAAGACAGTAAATAGTTTGTTCAACTATTTTTCGAGATTTTAAAGGAGGGATTGGTAACAAATGTTTTCAATAACTCATATGTAGTTTAAAAAATTGCATTACTGCAAAAATATATGAAGACAATTTGAAAGAAACATGTCAAGTCAACACACATGATTTGCCTTCACGGGCCACATAAAATGATGTGGCAAGCCGGATCTGGACCCTGGGCCTTGAGTTTGACTGTGGATTACACGATTGTTTGAGGAGTATTTCCCCTTTTGGATTGACTGGGCCAAATTTGAGGTAAGGGCTTTTTTTATCAATCGGATTGTGCAAAAACAACTCTCACCATGTAGAGTTGTGTGTATCCTTTCGTGGGCTTCCAACCTCCCTCCGTGTCTGATTTGGTAATTGGGTGTTACGCTTGAAACAAGATATAAAAAATTGAAAAATGACTCATTATTTTATTTTCGTTTTGATACCAAAAAAACAAAATTGAAATACAGCTTGATTTTCTAGTTTGGTGTCTGGAACGAGTAAGAAAATGTCTAAAAGGTCCGTGTCTCTTTTGGTCATTGAATGTTACGTTTGTAACAAGATATTAAAAAATGAAAAACAAATGGTTGTTTGATTTTTGTTTTAAAACGGAAACATGAAAAGTACTACTACTGTACACAAACGCACATAGTTTCCAAGGCTAGCACATTAGCCAGCTAGTTTGGTATACCAGCGGAGCCCCTGAAATGTAGGACTTAGTTTTGAATGTTGGGCACGGACTTATAACCTTACGCATTTTATTTTATAAATTATACTTCTTCGTGATATTGTCCCCTGTGAGGAGTTTGCATGTTCTCCCCGTGCCTGCGTGGGTTTTCTCCGGATTCTCCGGTTTCCTCCCACATTCCAAAAACATGCATGGTAAATTGGTTGGACACTCTAAATTGCCCCTAGGTGTGATTGTGAGTGCGGATGTTTGTTGGTCTCTGTGTGCCCTGCAATTGGCTGGCAAACAATTTGGGATGTCCCCCGCCTACTGCCCAAAGACAGCTGGGATAGGCTCCAGCACGCACCGCGACCCTTGTGAGGATAAGCGGTATCGATAATGGCTAGATGGATATATATTGTCGTGTTACGTGGAGAATAAAAGATTTACCAAAAGCGCCATGGTCAGGTGAAGTGATCATTTGGTAAATATATTGAATGGACTACGTTCCTAAGAGCAACATTGGCTTCTTTGTAAATGGTACATTTTATAGAAAAAGTAAATAAAAAGCGACCCATTCGGGTAATATTCGAAGAAATTACACCAGAATAAAAAATACACTAACAATAAAGATCTCTTAATTTAGTAAATTATTAAGACACTGAAATCTTTAAACACTCAGCAGCAAAAGCCCATGACGCGCCTAAGTATTAAAGTATGTATATACATGTATACACTTATTGTGATAAAAAAAAAAAATACATGCAATAACAGTTACAACTAGAGAATGCAATTTCTGGAGAAATTGCGTGTGAAGGCGAAGAAAGCTGAATGGAAACCGTGGAATGCGTTGGAATGAAGTTGAATGAAGTAGAATGAAGTTGAATGACCTTGAACAAAGATCAGAAGGGAAACAAGAAAATAGGAAGTAGGGAAGCAATGAAAGAAGGACGTAAAGGGAATAAAAAAGAAGGAAAATGAAAAATTATGGAATCAAAGGAAAGGAGGAAGCAAGGAACCAAGATAACAAGGAAAACAAGCAAGAAAGAAAACAAAGAATACAAAATAGTAAGAAGGATAGGATGAGGTGAAGAAATGAGGAAGAAAGGACACTATATAGGAATCAAGGAAGGAAGGAAACAAGGAATCTCAGGGAGGAAGAAACCTGGGGATGAGAAAACGGAGTCAAATATTTTTGAACAAAATGGCCGCTTCATTAGGGACACCCGGGCATGAAAATTCTGGGTGTCCCAATACTTTTGAACAATATGGCCGCTCCATTAGGGACACCTGGGGATGAAAATTCTGGGTGTCCCAATACTTTTGAACAACATGGCCGCTTCATTAGGGACACCTGGGGATGAAAATTCTGGGTGTCCCAATACTTTTGAACAACATGGAAGCTTCATTAGGGACACCTGGGGATGAAAACTCTGGGTGTCCCAATACTTTTGAACAACATCCCCAAGATGGCCACCGCACTGGGGAGACCTCGGGGTGAGTATCCCCAGTCTAGCTAATGTGCCTGCCCAAGATGGCCGCCACACTGGGGAGACCTCGGAGTGAGTGTCCTCATTCTAGCTAATGTCTCTTTCCAAGATAGCTGCCGCACTGGGGAGACCTCGGGGTGAGTACCCCCAGTCTAGCTAATTTCCCTGTCCCAGATGGCCGCCGCACTGGGGAGACCTCGGGGCAATAACACTGGTCCACTGGAAATGAATGATGAATTTTTGTGGGTTTTTTTAAGTGTGAATGAGTTGAATGTGTGGAAAGTAAGAATTTTGGGGGTGTTGAAAAGCTGACTGTGAGTTGAATGAGTTGAATGACTTGAATTTGTGGAAATTGGAATGGGGTAAATGCGAATATATATATATATATATATATATATATATATATACACGTCATCTTTGAAGTTACAGGGCTGTCAGATGCTTTTTCTGTGTTGAGATCCTTTAGTGAAGAGCAGTAACATTTAATACTCGACCAGGAGTTTCTGTTCAGGTTAAATATTTCAGACTAGTGTTGACTTTTACAACAAATACCACGAAAATATATCCTTCAAAGAGCTTGTTTTGAAAAAAACAAACAAAAAAAACCCATACTTTTTTCCATCAAATTTGAGCCTATCCTTAGGTTAAGAGCAGAAATTCTGAAATGTGAAATCAACTTTTTCTGCGGCCAAACAAGATACACACAGATATGTCTGTTACAATTATTCAGGTACTATTTAAAACGACCCTTGCATTTGTTCTGACAAAGGGTGGTCGAAAAGAGTTTTTACACATTACGCTGTGTTGTGTTAATAAGATAAAGCAATGCGTCTTTAAAGGCTGCAAATTCATTGTTTACTGCACTAGATAACAAGACTGAAATGTCTGGATATTGTTCTGCAAACTGATTTTCAGCTGTGAGCTTGTCATGCTCTGTTAAAAATGTATCAAATCCAAAAGGAGTGTGTGCTGTTAGAAGATCCCAGCAGTTGACGGTAAAGGTCTGCTGCTTCAAATGAGCAAGGCAGCAGTTCTTGTGGGACCTTTTTGCGGCTCCCATGTCATTTGGTACACCTTTTACTGTTAATAAAGGACACACAGTCGGTTTCAAAACATACCCATTATTGTGATAATTTTTGTTTGTGATTTTTAAAGACTTTTAAATTTTTAGAAAATTATTATTCAATTATTTTTGCATTTGTTTCGTTGTGTTTTTTTATTTTATTGAATATTAAGAATGGCATAATTGTGGTTATCGAAGGAAGATCGGAACTTCATATTATTCAGTTTGTCATTTTATTTGAATATACGAGGTGTCGGGACAGGAGGATTGTGCTCAGTGAGAGAAATATGTAGGCCCACCCTGATTTTTTTCAGGCCCACCCATTAGTCACGTTCTGGCATCGCCCCTGATCCTGATACTAGCAAATGCAATTATCGAAACCATCAAAACAAACAAACAAACAAACAAAAAAGAAAAACTGTATAATGTCATGAAATATCTATAGATGAGGTTTTACTTAAACACTTCTTCATAGATGCAAAGGTGGTTTTTACAGGCATCACAGAATGAGCCACAACCTTTTTGCTGAATCCGTCAACTGCTACTACATGGGTGACTCCAAACATGACAAGCTTTTCATTTTGATCCATATGAATTTTGTGCCCCATATAATCAGCCTGGAAGGGCATAGGGTTGATATTGCGGGCACCCTAAACAGACAGAAAAAAGCATGTCAACAATTAAACATTTTTCAGTCCCATATATTGTCATTATTACACTGTTGCTTGAATTAACAGTGTCACATTAAATATATGTACTAGTGTCTTTTGGTCTGGCTAGTTGCTATACTTTATTACTGGAGCTAAGCTTAATATCTGCTGACACACAATGATGCAAATAAGTACATATAAGATCAAATATTTCAAAAGTATGACTACAATATTTAGGACAACATTATAGGTCGACAACATTATAGGTCTACCTGCTGTCTTGCTCCATGGTAGGGCAAGTGCATTAATTTGAGAATTGATCCAATACATTTCCTGCAGCGTGCACTCTTTTTGTAGCTAAATATCCCTTCATCATTCTTCTTCCATAGGTAGGTCCTGTCTGAAAAATACAAGAGAAGAACTCAAACTTTTTCACACATTTGGATGTATTACAATCGGTGTACAATATGTATATTTTGGTCAAGATCTGCACATAGTCACTGATAGCTATTGATAATGTCATCTAGGCTTTGACATGACATATAAATAAATTCCCAGCAAATTAGTAAAAACAATTACACATCTCTAACAATAATATTGCATTGCAAATCAAAGCAATAGCAAGGCGACAAGTTATTATAGGATTAATGCTATCAAATTAAAAATGCTAGCATTTGCTTATGCACAGGCTACGGGTTATAACAAAACAATAGCTATAATTAATGCATGACAACCATCAAGCCACCAGTTCACGTTTGTTATTTTATATCAGAAAACACATTTATCTAACTACTTAAATAATGATAGCATTGCCATAAAAAATAAATAAAAATGTGTTATACCTCAGTGTCATTCCAAATGTGCGTCGGGAATTCCCATTAGCCTTAAACCGTTTTCATTGCAAATTCGCCTTACATGTCTTGCCGAAAATCCTCTTCTTCCATCACATCTATCATGCAATAAGAGCTCAGAGATTTCAGTGGATGACAGGCCTTGTTTTGCCATGTCTAATATCATGTCGGAATAGGGCTCCAAAGCCATCTCACAACCGTAAACCAAGTACAACTAGCAGTGATTTCTTCCCCCACATGTGGGCTATTAATTGCCCCCTCCTTCTCTATCGTGTTTACCACTGGTAGGCAATTGTGGACTCAACTCCACACTGTCGCCACTTACCGGTCAGTAGAGTTGTCGGCGACAACTTCCGGTTAAACCAAACAAATAAACGGACCATTTTTCGATTTGTGTCTCGTGCTATACTCTATTTTCGTTTTAAAAACCAAAATAGAAAATGTAACGGCTTTCATAGTTTTTCTTACTCGTTCCAGAAAAGAAACAAGAATATCAAGCTGTATTTCAATTTTAATTTTTCCGTTCTAAAACGAAAATCAAATAACCATTCGTTTGTCAAAATTGTAATATCTTGTTTCAAACGTAACATCCAATGACCAAAAGAGACACAGACTTTATAGCACCGCAATTTCCTGTCTCACAGTTCACCTGGTTAACTTTTATTCTGAATGATATCCATCCACTTCCTTTTGGATTGTGAACCTCCTGCGGTCAGACCACCTTGGTGTTTTTGGTTGCCTGATTTGGTGGAATCCAAAACACATTATGGCGATTGATGGTAAGTCGGCAAAACCCGTCTATATCTGTTTGGGTTCCGGTGTAGGTACCAGATGTACTCGGGAGGACAGGTGGAGCGACGCTGTGGCGTGCTATCTTCCGGTCCCAATGACAGCATCAAACTCGTGTCTTCAAAGTGTGCTCGCTGTCAGTTGGAATGAGGTCCAGTTAGTGTAAATGACATTGTGCTTCAGTTGAGTCAAGTGTCGGCGTAGCGATCAAAGCACCATATCTGGTGGAATGAGCTATTTGCAGTTGCAGAATGCAAAGTGCAAAGTGCAGGTCGGTCCGAGTGGGCATAGACGTGCATAGATTCTTTGAAGCTCAACTATAAAGACAACCACAACAAAGTGCTGTGCAGAAATATGGGGATTCATTTGTGCCAAAAATATATTATGTGTCGATGATAAGTGTCTATGGGGTTCCATATGTGCCAAAAATGTTATGTGTCGATAGAAAATTATTAAAAAAAATATATATATATGTAATGTATCTATATAGAATATAAAGGGGAAAACGTATTTTGCACGTATGCACAGATTTTGTTCGTATATGAAATTGCATTTTTGTCATGCATCTGGTTAGGAAGTGTGTGGTCCTTTTTCTGGCCCGCTGGGCTAGAAAGTTTCTGGATCCCCGTGATCACAACTTCTTGACAACTTCTTGACAGGAGTGGCTGAAAGCAGCGCCATACTCACCCGGGACAAGCGGGAATACTGAAATAGTGCAAAATTGTTTAGCATGACTCAAAAGTAACATGAAATGGTCAAAACTGGTGGGAAAGTACTACTAAAGGGGAACATTAACAGAGCTGTTGGTACCAGTTTGCTGACTCACATGTGCCTCTTTTAAGTCTCAAAATAAAGACTTTATACTCTTTTAATGCTATGTCATTCTCGCTGTGAGCGAGGAGTATATTTGTTGGTCGTGTGTCCGTTGAATGTGATACTTACACTAATGGACAAGTGTAATTTTGTGGCTTGATGAAGTTGTGCCTCCGTATGTCAAAATAAACTAATGCTTTTATTGGTCCTGTCTTTTTTTTCCTTTCACATTATAGGCTTACATTTCTGCAAGTAGAAGCCGTATGTGTGGTCTCAGCGCTGCATACCAATAATTCTGGTAACAGAAGCAATACTCTAAATCGGCCCTGCAGTGAGTGAGAGAACAGTGGGGCATTTGCGTAGGGCAGGACTGACCATCAAAACAGGCTAATATCACAGAGGCAAGTGTGCTGTCATTTTTTTATGCTTGGGGTATTTTCATGAAAGCATGTCACATGTCACACACATGTTACTAAGACACCTCGTACCGTCATAATTCATGCTGAGCTGAGGCAGACATATCTGCTGCTCTTCAGAATGTGTGGCTCATGATATGAATCAAGGGTGTAGCATTGTTAGTTTTAAATTCTTCATTTTCGAGACTAATCTTTGGGTTATCAACAAAACAGACATTATTAGCTTTCACAAACACCATTTCACGGGTGTCCAAATGTTTTCCTCTGAGGTCCGCATTGAGAAAAATTGAAGAGTGCAGCGGTTGTTATAATGTTGTTGGACTTTATTAAACATGCGGAAATCAATACATCAAGCGAGTACATATCATAGTTCTTTTGAGAAACTGTTCCATCACAGCTTTCTGTTAAAGGCGATGAGTTAAACAGCTTTGGATTTGTCATGATTTTTCTGCGGTCAGCAGGCATGTATCCTACAAAAATAGATTTGGCCGATTAATTTAGAAAATACCGTATGTAATGCTCAATATATATCAATTTAGAATCCCATAGAATGACCTTAATGTTCCGTGTGTACAACTGGTGTAAATGGTTAACTCATTCATTGACAAAGACATATTTATATGTCTTTTCACAGACCAGACATTCAATTCCAGGAACTTATTTATTTATTTCAATTTTTTTTCAAACGTTACGGTAAAAGGGGGTCTATTAAAGATAAAGATTAAAACAAACTGCAAACCTCAGCCATTTTGGCAGATGTTTAAAGGGCCATGAATTGGTCAGGCCCGAATGCAAACAGTGAAGTTCGTTCTTTAAGAGGCTCTCATTAGTCCATACAGGGGTCCTGGCATAAACCATCAGTGGAAAAAAAAATAAAACAACAGAAGCAAGGCTTAAAATGTTTTTTTTCTTTGTGGAGCAGATTTGCGAATCAATGACTTCATTTAAGGAGCGACTTTCTAACTTTATGGAGCAATTTTGCAGTGTGAGTACTCTCAAATATTTGAGGGATGAATGGAATTGTTTGCTTTTATCTGAATTTGACCAGTCAGATGCAAACTTAAATGCGCACCGCCACCACTGTAGTTGGACGTTATTTAGGGGAATTGCAATTATTAATTTGTTTGCTTATTCTGACGCATGAAAAAATGTACTTCTTTTGGTACATGTAAAATAACCGCAATAATATCCATTGCTATAGTCAACATTCATATGATTTTCCCAATACTTGCAGTGTGGGACCCTGTTATCATCTGGCTGATTTAGTGCAATTTTCTAGGTGGTCTGGTGCCCAATCTCTTTTGCACCTCTGACCGCTTTTACGCAAACATATTTTTGACGAACGGTCAGCGGGGGACAGAGACAACCGTTGCACTGGTCAAGATACGCACCAGAAGATGAAACAAATATATATATATATATATATATCACTCTGAAGTATAAGTCACCTTTATTGGGGGCATTTATTTTACAAAAAACGATACCAAGAACAGTAAAGCTAAGTCTGGAACCCCAAATCCCTGTTTCCTCATTGCATAGACGGCAGCGAATAAATTTGGTTCAAAATTTCTGTTTCTAACTACGGAAATATTTTTCTTTTTAGTTTAAAATGGCTTACCTTAAAGTCCCATTGTGACTATAGACTCTTGGTCAGTTATAGCACCTTTAAGACGAGGAAAAAAAAAGTGACACAAAATACGGTATTTTATTATTAATTGTTTTTTTTGCATATCATTGCTGTCCCGTGAAAAAACATGTATGTCCAATTTAGCCTGTTTTTTTTTTTGTATGTTCACGTTAATGAGATGTCCGTAACGCGGAAATCCCATTAACGTAAAAAACAAAACAAAAAAGGACCTATGTTTTTTTCACAGGACGGTAACGATATGTAGAAAAGCTCTATAAAACCATTTTATCGTTAATTAATTTATTATAATTATAATAATGATAATAATAATTATTATTATTATATATTATTATTACATTATATCATAATAATAATTATTATTACTACTATTATTATGATTACTGTTATTATTACTATTATCACTCATAGTGGTAGTATTTGTAGTGGGGGATGTGCTGGCCACTAAAAAATTTAGGGGACCGGGCTGTAGTTTGGACACCCCTGCACCAGACCAACTGTTCAATTAATCGTCAATCTAAATGTCAATTGAATTAACTTGGACTGTATTTTGTTAACAACTTGGTCATTTTTGAGTTCAGTGCAAGCAGTGGCAACATGGCTGAACATTTCCACATAAACACGCCCTTACTGGAAAGTGCGGCAATGTCCAAGCGTGTGGGAACCACTGTGTATCTGAAAATGGAGAATTGCCAGCCCTCTGGTTCCTTCAAGATCCGCGGTATTGGGTACTTGTGCCAACAGGTACGGTATACACCTTCCATATACCTTATGTAGAAAAGTGCGCAGGGAATTACCCGAATTTCACATGGATTCTTTGCTCTGCAGCTTGCGTCACAGTCCAAAGGATTTGTCTGCTCCTCAGGTTACCTCTTCTCTTTTATAGAGCCTTCTCATATTATCACTTAAATATAGATACAGTACACCATTCAGTAGATGGGTGAGTTGTAACATGACGTCTTATTTCAGGTGGAAATGCGGGGATGGCGGCTGCCTATGTAACCCGAAAAATGGGTGTGCCAGCCACCATAATAATTCCCTCATCAACACCTCATTTTGTTGTCCAGAGACTTGAGGATCAAGGTGCTACTGTCAAGATTGTGGGCAAGGTAAACCTCTTTACAAGTCAATTTGGACCTCTAGAGGCTGTTTGTGTTTGATTATTTTGTGTTGGAATCTTAACTGAGTATAGTAAATGGTATTTTAAAAAGGACATATAAACGAGCACTGTACACAGGTTTGGGATGATGCAAACGCTGAGGCTCTCAGACTAGTCGAAACAGATGGACTTTGCTATGTGTCTCCGTTTGATCATCCCTTGATATGGTAGATAAGAATCACTTATTCTCGTTTCAACACTTTACATCCCCTGGATTCCTAATATTTCAAATGTTCTTCCTCCTCCTACCCACACAAAAGGAAGGGGAATTCTAGTCTGATCTCAGAGGCTGCAGCCAGTCTGGGTCCAAATGTCAAGCCTGGAGCAGTGCTGGTATCGGTAGGCGGAGGGGGGCTCCTCTGTGGGGTCATCCAGGGCCTAAAGGGTGTAGGCTGGATGGACGTGCCCATCATCGCCATGGAAACACTTGGCGCAGACTGTTTGAACGCTTCTCTTGAGGCAGGAAGGATCGTTACCTTGGATGACATCACCAGGTCAAATGTCTTCTTTGAGGCTTGCCTGAATACTGTAATGGCTCACATATAAGACGCAAAAAAAATAAAAAATAAATAAATCATCCAAAATCAAGGTGGTTATTATACAAAAAGAAAAAAAAAATTAATCACATAGTATAGATGTTTACCTGGTAACCGATATGTCAATATGATCTTAATAATTCGAGTGGTTTTGACATAATTCCCCCACGGAACTAAGGACCAATTTAGAGCTGCACCAATTAATCGATTAGAAAATTAATTGATAATTATTTTGAATAATCAATGAATGTTTTCGAGACCTAGTTTCATTTCAAATTGTACCACATCCTCAGAATTTCAGCCCCCTAAGAGTAATATTTTCAGATTTCTGTAGTCCTCCATGTAAGCAGTAGAGTTGCCGAGATTAGTCGACTCATCACGACTACGTCAATGATTCAAATAGTCAAATTAGTTTAATAGTTGATGAGTATTGTAATTGTAATTTACCCTTAAATATCTGTGTATAATCTTACACATTATTTTTGAATGGCTGCTGTCACGCCAATGGAAGTCAGCAATTTACACATGTTTGAAAAGGTGTTTTGACCTGTACAAATTACACTGAAACTTGAAATCATGTTCACTTGAAAGAGCCCGCACAAGATTACTGCCAGATTATTGCCAATGACTAATTGTCAAATAGTCACTGACTGCACACGGCAATAAGAGCTCACAAAGGAGAGTCAACGCTATGAAGGAATAGTGAAGAAAATAAGGGACAGCACAATAAATGAGAGAGGGTTGTCCGACAATTGTCAGCCTTACTGGCCCTATCAACGTCAGTTTGTGCACGCCAAAGTGTGTGCTATTCACATTCATGAAATACACAGACAACTTATTACCTCCTAGTTTTGCGTCGCCGTAGATATGCATCTTAAAATGGGTATGTTGCAAGGAGGTTACCTACCGCTATTCATATTTCTGGGTTCCAGTGCTGGCAGCCAATACTGATAGCAATGTTAGAGAACGTCTCCTTACACACAAAAAAAAAATACGTCTGAACATCCCAATCTATCAAATAACTATTTGATTAAAGGTTAAACTTTGCAGCATGGATACTAGCAAATTATGAGGGCGGATAATACATGAGGAAAATGATCTATTGAAGGGTGATTGGGGGAGGGGGTTGTTGGGGGGCGTATTACATCCGGGTGCGTGTCATGCTCGAGAAATTACGGTATCTATTAGACACTCATTGTATCCCCGCTGACTTCAAAAATCCCCCCTCTCTTTCTATTTTATTCCCCAGTGAAGCTAAAAGTCTTGGTGCAAAGACAGTATGTACAAAAGCCTTTGAATACAGTCAGAGCAATGAGGTCACAATCATTTCTGAAGTGGTGACTGACCAGCAGGCTCTTCATGCCATAGAGACATTCCTGGGTAAGATTTCTTTTGAAAGCGCTTTCACGCTTCAAGTCATTTTACTAAACTAAACCACAAAGAAGGCAAAAGAAGCCTGGTGTTTTGTGCTGTTTGTGTCTACATTTGTTAGACGAGGAGCGCGTACTGGTGGAAATGGCATGTGGAGCAACACTTGCAGCTGTCTACAGCGGAGTTGTGCACCGATTACAGGCTGAAGGTAAGCCATCACTTTCCTATAGATTTCTCATTTAGAGCTAAAACACATCCACTTGATCGTGTTCACTTTGGAATATATATATTTTTTAATTTTCATTGTAAATTTTAGGGTACTAGTTTTTAACACATTGAGTTCATATAGATGGTAGAGTGAAAAAGACGAGGCAGAATACCACTTCCACACGAATGCTGGGATTTTACAAAGGCTCGTACTTTATTCAGGTTGCTTCTTATTATATTTTCCTTCAAGAACCTAGGGGTTACCCGATCCGATATTGATATCGGATATTGGTCCGATATCAGACCAAAAAACAGTATGGGATTATATCGGTCAACATCCCAAATCTCCGATATTAGCACTCATATATAAGCAGTCTTGTACAGACTCCGCTCCTGCTCTTAAATCCAGCAGCATCTGGATCTAGCGTGCAGATCCCACGTGATCAAAACAGCCACGTGTATGATGGAGCTAACGAAGAAGATATTGGCCGTGTGGGAGTCGTTTACAGAGCTCTATGGTGCGCCCAGTTTTTACGATGTGGCAACTGAAAAGAATTATATATTGTACTTGTACAACCAGCCGAAGTATACTAGACTCCCAACGAGCATATATATTATAAATCTCGAAGTTTGGGGTAAAAAAAAAATTGATTTGAATGAGAGCCGCAGCTGAGGCTCCCTCAGAGGTCCCCCGGCACAATGGTCGTGGCGGCTTCAGGCGGCCACGGGAAAGCTTGAACCGGTGAGAGTGATGACGACCGAGCCGTATCTTTTTCCTTTTTAAAGTGGAAGTCAACCCAAACATATTTTTTTCAAGAATATGTTCCCTGCAGGCTCACTAGTTGAAACACGGCATTCTGATTAATTTTGCGTTGTGGAATATAAATTAAGCAGCAAAATGCATTCGTTTTTAGCCATCTCTGGGGGCGCCCATTTTGTCTTCTGTCGACTGAAAATGACATCACAACTGCTCACAACGACCAATCACGGCTGAACTGTTTTCTGAATATGAGCCGTGATTTGTCTCTACCCGCATTATTTGTGCCTGACAAATAAATGAATAGCAGATTTCCGTTACCAAAGTGAGGGGGTATCTTAAATATAGGCAATTTTAATATATGTAAATATACCACAAATGATCGTCCCAAAACACTTAAGCATAACATTCACAATGATTTTCAAACATTGTTGTACCATTAAAGCTAATTCACTGCCAACTAGGGCTTAACAATTGGGAAAAATAATCTTATTGGGATACACGCCCCCCCCCTCTCTCTTTCTTTCTTTCTTTCTTTCTTTCTTTCTTTCTTTCTTTCTTTCTTTCTTTCTTTCTTTCTTTCTTTCTTTCTTTCTTTCTCTCTCTCTCTCTCAATATTGCTAGCCTGTGCTCTTTTGGAGGTCATAAATTAAAAATCTTTAATAGACATGATGGCGCCATAACGACTGACCTTTGAACATTTTAGGTCGTCTACCAGCTCTCTTGGGCCCCCTGCTGGTAATAGTGTGTGGAGGCAGCAACATCGACGCAGCACAACTATCTATTCTGAAACACAAGCTGCAGGAAAAGTAAATGTTTTGACAAGAAAATGTAAGTCCAAACTAAAAATCAGAAGAAATCTTTCTGAGATGAATTCATGTGACTGTCATTTTATAAATGTATACTAAAAATGCCAATTTAGAAATATACGCTGTTTTGATTACTTAATTTTTTTTCAGTTATTCTAATAAAATTGGTAGATGAAAAATGATAAAATGTTGTACATAATTATGTATATTTTGGGACTTTTCTTGAGAAGGCGGTTTCCCCAAAAATGTTCAATTACCATGCTTCCCCACTTGGTGGGGTTGCAGTCCATTATTCTATCCCAAATAAATCCTTTTGCAGTTTACCAATCATCATTTTAGGAAAAAAACATTAATTCGACTTCACATCTGTTTTCTTACTTTTTTTGGGCCATTTCTTCTCTTGTTGATGTGAGGAAAACACACCCTAACATTTGTGCTCTATAGCAGTGTTTTTCAAACTGTGTGCCGCGGCGCACTGTTGTGCCACGAGATATTGTCAGGTGTGCCGTGGGAAATTATCTCATTTGTGTGCTTGTGCGGTCTAGCAGCGTAATCATGTCTTTACTACATTGTAGTACTCTTCCATACCAGCAGGTAGCCACAGCAGCAGGTATCAAATAGCCTTTCAAACATGCCCATGTTTCACACTAAGTATCAATATGAAACATTAAAAAATACTTTTTTCTTTGTGTTTATTTAATTCCTATTCAAGATGTTATAATATAATTTCATTCTTGAATGTTAAAAAATTCTTATATATAAAAAAAATAACAGTTATATTGTTAAAATAAGCTTTTTTTTTTCACAATTTCAGCTTGTGGTGCTGCCGCGGGATTTTTTCTATTAAATAAATATGCCTTGAAAAGTTTGAAAAACACTGCTCTATAGTCTGTTCTTTTGATGACACTAAATGGACCGTGAGATCTCATGACTGTATGGTGAGTGTCTGTTTTGCATTTGACATCAGACTCACAAGCAGGGCCAAGCCAAGCCAGCATGGCGTCCTAGGTAAGATTTTCTAAGGCGGCCACCATTGTCAGTGATTCTACATGTACTTAAAAAAACAAAATAACCTATTGTTTTTACTATTCGTTAATTTACAGGATAACATATCACCCATGTGCATGCGTAACAAATTACAAAAGCTAAATGATCAGAAATGGAATATGAATACTCTCGCCCAAAAATAAAAATCCTCTTCATAAGTGAAGAAAATCCGTCCATCCGTCCGTTTTCTGAACCATACATTATTATTCTGCATCGATGGATGCTATGAAGTTATTGGAGCCAATCAATCACTGGAAATGTCCTCATTTCTGACACCATACAAGCAGAATTGTTTGATATATGGTATATCTATAAAAGTAGGTATACAGTAGGAGCACATCAGTGAAACTGGTAACATGATGAATGTATTTTTTTTCTGTTTTCTTAATAAATACAGTAAGTATTGTATTGGTTTTCTTTTTTTATAACTGTATACATACTTTTGCACCCGTCTATATTGTACATCTAGTATAATTTCAAGATGGAAATAAATGCCATGTGGTGAGCTGAACAGGTATGTTTAACATATTGCAGGAGCTGGCCTGATTTGAAGAAAGTAGGAGCTACGAAAGAAAATGAAAATAGCTGGTTAGACAAGCGTTATATGATCACGTATGCATTGGAAATGGCTAACTGAATAACCTGCTGCACTGCTAATAGTCTCCGTGTTGGGACAGACACTGCTCCAAAATGAAATATTGACAAACTATAATCTTATGCATCTAAAACACACTCTATATTTATCATGCATACAACCAAGTATGAAGCACTGAGAAAAATTAACATTTGTACCACAAAAAAGCCTCACTAATAACTGTTTTTACATTTTAGTCAAGTCAAATTAATTTTATACAGCCCCTAATCATAAAGTCTCAAAGGGTTTCATATGCCCGCAGTTGACAAATATGAATGACATTCCCTGACCTTAACCCCCAGGAGAGCAAGGAAAAAATTAAAAAAAACATCTGGGGAAAAATGAGAAAGCTTGAGAAGGGACCACAGATGGGGGGAATCCCCCTTCCAGCATGATCAGGCTGCAATGGATGCCGAGTGGGCAACATTTAACACAAATTATAATGCTATATAATGTTAGTTGAAATAGTGTGAAAGTCAATCAAATGAAGCGCCGCAGGAAGACGACTTTGGTGAAGTAGGTCCCTGCCCAGTTGGTCAATGCAGAAATCTCCATAGCAGCGCCTCCAAGGATGTGGGCAACCTCCGATCTTGTTCCCAGTTGTTGTACAAAGTATATCATTTCATGTCAGTCCATATCATTATACATCATTCACAGTATCATTCCACAAATTTGAATTCAGCCTCTCAGCCTTCACGCGCAATTTCTTGCATTCTCTCGTTAAATTTTATATTTTCCATTTATTGTTTACAATTGTTTTTCATATAAATACTGTAATTATGAATTTTCTACTGTGTTGGTATATGTTAGTGATCAACTACGGTGCATAATACAAATTGCCAGATGTTTAGTTGCCGCGGTAGGAATGGAAACGTATGATGAATTGATGAATGATGAACGAATTATGATTATACTTATTATTTTTTCAAGAATATGTTCTATGCAAGCCAACTAGTTGAAACAGGGCATTCTGATAAATATTGCATTTATGGAATAAGTGTTAATCCACTCATTTTTAGCCATCTCTGGGGGCGGCCATTTTGTCTTTTGTCGACTGAAAATGGCGTCAGAACAGCTCACAACGGCCAATCACAGCTCAGATTCAGAAAACAGGTCAGCTGTGATTGGTCGTTGTGAGCAGTTGTGATGTCATTTTCAGTCGACAGAAGACAAAATGACCTCCCCCTGAGATGGCAAAAACGAGTGCATTTTGCTGCTTAATTTATATTCCACAAACGCAAAATTCAGAATCAGAATGCTGTGTTTCAACTAGTGGGCCTGCTGGGAACATATTCTTGAAAAAAATATGTTTGGGTTGACTTATGCTTTAAGTACATTTATTTCCCATGGTCTAAAATTCTTTGTGATCCTTAAAATGGAGATACTCGTCATAGAATATCTATGATTACTAAATGACCTGTTGTAAATTAAGATGAAAGTCTACACAGCAACCACAGCTTGATTGTTGCATTTCAAATCAATTGTGAAAGTCAATCCCATTTTCCAAATACTTGTGGATATCCATCATGTATTCTGCCAGATGCAGATGGACATGCCTGGCTAGACATTTGCTAGTGTACAATATTCTGAAATGCTTGTTGCTAAGCGTCGTCTTCTTAATGTAATCAAGATGAGATAAGTGTCTGTCTTAGTGTTATGTAATGATTGAGTCACCCTGTGAGGTTAGAATCCCAGCCTCCATCACTGCTTCCCCAGCAGTAGGCTGCTTCCAATCCTGGGAGGAGCCCAGGTGGTGATAACACATCAAAGTCACACTTGGAGTTGTTCTGTCATGTCAAACTGAGGGGTGAGGGGGGAATAAAGAAAAATAATTAACATTAACTCATTTGGTGTGTGATCACACTCATGTACACGCATACGTATTGGTTCTGTCACATAAGCCTGCTAAGGTTGGTAGTTTTTCCAGTATTTACATTGTAAGTAGATAGGGTACCTGATTGGATGATGAAAGGTTCTGGGAGAACCCTGAAGGATTTTCAGGGAACCTTTGCCCATTCTTTTCTATTTAATGCTTTTATCTTTAATGTGTTAGATTAGCCCTCTTTGGTGCATATGATTAGATGGGTGACTTGAGCTTGGCCGGGGAGTTGCTGTGACCTTTCTTCCTGGCTCGTCATCTTATCTATGACATCCTTGGCACACTTCAACAATTCAACAAAACACTTCTCAATGAAGCATGAAAAATACAAAACCAAGCAAACTATCATCATTTTGGTGTATGTGCCATCAAAAAATACATGTACGATCTTGCCATCTTCATTACAAAAACAAGTTAATTGCTCTAAATTTTGTCTCAGAAAATCATGACAAGGATAGATGTTTTACATTATTAATCAAAACCAACACCCAATCATATTTTCCATAAAACACCAGAATTGCAAACTGAACACACAAGGAACACACAAGGAACATACAGCCATACATACCATTTATTATTTTAACAGCCTGATTTGTTTTAAATCTCTTCAATGTCTTTCTAAAATGTTCCATTTCTCTCATGTTGACCCAAACACGTCTTATAAATCTGCATTTATTAATAAATTGTTTTGCAATTATCAAAGTGTTGTTTATTTCCTGTTTACTATTTTGTTTCATCGTCACATATTTAATGTCTCTGAACTTTAGTCGGACTGACTTCTGATCCTTCTCAATTATCCACTTCTGAAATGGCTCCCAAAACTCTCTGGTGTATTTACAGTCAAAAAATAAATGTTCCAAAGTCTCAACATCAGAATTACACACAAACAAGAAAAAAAAACCCTCTTCATTAAAACTCATTCAGTGCCAAGGACATATTCACAAGTCATTACATATACATGTGTTTTTGGGATTGAATTACTCAATCAATATTTATTTAACTCTTTCACTCATTCAATGAGTTAATCAATCAATATTTATTTAACTTATTCACTGCCAAGGAGATATTTATTTGTCTTTCCACAGTCCAGCCGTTCAATCACAGGAACTTATTTATACATTTTTGAATATTTTTCAAACGTTAGGGTGAAAGACGGTCTGAAAATGTCTGGCACGGAATGAGTTAAGGAAAGATAATATATAACATATTAAAATGTATTTACTCTACCTTTGGTAATATGGCTGGAGTTAGGTATTAGGTATTTCTTCCTAATTCAAACTCTAATTTCTTTAGTGTACTCATTTAATAGTACTTCTTAATTAACTCATTCACTGCCAAGGAGATATTTATTTTTCTTTTCACAGTCCAGCCTTTCAATCCCAGGAATTGATTTGTATATTTTTCAAACCTTAGGGTAAAAGACGGTCTGAAAATGTCTGACACTGAATGAGTTAAACATAATGAAAATATATTAGGCAGGAGGGAACCTCAAAAGAATCTATTACTATATAATGTATACTATACAATTATTTACGAAACTGCACTGCTGATTGTGCAGGCATTATATAGGTATTTTGTTCTTGAGTAGTTGCTGCAGTTATTGATCAAAGATGGCCAAGAGCTTAGGTCGTTGCATTCTATTATTTCACCGCTAGATGGCCCAAAACTCTACACACTGTACCTTTAAGTCAACCATGTTAAGGCTAATAACTTTGGAATATTTACAAAGGTTGAAGTGGGCCTCAGTACATATGTCCACATACATTTTGGGGCCGATTGATCCTCGTTATTTTGACAACAGCTAGTCCATCACATGATTTGTATGAGAGTAACAAAACAGTTCGGAAATGAAAAAAATGATCTTTTGTCATCTTAACGTATTAAAGGTGATGGTAAAAATTCAATTTCTCTCGTAAGTGGATGTAAATCATTGATGAAGGGGGGTGCCAAATAAAATGTCGTCTAAGGCACCATACTAGTTAGGGGCAGCCCTGGCTCAATGTTTGATTTAAACCATTCTCTCTTCCGTTCGGTTCCAGTCTCTTACAAATTATAATCATGCTTTTGATCAAAAAGCTCTCTGCTCAATTGTCCAAAGCTTTATCACAAAACGCTTGTTAATCTTCCTTTTGAATAATCTGGAAAATGAGCTAAAAAATGATAATAATTAACAACTGTGTAAACCGTAGTATGGATTGCAATTATTTTGGGCCACTCCATGTGCGTATGTATCAGAACTGGGCGTGAAGTGATGCATAATCAATAAGAAGCGATTACATCTAAATAACATTATTATGTAGTTTCGGGAAACTGAAAACACAAAGAATTAAAGGGGATATTTAAGGCTATTATGTCGTTTAATATTTAGAATCCCTCCCCCTTCGCTCTCTCCTGCAGTGGTCGTCACCCCTTCTTCGACGCCTGATTTGGTTGAATCCAAAACACAACACCATGGCGATTGATGGTAAGTCGGCGAAAAGCGTCTCTCTTCTTTCCTATTCACCTTCGCTGCCATAAACACCAGCCATGCGGGACTTCCTTTTGGTTGAAATATCACATATTAGCTTCGACAGAAAAATAATCGTCCTGGTCGCGTGAGATGAAAGTTTCGTTGCTTATTATTAGCCTCATTTGCTGTGGTCAAATCCAGCCTCGTTTTGGTTCTGAACGGACAGTTCCGCTTTGTTTTCCATTGAACGACTTGAACGTCTCGATATTGAATATTCTCTCGATGCCCATCCTTTCATTTCTAGTTGGTGTTTAACACCGGCGTTATTGTTAAATGAGTGTTGTACTCGTCACCGGTGTTAAGTCTGTTTATGTATGTAACTTTGGAGGTGGTACGCAGCTTTGGTGTTTATTTGAACAGCTTGTTGTCTAAAAGCGTATGGTGTGTGAGACATCATTTTAAATGCCACTAAAAAGAGGCCGCACAAGCTAAATAAAAAGAAACGCCCTACTTTGTAATCATAGAGTGGCAAATGATTTGCTCTTTCAAGTGCTGACAAACTGCTCGATATTTCTTTGCAAAATACAGTTTGTACAAAATTGTGTATTCAAGTGCACCGATTTTGTTATAGTTATTTGCGTGTTTGTAGTTTCGGTATAATTACCAACAAACTACACGTTTTATTCATGAGTCAACTAAAAAAACTAAAAACAAGTCAGTCGTGTAGAGAACAAAATGCGGTATCGTTATAGTCCCAGTTCATTGTGGCTAAGGGTGAGACTAACGATTTGTTTCTATCATGATCCAAAGTGGCAGCACAGTACACAAGTGGTAGGCATAACTGCATTGCATTTTTGAGGTTAGGGTTTTTTATCCTGTGTAAGGTTTGCATTTTCTCCCGGTGCTTGTGTGCAATTATTACCACATTCCAAAAACATACATGTTAGATTATTAAACTTGTCTTTAGGTGCGAATGAGAGTAAATGGTTTGGTTTATATGTGCTGTTTGATCGGCGGGGAACCGGCCCTGGGTCTACCCTGCCTCTCGCCTCCAGCTCCAGCTCACCCGCGACCCGATATCAGAGCTATAGAAATTGGATGGAATATATGGATGGATGGATTATTCAGAGAGCTACAATTCATTGAATCGCTAAATCTTGAGTCGATGCATTTTTTCCTTACTTACTTCCAACTTTTCAAATCGGTATTTGTAACAATGACCAGTACAGGGTGTAGTCCACCTTTCACCTAAAGTCCTTTTGGGACATACTCCAACTCACCCATGACCCTAAGGATATAGAAAGCACATACCCATATTCCACTGGTTGGAGCGTTGTGTAAAATGTGAATAAAATATGAATAAAATGAAGTGCAAATCCTTTTCAACCGATATTTAAATTAACACACTACAAAGACAAGACATTTAATGGCCAAACTGATAAACTTGATTGTTTTTTTCCTCATATACTCTCTCATTGTGAATTTGATGCCTGCAACACGTTACAAAACATCGTGAACAAAGGCTTGTTTTCCACTGCGTTACATCATCTTTCTTTTTAACAACGCTGAATAAGCATTTGGGAAATGAAGACATTCATTGTTGAAGCTTTGTAGGTGGAATATTTTCCATTTTGCTCAACAGTTTGGGGTCTTCCTATTTTGCACTTCATAATTTGCCACACATTTCAATGATAGACAGGTCTGGACTGCTGGCAGTCTCCAGCCTGTGGACGTGTGTGTGACACATTAGCCAATGGAGGAATGAGCCCTTGTTGAGGAGTGTGATATCATTCCACAGCAGTGTGTGACCTGGCTGGTGAGGAGAGGAGGTCAGGCCTGTTTATGGTTCATCCACTCCCAACTGAGGGTCTTGCTTATTTGCTCAAAGAATACAGTGTAATTTTGCCAATATGTCTTCTTTCTTCATTGTTACTGAAAATCCAGTCATCTTTTACTTTATCTTTATAAATCTTTATCTATATAGCAGACTTAAATCCTCAACATTCCATTCAAAAACAGCAAACAAGACTCAATAAGAACAACAGCTATGATAGGCAATGAAGATTTACAGTAATTACATTTTACATGGGGACGCACAATGCTTAGTTGTGCTCCTTATCCACCAAAAAGCTTGTTCTTTGTGGACAAATAATGAACCAAAAACAAATTGCCAAATCAAAAATGTGAGTACTTTATACACTTCCTTTGTCTTATTTATTAGAAAAGCTATTTTGTTTCTTTATTTGCAGCTGTTTTGAAAGCGCTCAATAAATAAAGTTGTGTTGAGAAATGGCACGAACAGTGTTCTGTTGGGGTGAGCGACCGTTCATGCATTTGTGTCAGAGGTTTCTGATGATGTACAAGAAAGCCTGACTCAGGTCTCTGTTGACAATCATGCCAGTGTGTTTAATGGGGTCAAAGTTAGTCCTCAATGTGGAACAGCCACATCCTCCTCACCAAATTCATCCAACCATGTCTTCATGGACCTTGTTTTATGACTGAAAATGACATCACAACTGTTCAGAGCTCAGATAACGGCCAATCATGGCTCAGCTTGAGAAAACAGGTGAGCTGTGATTGGTCGTTATCTGAGCCATGAGCAACTTCGATGTCATCTTCAGTCGACAGAAGGGACAAAATAGCCGCCCCCAGAGATGGCTAAAAAGGGGTGGATTTATCATATTCCACAAATGCAATATTGATCAGAATGTCATATTTCAACTAGTGAGCCTGCAAAGAACATATTCTGGGAAAAAATGTTTGGGTTGACTTTCTCTGTAATGAATTGATGATATATGCTATTGGGATTGTCCCATTACTTTAATGTACAGGACTGACATACTGTTTCTACTATCATTATGACCAGTATGTTAGCCATTGCCTAGTAGTAGGTAGTTATTTTATTGTGACTGGTTTCCTTTTAGTAATTAACTTTACATAACCCCATTGACAAAAAAATAAAGAGGGGAAAAAAACACGAACCGTTGTAATTACTACCTTTGAAAACATCAGTATCAGCTGGCCATCTGGTGGCTACTGGCTAGATTGCCAGAGGTTAATGCTAGATGCTTACGTAGCATTCAGTTGCCAAACTTGGTTTACTACTCTGAATGTGGTTGAGCTCGAGTAGGGTTGCCAACCGTCCTTTGAAAAACGGAATCATCCCGTATTTAGGTACGTCAGTACGCGTCCCGTATTGAGTTACATTGCAGAGCACAACGCATCGCAGTTGATGTGCTTAAGCCTTTTGTTGCTGTGATACATAGTCACAGTGGAAGATGTGAGGGCTAGTTGAAACTTCAACCTGTAGGCCGATCCCCTGCTGCACAGCTCTGAGACTCAGAGGCTTTCACAAGTGTAAGTAAGAGTAAGAATTACAGCCACTTCTTGGTAGTCTGGATGACATAACTAATACGTAGATTCTGTTTGAATAAAACCTATGGAAGGTTTGCTGTGTCTATTTAAACAGGAGAATTTGGTGCAGCTTTATTTATATAGCACATTTCATACACAAGGCAACTTGATGCAGTGTTGTTTTTGGCAGCCTGTTTTAGTCTCAGTTTTAGTCTAGTCATTGTGTCAAGCTGTCATTTCAGTTTTTACTAGTTTTAGTCAGAGGTGGGCATCGTCTGCCTGTCACTAAGTTCTCGTCTGTATTTCTGGTAGACAAACGTGGTCCGAGTCCATCCCTCATCGGCGACAGCCAATCGGTCTCGAGAACATAATTTTTACATCACACCCAGGCGCCGCACAAGCAGGAACGCCACCAACTAAAGAAAACAGACACACACACACGCGCGCGGCGTTGTGATCGGTGAAGTAAAAACAATATGGGGCACGTCATTGCGTCTGTGGGACCGTAAAGTATACAACACTGTTATATTTTTTTCTTAATATGGCTGTGTGCGGCACCTGTGTGTGACGTGTACCGGTAAGTCCCTTCTCTACGTCCTTTGGCTGACTCGGACTGACCGGGCGGGCCTGAAATATAGATGGAGCTCACAGACGGATTAAAGCACTGATGAATGAATGTTTCTGTCATATTCATACTCTTTTTAGTCCAGTCAAGTTTTAGTTGACTAAAAGTCTGAGCATTTTAGTCTTATTTTAGTCAGAATTGTCCATGACTATTTTAGGATATTTTCTTCGTAATTGAAGAAATGTTTTTTTTTGTATGTCTCCAAAGCAGAATGTATTTGTTTGATAGGTAAATTTCTTATGTGCAAAACAAAATGAATTAGTGTGTGAATGATGTTTTGTATTTGAAAAACACACTTAGTTTGTATGACAGTGGAATGCTCAGTAGCGATCTTGTCAACTTTTTCCAGAAATATCAGACACCATGTCATTAGCAAAACACAGAACTTTTGTGTTCTTTCTGCTACATAGACCTGACGTCAAATAAGGCTTTATGGCCTATTCTCACTGTTTGTGGCCAAGTAGCTGATCTCATCTGCTGAGAGCTTCCACTTTTATACCATTCATTGGTGCTGTGATCCACCGAAGGTTTTCGGTCATGTGACAGTAAGGCAAAGTTGTTTCCCGCTTCAATGCCCGAGTTTTCTTTTTGTAGTCTGTAAGATAGTTTGCTTTTACTTGCCGGTGCCAAAGTCCAAGACTGATTTCTTGGTGTTGATCCAATCCACCCAGCAAAAATTGGTTGAAAAGATGTAGAAAAGACGCCACTTGTGTCTGTTCAAAAAAAAGTGAAAGGTGAAAAGACGTAATTTTCATGTCGTTGAAAAGATGTCTTTGAAAAGACAGCCTTTTACAGTCTAAATTTGATGGAAAAGTGAAAAAACGTCATTTTCATGTCTTTAAAAAGACATCCTTTTACAGTCTAAACTTTTTTGAAAAGTGAAAAACAGAGCTGGGCAGTCCATCCCAGGGCCAGACCGGACACATTTGGGGGACATAAAGGGCTTGATTAAGTAAGGGCAGACGCGTATTTTAGTCCGGCCCACTAATTGGCCCTCATGCGCCTGACATGTTTAATCTCAACCTACTCGGTGATATACGTATGTTAACATGGCTGGGAGGTCATTGTTTGTTGTGCGGTGCTCAGTCATGGTTTCATAAAGTAGAATGCATGTGTTTAGAATTGTGGCAAACTCATATATTTTGTGTCATGGTACTTTTTAGATATGAATTGAATGTATAAAACACCAACGTCAGTCTGCAAATTGTGTCAGTGACAATCACTCTGATTGGCTGCCAGCCAGGAAGTCCATCCACATTCAAAATGATGCGTGGGAGTGACATATACTTTAAATATCTTTAATAAATGCCAATTACGATAGCAAGGAAAAATTACATTTTCGAGACGATAGTTTGTTAATATCATGCAGCATTAAAAGCAATACAACTTTATTTATGTAGCGCATTTCACAACAGCTGCAACTGTAACACAGAACTTTACATATAAATAAAAAAAAAAACAATAATACAACAACAAAGACGGCTAAACACACCACATTGGACGGGCTATAACACAACCCATTTTTCAACGACTATTTTTGGACTAAATTTGGCCCACATTGAATGGGCTAAACACAACACAATTATCAACAACTATTTTTGGACTAAATTTGGACCACATTGGACGGGCTATAACACAACCCAGTTTTCAACGACTATTTTTGGACTAAAGTTGGACCACAATGAAGGGGATAAACAAAACCCAATTATTAACAACTATTTTTGGAGTAAAGTTGGACCACAATGAAGGGGATAAACAAAACCCAATTATTAACAACTATTTTTGGAGTAAAGTTGGACCACAATGAAGGGGATAAACAAAACCCAATTATTAACAACTATTTTTGGAGTAAAGTTGGACCACAATGAAGGGGATAAACAAAACCCAATTATTAACAACTATTTTTGGGCTAAATTTGGACTATGTTGGAGCGACTATAACACAACCCAGTTTTCAACGACTGTTTTTGGACCAAATTTAGATACATTTGGATGACCCAAACACAGCCCAATTTTCAACGAATATTTCTGGGCTAAATCAAGTCTAAGACAGACCGACCAGATTTAGCCCAAAATCCAATGTCCAGAAGACGTCTGGTGCTGGGTGGGTTTGAGGTAGTGGTCAGTGGAGATGGGAGGCATCTTGCACTCTAAAAACAGTTGGGTCAAAAATAACTATTTTTGGGTTAAATTTGACCCAATTGCTGTGTTAAAAAAGGACCGACCCTGACTTGTGTCAATTTGAAACCAAAAATTGGGTTATTCAGTTTTGACCCAATTTTTAGGGTTAAATCAACACAACAAATTGGGTTATTCTATTTTGACCCAAAATTTAGGGTTAAATGAACACAAGAAATTGGGTCAGAACAATGAAAATAATTGGGTTATTCCACTATTTTATTTATTTATTTACTTATTTATTCATTTTATTTAGAATGCTAAGGATACTGCCCTTTTCCCCAAAATGTATTAATAACAAGAAGTGAAAGTTTTGCAAATTTTGTGTATTTATCTTCAGGCAGATCACTCATGACATTGACACATGCAAATTTGATCAGAGGTTGGCAGTCTGTCCAACCCAGCCAGATGCCCGCGTTTGGGAGTGCAGACAGTGACACATTTGAAAAAACAAGGCTTGATTAAAAGGGCAGAAGTGGATTATAGCCAGGCCCAATATTCAGCCCTCGTGCATGTAACTTCCTCAGGAGGCAGCCAAATTTAATCTTAGCCTACTCATTGATTTGTGTATGCAAGGCAGGGAGGTCATTGTTTGTTGTGCGGTCCTCAGTCATGGTTTCATAAAGTAGAATGCATAAATGTCCAGCATTTTGTTCAGCTCATTCATGGTGGAAGTGAGAACAAATCTAAATTAAAAAGTAATGTTTAGAATTGTGTCAAATTCATATATTTTGTGTCATGCTGCTTTTTAGATGTGAACTGAATGAATAAGAAGACACCAACGGCAGTCTGCAAAGTGGTGTCAGTGACAATCACTCTGATTGGTTGTCAGACAGAAAATGCAAATCAGTGTGTGTGTGTGTGTGTCAATGTGATCGATGAATTTCTAAAATGGTATACAATTTATTTCAGTTCTTTAAACCAAGCATTGCTTCCTTGCGGTCATCACCAGAAAACTGCCTCACACTTTCTGTTTTCATTCTCCAAGGAATGCAACCAGAACCACTCTGGTAATCATATAAATGTTCCTGTGGATTACAGTAAACACATAAAGTTAATGTGGAACATTATTTGGAAAACACACAGTTCTTGTGAAGTGTCACATCCTACAATGGTGGCAGACTAATGCCTTTTTTTTTTTTACGATTCCTGCACTCTTCCTGTCCAACACACACGCTCAGTTACAAGGCAACTCGTTTTCAAAAGATTACAATGCGTGAAGTGCTTACCAAAACAGTGTGATAAATGAAGAAATCTAAATGTCAAAAGTGTCGTTGACTTGACCACGATGCTGCGTGTGTAGACATATGAACAGTATGTCGGTGGCTGTCATGGTCGGCAGTCATACTTCATTAAAATGCGCATCGGGCACCTGTGTATGGGCCTGTAAGGTTGATTTTTGACCCAACATAAAACATTACTGGCATATAACCCAATATATAGTTAATTTGAATCAACAATTGGTTTAATTTATAAGAAATAACCCAGACTTTTGACCCAATATAAACAATCCAAAAATTGGGTTAATGAAATAACCCAACTGCTTTTAGAGTGTGCGTCTAGCCTTGTTGCTAATAGCATTCTTATGTTAATTGGCAGGCCGTGCTCACCAAAAATGGTCCCAGCCGGCTGTATCTGAAAAAGTAAAAAAAGTAGTACAGCCACACAGATGAAAAGTATCCAGGAGAAGTCCAGAGAAAGAAAACGAAAGCAGTACTTAGCTGAAAGAATGCATGCAAAGCAGGAGCTGAGCATCTGAGCATCTACACACTAAGCAGGTAGACGTACTTTTTTTACAAAATGCTGAGACACCACATACAGTACCTAAAGTGCATTGTGTTACAGGCAACATGCACGTAAATTGTGAGGCAAGACTGAAAAACATGCAGTTGAATATTAAAGTGTCAGTAATGACAACTTGTTACTCTAAAAATGGATGTGGCGATAGCTGAATAAAGGACCCCAAAATAACGAAGATCTCGGTTAAAAAAGACAATAAAAAATATTCAAGAGAAACATGAACTGTACAAAATATGTGAGTAATAATATAATAAGGAAAGAAAAAGCAATGAGAACAGAAGGACTTTGTGTAAAACGTTACTTAATACTAAATGAAAGCTAAGGCAGGTGGATTGAACCACGTGGAAAGACGATGTCGATAAAGAATAACAAAAGACAAGCTAAAAATTGAAATTTTCCTACTCAAGGAATTGATATACAAACTGAAAAAAATAGGTAATTAATGATAACAATTAGCCCAAAAACACATCAAGTACCAACAAGATCACAAAAAATAATGGGTCGGAGAACGAGCACCACTTCTGCACTTATAAACCACATACTGCAGGTAGCAATTCGCAGCAGGTGTGACGCAGGAGGCCC
The DNA here is from genome assembly GCF_054856515.1 of Filicampus tigris. NCBI lineage: Eukaryota > Metazoa > Chordata > Actinopteri > Syngnathiformes > Syngnathidae > Filicampus > Filicampus tigris. The sequence goes on along the minus strand of NC_141229.1, from coordinate 20,479,375 downwards.
TGCCCACCAATGCTCAAGAGAGAAACTGCAAAACAAAACAAGCACACAGGACCAGAACAAAAAATCATTTATATATAAAGTAAACATATGCCATGTTAAACAAAATTTTGTTTTTGAACAATATTTGATGAAAACAAAACAGAATTAATTGTATTGTATTATCAAGTATTGGTACTTGGTAACGACGAGTACCCAATTGCAACGACAGTCACAACTCACCTGTTTGCTGGGGTCATGAGCTGTTCGCAAGCTGAGGCGAGTTTAGGCACTATGATGTCATTTTCAGATGAAAGCAATGGGTCAAAATGGCCACCCTCTGAGATGGATAAAAATGGGTGGATTTTGCTGCTTAATTCATATTCCGCAAACACAATATTCATCACAGTACCGTCTTATATATAATATAATTGTAAATAACATTTTTGACTTGACTTCTTCTTGAACTTTTATTACAATTCAATCGGGTTGCTGATGGTGTAGTGGTACACTTACCTGAGTTGTGAGCGGGCAGCGTGGGATCGGTTCCTACTCTGTGTGTGCCCTGCGACTGGCTGGCGATCAGTTCACTCAGCTGGGATAGGCTCCAGCACCTTCACGTGACCCTGTACAGCATAAGCGGTGTGGAAGATGACCCATGACACAATTCCATCTGGCAAAAAAGGTTAAATATCTTCAAATCATTTTTTTGGGTGTTATGTGAAGTAGAAAATTAACAAAAAATGTAATCTAAAAGTTTTGGGGCTCATGAGCACTCAGTCTCAAACTCATACTGTCCTCTGTCCTTCTCTTTTCCTGTAATCATGCTACATTTGTCCTTGTCTGTAGATGTAAACACATTATACTGTGTTTTCATCATATTGTCTTTTGTTCCCTCCACCAAAGTGGGGCTCATTCGAATCCAATGTCTTTCCAGGTGGCGAGCGTAGCTGTGGAGTACATGAGTTGATCTGCGTCAGAAAAGGTACGGCAGTGTGGTCGATCTGTGACCCCAAACTGCACCTCCCACACTGCCCTATCCATCATCCATCATTTTGTTGTTGTTGCATCCGCACCATACAGTGACAATAAACACTGTCTATTCTATCATGTTAAGCATGATTGTCCTGGACCTTGTCAATGGGGTTTCCGCCTTTTGGTGTTTTGTTATGCCATGTGTTGCTTGTCTTTGTGCTAAATGTGTTGCTTGTCTTCATAAAGATCAAACTAGGACAATGTGCGGCATTTAACATTGTCTCAATATTCCTGGTTATTTGTAAAAATAAAATCCATAGTTTGATAAATTCTCTTGTAAAGAGCAGTCAATCATGAATTGCAGCAAGGATAAAAGATTATCAGCAAAATGTTTGAACTCTATCACACTGCTCCCTTTCAAAATATACCAAGATTAAGGAGTGAACCAACTAATACTCAGTTACGTGTGTTTATTTTGTTATTGTAATCGTTTACGTATCATTTTTTAATAGGAAATTGAGCAATCCCTTATCAGTGTTTGTTGAGAAAAGACAAAAAACAAAACAAAAAATAAACAACTGATACCCCTTTGGGGTTATCCCGAATTGCTGCAGATGTAAATTTTAAAATTGAAGTATGTTTTTCCGAAAATGTGTAGAGGCCCCTCCATCATAACTCCCCCCCCATTACATTTCACCATTACCCCCAAACATCGAGAGTGGGTTCCTATCCCCACTTGCAGAACAGCTCAACACAAAAGCGATTGACCTGAGAGAGAAGATCATTAAGTCCTGGGGGAACTCAACTACCTCCTGCTTTGCCAAGGCTAAAGAAAGAAGTGCAATCAGAATCACCACTGAATCAATACCACACTGTGGAGACCCTCGACAGACTATGGACCACGTCTTGACCACATACCCCAAATACCAGGCACCAAATGGTGACCTATCCCTGATGAACCTGGACAACGAGACGCTGAAATGGCTTGCTAATCTAGAGTTGAGGATGTGATGACAGACATATGCAAGAGAGAGTTATCCTAGAGATGCTCGGCTATGAGATGAACAACGCGAAGGATCATGGGCCACCTCCATGGAAGAGAACACTAGAGGCAAAAGTAAGGCCGTTCCGGAGAGAACCTCCTAATAGAGAAAATCAAAGATGTGAAGCTTAAGAAATAAGTGTGCAAGATGTCCACTGATAAGGCACTTGAGACTGCGAAGCAAAAACTCACAGCCTTGGCTATGTGCCTGAAGAGGTACACGAGAGACGTAGAGGCCAGGAGAATAAGCACAATGTTCTCCAACAATCCAGCTAAAGTCAGCTAAAGGAAAGTCTCTGTGGCAAGGTACCGAGACCGAAAAAGACCCACCCAAGGCTGAGACAGAACAATACTGGAAGAGTATCTGAAAGAAGGGCGCATCACACAATACCAATGCCCAATGGCTGGCAGATTTACAAACAGAGCATAGCAACGTCCCAGAACAAGAACCAGTCGTCATAACAGTGGCAGATATCCAAGCAAGAGTATTGCACCGGGGCCGACATGATTCATGCCTACTTGCTAAAGAAGCTAACTGCTCTCCATGAACGCCTGGCAGCACAAATGAACTAGCTACTAATATCAGGGACCCACCCACAATGGCTACCCAAAGGTCAGACAGTCCTCAAGTGAAAAAACATTTAAAACCAGAAGCACCAACCTGTGCACTGCCTGGATTGACTACATGAAACCGTATGACTCAATGCCACACACATGGATACTGAAATTATTGGAACTGTATAACATCAGCAGGATTCTATGAACCTTCATCAATTACAGCATGCTTACAAATCGACGGTACAACTCCAGTGGCAAGACTGCTATTCACAATATTTAAGACATTAGAGCCAATACCTGCCCACACATCTTTAAAAAGCCTCAGAGGAATCGGGTCCTCGGGCAGCTAGTATGGCGGCCACAGCCAAATATCTAAGGACGGTGAGGAAGAATCTGAATAGTCATCTTAATGGCAAGAATAAGATCCAGGCCATTAACACCTATGCCTTGCCAGTAATCAGATACCCTGTTGACATAATTCCCGGGACACTGGAAGAGATGCAAGCCACTGACTGACAAGAAAGCTCCTTACAATGCACGAAGGGTTCCACCCCAACACCAGCATCCTGAGGCTGTACACAAAGCTGAAGGAAGGGGGCCGTGAATTAGTGAGCGTCCAGGGCACTATCCAGGAGGAAATAACAGGCCTCCAAGAATACATCAAAATCATGGCCTTAAGGGATGGCAGGCTTAGTGAATGACTCAGGCAACAGAAGCCCAGTAAGGAGAAGGAGCCAGGTGGACTGTCATGGAAAGACAAGCCCTGCATGGCATGTACCATTGTAAATTGAAAAAGTGGCTGACATCGAGAAAACATACCAGTGGCTGGAATAGGCTGGACTGAAAAACAGCACAGAGGCGCTAATCGTGGCAGCACAAGAACAGGCCCCAAACACATGAATAGCCGGGGTCTACCACATCAGACAGGTTCCCGGGTGTAGTGGCATCAACAGATTGCAGGAATAGTGCACTGGAAATCTGTACCAAATATAATTAGAGGTCCCACAATCAAGAAGGCAGACACCTCCAAAGGTGGTTTAGAACAACCAGTGGGCAAACTCTATACAGGTTTTCATGCGTCTTGCAGGGGAGAGGCCTCCGTCGGGCCACACTGCCATAAAGCCCCAACTGGTTGACTCAGAAATTGTCCCCAGGTGTGTCTGTGTGTGTAAATGGTTAATTTTTCAAAAATAATAACCACATGAGTTTAAAAAAAAAAGTTTTCTTGATGTAGTAGTGACATGGCAGATGGTCCCAGACTATACTACTCCATGTTTGAACCATTTGTCAAAGTTGTATTTATGGCAGGATGTACTTTTGTTGTTGTTGAGCTATTAGCCTGTAACTGTAATTTTTGTATTACAGTTTTGGTGGTTTTTGGGTCTGTTGGGTGTTTAATCAGTGCAGTGGCATTCTGCTCAAGAGTCTTCTCTGAACATGCGTGGGAGTGTGTGCAGGAGTGCTGGTGAGAGTGCTTAGCCCTGCCTGTAGAGAATGTGGGTGTCTTTGTGATTGTGAAATGTGTTTTTTTTTCATTTTGATATTCAACATGGCAACAGTCTCCATGCAGATAAGACATAATGGAGGGACAACAATAGAAATATCTAACAAAAGAAACATGAGTACAAAGGCTGACAACTTTATCTGAGCTTGAATGCAGTTCAGTTAGTGGTTTGAATTAAACCACAGCTGTCAAACTGGTCCTCGAAAGCCGGTACCCTACTTGATTTAGATGGTTGCCTCCTCCAACACCCAAAATTCAGATGATCAGCTCATCAGCAAGCTCTACAGAAGCCTGATAATGACCTTGATCATTTGAATCAGGTGTGTTGGAGGAGGGAAATTAAAGAACCAGAATTTGACACCTTTGCCTTAAATCCTCATGCTAGATTACTGTGTTTAGTTGTGTGCAGTGCTTGAAACACCCCGGGCATGGATCAATAATTGATCCTAATACATTTGCAATTACTCTTGACAATTCATAATCAGCTGAGCCAATTTTCCAATTATTATTGGAACCTGAAAAAGGTGGAGGCACATATAAAATGTGTTGTGATTCCCACACTGTTCACCTGATTTGGATGTAAATACCCTCAAATTAAAGCAGAGATCTTTAAAATCTTTATGGACCTGACTGTATGAAGATTTTATATGTATATATATATATATATATATATATATATATATATATATACATAGTTTTACTTTAAAAAGTCGCTTGACGGCTCATTGGAGAAATCCAAGATAATTTGTACACTTTGCACAGCCAAATTCAAATACCGTATTAGTTGTATGTCTTTGGTATATCGTTCAGCTGTTGTATTTTACAGGAAAAGAATCGTATTCAAGGATCAAAGAAAGCTATTAGAACAGACTTTCAATCGAAATCAACGTTTTTTTTCCCACATTAATTCCAAGATTTTACTCAAGTAAATAACGGTTCCAAGCTTCATAAAAAATTGTAGTTGAAACATATAATTACCGTATTTTCGACTATAAGTCGCAGTTTGGCCAGGGGTGCGACTTATACTCTGGAGCGACTTATGTGTGAAATTATTAACACATTACCATATATTGTATCTCTTTCCTTTTCAACGTTAGCAAACAATACACCAAACAACCACAGGAGGGCGTTCTAAGGCTGCATATAAACCTGCATTACATATTGACTTTATAGCGGGTAAAGTTGTAGTACAAAGTACAACGATAAATCCTAAAAGCTATTAAAATGCATGAATAATTTAAATGGTTAAAATCTAACAGTTTGATAAATAAGTAATTAAAATAGTATAATAAAGACAATTTGACTGTCTATAAATATACATCAATACAAAATAGTGTACTGTTGCTTTTAGACACTGGCTGGGGTCTTGCATCAGCCACACATACGGAGCTGAGAGCAGGGAAGAGAACAACGAGATAATTACGACCGAATACATAAATACTTTTGGAGACTTGGAAACATTCTACACGGTCGGGAATATGTTAAAAGACTTATTTAATCTACAACCGTTTTGGTGAGTTTAAAGTTATTTTACCGTAACTTTCTTGTAAGCTACATGTGTGAATGTTAGCTAAATGTTACCATCATAGCTCGGTGGAAATAATGTGTACTAAGAGCACAATTAATTTCCTCCAAAAATGCGACTTATATATGTTTCTTTCTTCTTTATTATGCATTTTATGGCTGGTGCGACTTGTATTCTGGAGCGACTTATAGTCTGGAAAGTAATCACGATTAATTATGGAAAATTTTGTGATTAATAGGTTAAATAAGTTTAATCGTTTGACAGCACTAATATATATATGAGCCATTCTACCAAATTGGTTGAAATAGCTGTCCCACTATGAAAATCAAATTTTAAAAAACAATGAAGTGCTCAGACCTTGCATATTTAGTCATATTTTGTTATGATATATTTTTCCACAAGATATTAATTGAGATACTATTAAACTAAATGTACAAAAAGTCATCTTTTCTATGTCATTTCCTATTGGGAGGCGTCTGTCCCAATCTGTAACTCCTGAATGTAAATCCATTAAAAAAAATGTAGCCACCACGGTGGCAGCGGTCGCTCTTTGCGGGGTCGCTGATCCTCCCTGGGCCGCGGCCCGGCTCGCTCATTCGGCCGACGCCTCGCCATTGAACTGACACAATGCAGTTTATGACCCAAAAGTCAGAATCGGCTAAGTACGTCTAATGGCAACATTGAGCCAACAAGTTCAACACACAATTACACCTATCCAGTTAATATTCAGCGTATAGCATACACCAGCTGCAGCCTTTACATAAACACTGTAAATACATATGCATCATATGTTTACATAGACTGCTGAGATTAGATAGCCTTTCCTTGCTTGCTCATAAAATGCAGCGTTGTGTTTGTCATCAATTTGTTCCGTGTGGTATCGAAATGGTATCGAGTATCGATACTGAACTGGGTATCAATATTGAAGTTGAAATTGTAGTATCGTGACAAGCCTACTGGCCTCATGGCGAGTAATTAGTTGAGAGCATTATTAAGTTATGTGCCCTCCAAAGTCTGAAAATCAGCATGTGGTTTTTAGGACCGTCACTACCGAACACCTCATTTCGGCAATAAAATGAGCACTTTTGATTTTAATGCTAAATGTACTGTTTTCTATCTCTGTACACATGCTCAAAACTGTCTGTGGTAGCCACGTTGTGCCTAGCATTGTTGAGTATTGTCAACAACTATCATAAAACGTCATTACTGAAACGGTCACTACCAAAACGTTTCGGTAGTGACATAATAGTTTTGGTAGTGACAATATGATGTTTCTTTTTGAATAAAGTAAGTTTTAAATAATATAATACATGGATACATATTTCATACATAGATCTCTCTGATTTGAACAATATTCTATTTCATATTTATCTTAATTTGAATACAGGGAAATGTATGTTACAAAAATGTTTGTCATTCCAATAAAATTTTCATTTGGAAGGTGAAACCACAGTCTTTCAATGATGAAGAGCCCTGTGATGGACAGGTGACCGGTCCAGCGTGTACCCTACTTTTGCCCTAAGTCAGATGCGATCAACTCCAACCCCCCGCAACCCTGAGTACAGCACAAAGCACTAGAAAATGGAAAAAATTATGTTTCATTATTAGTCTATCAGTTATAATACACGTTAAAAGTTAAAATATAACAAAAGTAGTTAAGTGATTAGGACAATGCTACCGTCACACAAAGTATTACTGCAACAGCAGCAACAATATGGTCACAACTGAAATTTTGCATTCACTACCGAAAAAACTGATGTTTTAACAAAAATAAAAAATATTGACTCATCAATAGTGTTGTTCCGATACCGATACTGGTATCGGGAAGTATCCCGATAACACATTAAAACACTGGTATCGGTATCTGCGAGTACTTACAAATACGTGCCGATGCCATTTCTCGATGCTGTACTAGTAAAGACCATTGAATGCAGCGCTTTGTATCTTGCTCCCTGCTGCTTTTTCATGTGTGTGTGTGTGGGGGGGGGGGGGGGACAGTAAGGTACAGGAGATATAATGTTGGCGCTATGTAACTACTTCAACATAGAAACTCCAGCTAGAGCGAATGTTGCAAGAGGCGGAACCAAAGTGGCCAGGTTCAATACGTTAAACCTGATGCAACATTTGACAACGAAACATGTGAAGGATCACCAAGAGCTTGCGGCGGCAGCGAGCATTAACAAGGGGAATTGACCGCAACAACAAACTCTGCTCAATTTACATTGAATGCAGCGCCTTGTATCTTGCTTATTCATGACACTGGTGTGTAGTGACTGTTCAGTATTAGCCGTCGCTATTGGCCCAGAGCGGACGCTATTAACCAATTCTTTGGCTGCTTTTTCATGTTGAGAAAAAAAAAAACAGTGAGGTACAGGAGAAATAATGTCGGCGGCGATATGGAACTACTGTACTTCAACATAGAAACTCCAGCGAGTACAACAAGTGCAAAGTTAGCGGTGCGAAAGTTGCAAGAGGTGGAATTAAAGTGGCCAGGTTCAATACGTCAAACCTGATAAAACATTTAAGGACGAAACATGTGAACAAGCACCAAGAGCTTGCGGCGGCAGCGAGCATGAACAAGGGGAATGGACCGCAAAAAAGTGAAAGTGAAGAAGTTGCAGTGAGCGTAGCAGGTGCTGAGGTGTGAAACCAAACCAGCTGCATGTGCTTTCCTTCATGCACAGCAGTGGTAGTGGCAGTGCTTTCCTTACCCATGTTTGCAAGCATGCATCACAAATCCTGAAAGTAAAAAATAAAATAAATAAATACAGACTTTAACAAAGGGTCTAAACACATACCCTTACTGACAAATGTTATGGGCCTCATCTCCTTCATATCCT